>NC_090767.1:59238953-59271453 GCF_036898095.1 Palaemon carinicauda | reverse complement strand
CTTTGGAGGTAAAAGGGTTAAGAAACAAAAATCCGAAGATTCTCTTCTACCGAAAGTTTTCCTGACCTCCACAGGGAAACTACAACAGCCCCTCTTGATGGCAATTGGGTCTGGATTCCTCTAGGAGTTATCAGAAGGACGTCTCAGTTCACCCGAGTAGTCGAGAACCCACGACTCCTCCGGAATCGCAAGAGGTGTTTCCATTAGTCACCTTGAATTAACCTAATACTAGAAAAAGACACATATCCCTTCTCTTACCGTTTACAAGCTACCAAACCCACAATGCCTCTACATATCGCTCGCTTGCGACAACAACGTCATAACTCAAAAAAAATGTATTTTTGAGTTATCCATATAGACATATTCATCTGCAAATGCTGATTTTTTTTGGCAAAAGTGACATAATTGTAGCTAAAAGATCGCTAGAGGCGCTAAATATCCTAACGACATAATATGAGTGTTTTAATTGATTAAAATGGCTCTCCTGAAAAATAGCTATTTTTGAGTTATGACGACGTTCTCGCAAACGAGCGATATATGCCGTACCATTGAAGACCAATCGGCAAGAAGGGGTAACGGGGTATAACAAAAGCCTGGAAAAGAAAGCGCTTTAGGAAAGCATACAGTGAATCGTATGAGGCACACTGATGGCAATGAAATCCTAAGGACATTAAGGGAAAGTTGGTTCTTGCTTACCTTACCAGTTGGACTTGTACTTATCCAAGGGACTTCTGTTAAAAGTCAACAGTCGAGTCTCCCACATTTTCTTATACGAGCGGTTTCATTTTTGACACCGTGAAACATTTGTACATACATCGATATACTAAGGCACTTCCCCCAATTTTGGGGGGTAGCCGACATCAACAAATGAAACAAAAACAAAAAAGGGGACCTCTACTCTCTACGTTCCTCCCAGCCTAACATTTGTACCGTTTTTAAAAGGAAAAAAAGAAGACAAATTGTATTTTCCTGAGTGTATTGTATAGAGCTAATATCTCATATATCCATACAGTAGATGTACATAATTCGCAAATGCGTCAATTCCTACCGCACTTTACTTCTTCATTCAAAATTCGAAAAATCCATGTAAAGTTTAATGCAAAACTTCTCGTTATCCCAGACTGGAAAAGGGGCATTAGAATTCAGTAAACTTGAAGCTATTCTATCATTTATTAAGGGAATGACAAGTGAGCAAAATATCATCAATAATATGATGTTCGTGGATTAACTGAACTAGGTTTTAAGAGCAGTTTGGGATCGTCAGACTATAGTATATAGGAAACGCACCTTTCATTTATTCCTTCATAAATGGCATCTACATAAAGATAAGTGCTTCTCATTACAATTTAAATTCTATCATGCAGTCATGGCGATAAGAGTGAACAACGACTGGATGTCCCGAAGACAGATTAGCTGCTGGTTTTCCAATCTAGGGATTCAGCAGTCAAAGTACTGCCAGTGTAGAATGTAGGACATGGTGAATATCAAACAAATGTAACAAAAACAAAAAAGGGGACCTCTACTCTCTACGTTCCTCCCAGCCTGACGAGGGCCTCAACCGAGTTCTGCTGGTACCGCTGGGGTGCCACAGCCCACCCTCCCACATTATCCACCACAGATGAAGCTTCATAACGCTGAATCCCCTACTGCTGTTACCTCCGTGGTCATCCAAGGCACCGGAGGAAGCAGCAGGGCCTACTGGAACTGCGTCACAATCGCTCGCCATTCATTCCGATTTCTAGCACGCTCTCTTGCCTCGCTCACATCTATCCTCCTATCACCCAGAGCTTCCTTCACTCCATCCATCCACCCAAACCTTGGCCTTACTCTTGTATTTCTCCCATCAACTCTTGCATTCATCGCCTTCTTTAGCAGACAGCTATATACTGTATATTTTTTCCAAACAGTTCCCCCTTTAGCAAAGATGAAACTGTTCAAATGACCATGTATTTGTCCCAAACAGTTCCACCTTAGAAAAGTCAAAATGGTATTAACTGACCATATACACTAGCTGACAACAGATTTCTCTTCACCCTTTTACCCCCAATGGACGTACTGGTACGTTTCACAAAACACATCCCTTTACCCCCATGGACGTACTGGTACGTCCTTGTAAAAAAACTGCTATTTACATTTTTTTTGGCATATTTTTGATACTTTAATGAGAAACTTCAGGCATTTTCCAAAAGAATGAGACCAACTTGACCTCTCTATGATGAAAAATAAGTCTGTTAGAGGAATTTAAAAAATATATATTGCAAAATGTGCTTGAAAAAAAAAATGCCTGGGGGTTAAGGGTTGGAAAGTTCCAAACAGCTTGGGGGTAAAAGGGTTAATTTACAAAAAGAGACAATATCAGGGATAATAAGACAGAGTAGTTAACTAAAGAACATTTTATTATCCCACACAATTAATTAGTTTTGAAATCTAACGTTCATTATGCAAGACCATCTCGACACAATAGGTTCAAAAGTCTGGGGGAATATAGTGTCCGTGATATCAACTCTATGGAAAATACTTTACACAATGTAGTTACAGAAACGCCTCGACTTACGAACTTCGCATGTTCGAAGAAGCTGTTTTTAAGTTTAATTTTGATAAATTTTCTCCTAGGGTAGGCATTAATTTTCAACTGCAAGTCAACAAATAGTCGTGTTTTATATTGCTTACATTATATTATACAATATCTTATTCCATTATGAACTTCTGATACAATATCCACTATCTAAAATTTCCGTTGCTTTTACGTCTGTATCTACGAACGTTTGCAAGTCGAAGACTTTCCGTATCAAGGACACTCCCAAATACATAACTCACAATGCCATGTTTACAATCCACATATTTTCCAATATACAATGAAAGACTAGCTTTAACAATCCACACCTTCCCGCTCAATAAGACTGCGACCGACCCCCGACGTCCGTGGAACTAAGTAATTACGGTGAAAGATTATTATACAAAGAAACGATATATACAGGTCTCGTACACCGAGAAGTTACGCACTCCAGACGCGAGCCGGCGAGCCGAGCCGAGTCCTGTCACCTGCCGGCCGTCATAAACACATTTACACTTTGGTTACTAAGTACGCAAGCTCACAAACTATTCATCGATGCGGATAAAGAAGATATTCGTTACTAAGATCAGTCTAGTTTCTAAAAGACTCTAAAAGACGTTTTTAACAGGTTAAATAAAGTACGTAGTATTGACCCACATATTCTTCGACCGTGTCCCACGACTTAACGAGGAGGGGGAGGCATGAGGCCCCCTGGAGTGGGCGGAGCTCCGGACATCGCGGAGCCTGGGCCGAGGACGAGCTGTCGAGAGAGAAAAATTCATGTCAGCTCTATGGCTTGTTGGTAATATGATTATATGTTAACTTAAGATAATGTTAAACTTACTCTAAAAATGGGGCATGTTAGCTCCAATACTTGCCGATAGTATGACTATAAGTTAGCTTAAGATAATGTTGAATTTATAAATATATCTAAGCTTCAGATAATGTTAAACTTACTCTAAAAATGGGGCATGTTAGCTCCAATGCTTGCCGATAGTATGATTATATGTTAGCTTAAGATAAAGTTGAATTTATAAATATATCTTAGCTTAAGATGTTAAACTTCCTCTAAAAATGGGGCCTTTAACTTAAAGTGTTGATGAAGAAAAGGAATTTCCTATTTAATAGTAGTACTTTGACACTTTAATATATAACGAAGATGGGTAAATATAATTGGACCAGGATTTTCAAACTTATCGAGATTCTTCAACTACCTTCTTGGCTTATTTATTTAGTTCGAAATTTTTTAACATTTCATATAACTTACAAGTATTAATAAAGGACTTTATGTCAAGAAGAATATATCTACAGTAAGCAATAGAAAGAAACATTGCTATATCTTTTACCTAACGCAGTCAAATCATACAAATTTTATAGGAACAAGTTAGCGTTTTACATACGACGTCCAAGAGATCCTCCATGTATGTATACATACAGTTTAAGTGTAGCTCCTCGAAGACACTTGGTTTAACTTATTATTAACCCTTTTACCCCCAGGCTATTTGGAAATTTCCAACCCTTAACTGTCAGGGTTTTTTTTTCAAGCAAATTTTTCAGTATATTTTCTTTAAATTGCTCTAACAGCCTTAATTTTCATCATAAAGAGGTCAGGTTGGTCTCATTCTCTTGGAAAATGCCTGAAGTTTCTCAAAAAATTATCAGAAATATGCAAAAAAATAAATGTAAATAGCAGTTTTTTTGCAAAAACGTACCGGTATGTCCATGGGGGTAAAGGGATGAGTTTTGTGAAACGTACCAGTACGTCCTTTGGTGGTAAAAGGGTTAAGCATTTCATTTTATTTTGTAATATAAATCATACATAATTCCTCCGTCGGAAAACTTGTATCTTATCGAAAATTATTATCCCTTTAAATCATCATCATGTCCTCCTACACCAATTGACGCAAAGGGCCTCTACTAGATTTAGCCAGTCGTCTCTATCTTGAGCTTTTGATTCAATACTTCTCCATTCATCATCTACTTCAGGTTTCAAAGCCCTCAGCCATGCAGGCTTGAGTCTCCCAACTCTTCTAGTGCCTTGGGGAGCCCATCATCTACCTCACACTTCATAGCCCTCAGCCATGCAGGCTTGAGTCTCCCAACTCTTCTAGTGCCTTGGGGAGCCCATCATCTACCTCACACTTCATAGCCCTCAGCCATGCAGGCTTGAGTCTCCCAACTCTTCTAGTGCCTTGGGGAGCCCATCATCTACCTCACACTTCATAGCCCTCAGCCATGCAGGCTTGAGTCTCCCAACTCTTCTAGTGCCTTGGGGAGCCCATCATCTACCTCACACTTCATAGCCCTCAGCCATGCAGGCTTGAGTCTCCCAACTCTTCTAGTGCCTTGGGGAGCCCATCATCTACCTCACACTTCATAGCCCTCAGCCATGCAGGCTTGAGTCTCCCAACTCTTCTAGTGCCTTGGGGAGCCCATCATCTACCTCACACTTCATAGCCCTCAGCCATGCAGGCTTGAGTCTTCCAACTCTTCTAGTGCCTTGGGGAGCCCATCATCTACCTCACACTTCATAGCCCTCAGCCATGCAGGCTTGAGTCTTCCAACTCTTCTAGTGCCTTGGGGAGCCCAGTTGAAAGTTTGCTCAAACCATCTCTTGATTCTTCAGAGGTGTGAGTATTCAAAACAGAGCCAGGGATTCTATTATCAAAACAGGAAATGCGAGATTAGAGAGTCTGTGAAGGCTTCCGGCTCTTTCTTATCAAATATTAAACAGGAGTCTATAGTAACTGACTGAAGGATCTGTTGGGCTCTTTCTATGTCCCAATAACATATAAAAAATCAGACATTTATCATACACACAGGAAACAATAGCCTCTGTTTCTGTTGTTCCCTTAGGAAACAATACTTTATTTAGTGATTCCCTTTATGGATTAATAGGAAAAAATACCCTTTTTATAGCGATTCCTTTAGTTATGGCAAAAACAGCTCTTATTTCTTAGTGCTTCTCTTAAGGTTTACTAGGGGCAAAAACACCCTTTTTTTAGCACTCCCTCAAGGGTTACTAGGGCAAAAACACCTCTTGTTTCTTAGTGACTCCCTTAAGGTTTACTAGGGGCAAAAACACAATTTTTTTAGCAATTCCCTCAAGGGTTACTAGGGCAAAAACACCTCTTATTTCTTAGTGACTCCCTAAAGGTTTACTAGGCGCAAAAACACCCTTCTTTTAGCAATTCCCTCAAGGGTTACTTGGGCAAAAACACCCTTCTTTTAGCAATTCCCTCAAGGGTTATTTGGGCAAAAACACCTCTCGTTTCTTAGTGACTCCCTTAAGGTTTACTAGGGGCAAAAAACTACCTTTTTATCGATTCCTCCGTTAAGGGTTACTATGCCAGAAAAAACTGTCTTTTTAGCAATTCCGTTAGGGGTTACCTAGACTGAATACCTTGCTTCTAAAATACATTTCTTTAAGACCATCTAGTGATATAAACAAAAGCAACCGTACAACACTACTCTAGAGTTAAACTCCTTTCTGTCCGCACTGCCGAACCTACGAATGCTTTTGCTCTCGAGTGAGAAATGAGAACTGGATCTAATTGGAGATGGACAGTAAAGTCGACAAGACATGCATAATACAAGGGAGAAATAAGACACATATTGTAATACAGAACGAAGACGTCCGATTAGACCGACGATCATTTTACGCTTTTTAGTTCATCACATACATACATACCAAGGCGCTTCCCCCAATTTTGGGGGGTAGTTGACATCAAACAAATGAAACAAAAAAGAGGACCTCTCCTCTCTACGTTCCTAAAAAGGGGACCTCTCCTCTCTACGTTCCTCCCAGCCTGACAAGGAACTCAACAGAGTTCGGCTGGTACTGCTAGGGTGCCACAGCCCACCATCCCACATTATCCACCACAGATGAAGCTTCATAATGCTGAATCTCCTACAGCTGCTACCTCCGCGGTCATCCAAGGCACCGGAGGAAGCAGCAGGGCCTACCGGAACTGCGTCACAATCGCTCGCCATTCATTCCTATTTCTAGCACGCTCTCTTGCCTCTCACACATCTATCCTCCTATCACTTCATACAAGGGAGAAATAAGACATTGTAATACAGAACGAAGACGTCCAATTAGACCGATGATCATTTCACACTTCTTAGTTCATAAGTGGATCAAAGTCAAGAATGTGGGCCCCATGTGCCAGTTATGGGCCTAGAGGGCCAATCAACAACGAACTGCCATTGAGGGGGGGAACTCTTGCTTTATGAAATAAATATTGAAAGAACCTGAGACGGCAAGACGGAAGAAAGGAAGTACGGGCGAAGGTCAAGTAGAGAGCTAGAAAGATGGAACATCTAGGAGTCAAGGGGACACTGCAAAGACCAACCTGTATTGTTTTGCCTACAGTCCTCCATATAAATGTACAGGACCCAAAATCTGAGGGCTGAACTATCAATAATGATACAATTGTGAAAGAATAACTCCAGGCAAAATAAATTTGATAGATAATCGACAAAGTATGACATCAATTGGTCTTTAAATCGAATTAAAAATCTCTGAAAAATATCATGCCATTCAGATGATATCGGCATACTGGGCCAATATAACTTTCCCTCGGCCACCCGCTGGTACAAAATGAAGGGTATCTATACTAGGCACTGGAAATGATAGAAGCATTTCATCACTAACTAGAGGGGCACTCAGTAGAGCAGACCTCCGTCGCGGCAGTTTACTTCTCGACCTTTTGCTTGACCATGACCTTGACCTTTGACCTTCCAAAATTTAATCATTTCCAGCTTTTTACATAACAGTTAATCCCTGCTTGGGCACTGATAATATGTATATATGGTCAGTCTCTAGGGCATTGTCCTGCTTGATGGGGCAATGTCACTGTCCCTTGCCTCTGCCATTCATGAGCAGCCTTTAAACCTTGTCAGTTTAGGGGAACCTCCGGTCAACCTAATGAGTCATCAGTAGCCAGTGCCTGGCCCTCCCTGGTCCTAGCTAAATGAAGGGGTGCTTGGAGAGTCTCTAGGGCATTGTCCTGCCACTTGCCTGCCATTCATGAGCAACCTTTAAAGCCTCAACTCCAAAAGGTTTAAACACCTTGGTTCTTTAAAATTACCCTTTTTAACATCATAGCTGCAACCATCCTTAGTTGACTAACTGCCTGGTATCGCAGAGGCGCAGTTTAAACGTAAGGATACGAAAGTAATTCATGTCCGATGTGTCAATATTTAATTTGATTCGACCAGTATTCTTTTTTTAACTTTTCAAGTTCCTATTTTCAATTTCTTTTCTCAACTGACTCTTTTTGTGTGTGCTTAACCAACTTGTTGAGAGAATGGAAAATGGCTGTCTGCTAAAGAAGGTGATGAATGCAAGAGTTGATGGGAGAAGTACAAGAGGAAGGCCAAGGTTTGGGTGGATGGATGGAGTGAAGGAAGCTCTGGGTGATAGGAGGATATATGTGAGAGAGGCAAGAGAGCGTGCTAGAAATAGGAATGAATGGCGAGCGATTATGACGCAGTTCCGGTAGGCCCTGCTGCTTCCTCCGGTGCCTTAGATGACCGCGGAGGTAGCAGCAGTAGGGGATTCAGCATTATGAAGCTTCATCTGTGGTAGATAATGTGGGAGGGTGGGCTGTGGCACCCTAGCAGAACCAGCTGAACTCGGTTGAGTCCCTTGTTAGGCTGGAGGAATGGAGAGAGTAGAGGTCCCCTTTTTGTATTTGTTTCATTTGTTGATGTCGGCTACCCCCCAAAATTGGGAAGTCCCTTGGTATATGTATGTATGTATGTTAACCAACTAAATTTTAGTCATAAGACGTTTTAATACGTTACCTATTATTCTTCATTGTATATAGTCTCTCATTATTTCATTATCATTATTACTAACTAAGCTAAAACTAACATGGAAAAGCAGGAAGCTATAATCCAAAGGGCTCCGACAAGGAAAATAGCCCAGTAAAGAATATAAGGAAACAATAGTGTGCCTGAGTGTACCTTCAAGCAAGAGAACTCTAATCTAAGACAGTGGACGACCATGGTACAGAGTCTATGGCACTACTCAAGGCTAGAGAACAATGGTTTGATTTTGGAGTGTCCTTCTCCCAGAGCTACTTGCCGTAGCTAAAGTCTCTCTTCTACCCTTATACGTAAGTGGAAAATAGCATGTTGGATCCCTTGGGCTTGCAATATTCCGCTCTTCCAAATAACAACGTTTTTATTACTAGCTCAATCATAGTGCAAATGTCTTTCTTACAAGCTGGCGAGTCTCATTCTGTAGTCTATAAGATTCCAATTATTATTACTAAGTTACAACCCTAGCTGGAAAAGCAGGATGCTATAAGCCCAAGGGCTCCAACAGGGATAAATAGCCTAGTGAGGAAAAGATATAGGGAAATAAATGAACCATATATGTGAAGTAATGAATAAATATAAGATTATTTTAAGATCAGTAGCAATGTTAAAATATATGTGCCGTGTATAAACTATGAAAGGAGACTTATGTCAGCCTTTTCAACATGTAAAACATTCGCAGGAACTTTGAACTTTTGAAGTTCCACTGATTCAACAGCTTTGAAAGCCACCCAGAGCCAAGGTACAACTTGGAAGAAACCTTTTAGTTTAAGTAAAAACGAGGGTAAAGAAGAAAGCCGACGAAGAACTCACCCTATTCCGGTCCTGCTTCATCATCTCCTCCACGTTGAGACGCTCCAGCTCGAACATGACGGGAGCGAAGAGGATAATGGAGGTACTGACGGCCACCCACACCACCTGCCGCGTCAGGCTGTACGAACCTGCAACGAGGGAGTTTGTTAATTCTGTGCAACTGGAGGAGTATGAGTAAAATATGGAAGTGGTCAAGCAGCAAGAATAGAAGAACATAGACACTAGAGCATTGTATACAGTCCACAGCAAGTGGAACACTGAAAACACTAACCAGCACCTACAGAGAGACAGACATATGAATATTTACAATTTACAAAGAAAAACTATGAGACATTTTACATTAAATCTCCGAGACCTCGTATTACCGAAACGAGAGAAATATTCCTCACTTTTCAACAAGCTGACGGACGTCGACACAGCGCTGGAACTGGCCGAGCGTAGGCTGTCGGGGAACATTTCAGTCAGGGCCAGGAGCCTCTCGCCGAAACTCTCGTCCACATCCTGGAAGGAAGACGACAGTGTAACTACACATTGTGGTGTGGGACAAAAAGTTAAGTACATATTTTTGGTGAATCTCTCTAAATAGAATTATTGTAAATTGTAACTTTAAAATGAGATACCTTAACCCTTTAACCCCCAGGCTCTTTGGAAATTTCCAACCCTTAACCCCCAAGGGATTATTTTTTCCCCAGCACATTTTGCAGTATATATTTTTTAAATTGCTCTAAAAGCCTTAATTTTTTTCATAGAGAGGTCAGGTTGGTCTCATTCTCTTGGAAAATGCCTGAATTTTCTCAAAAAAATATTAAAAATATGAAAAAAAAAAAATTTATAGCATTCTTTTGCAAGGACGTACTGGTACGTCCATGGGGGTAAAGGGATGAGTTCTGTGAAACGTACCTGTACGTCCTTTGGGGGTAAAAGGGTTAAATGTCAAAGTTTATTTTTAAAGTTATCTTCCAGGGGATACAACCTGCCACCAACTAAATATATTATGGGGCTAATGTATATTACATACAGCGTAATGCAAATAATACGATGGCAGATTGTATTTCAATGTTACTGTTTTATACAGATTTTTTTAAATAAATAACACAATTTGAAAACTCCTGTATCATTAGCATTAACCCTTTTAACCCCCAGGCTATTTGGAACTTTCCAACCCTTAACCCCCAGGGGTTATTTTTTTTCAAGCACATTTTGCAGTATACTTTTTTTTTAAATTGCTCTAACATCCTTAATTTTCATCATAGAGAGGTCAGGTTGGTCTCATTCAATTGGAAAATGCCTGAATTTTCTCAAAAAATTATCAAAAATATATAAAAAAAAGTTTAAATAGCAGTTTTTTGCAAGGACGTGCCGGTACGTCCATGGGGGTAAGGGGATGAGTTTTGTGAAACGTACCAGTACGTCCTTTGGGGGTAAAAGGGTTAATGTCTGCATAGCAATTTTTTTGCAAACCTAACAGAGACAAATCAAGCTGAGAATTAGTCAGCAACAAAATGAGTTTTTTAATGTTTAAATACAAAGCTATGATACAATATATTGTGACTTTGAAATTATATAACTGAAGCTTTGAATTTGGTCTGTCCATTATTGATGCCAACATTATAACCTAAACATAACACTGTGGAAATATACTGACACCAAAAGTTGTGATACGGCAAGATTAGCGTCGAGCCATGGCTTTAGATTTTGCATGTACTTCGTCAACTTCGACATCAAAATTCACTGTAATTATCATATATAAATAACACTGCTTTACAAATGGGCTAAAATTAGCCCTTTTACCCCCAAAGGACGTACTGGTACGTTTCACAAAACTCATCCCTTTACCCACATGGACGTACCGGTACGTCCTTGCAAGAAAATGCTATAATTTTTTTTTTTCATATTTTTGATAATTTTTTGAGAAAATTCAGGCATTTTCCAAGAGAATGAGACCAACCTGACCTCTCTATGACAAAAATTAAGGCTGTTAGAGCAATTTAAAAAAAAATATAATGCAAAATGTGCTGGGAAAAAAATAACCCCTGGGGGTTAAGGGTTGGAAATTTCCAAATAGCCTGGGGGTAAAAGGGGTTAGTATTACAAGGGCTATTATGACTATATACTAAGGCTCATCATCAAGGCAATGAGGTTTACTTGCAATTCATTCAGAGGTAAAGGATATTAAGATATTCAATATGACCCAAGATATTTTAACCCTTTTACCCCCACCATAAGGTCAAATTTTGAGCACATTTTGCTATATATTTCTTTTTAAATTGCTCTAATAGCCTTAATTTTTGTCATAGAGAGGTCAGGTTGGTCTCATTCTTTTGGAAAATGCCTGAAGTTTCTCATAAAGTTATCAAAAACTTTCAAAAACATGTAAATCACAGTGTTTTGCAAGAACGTACCGGTACGTCCTTTGGGGACGAAAGGGTTAAATCTCTCTTCTGTCCCACAAGTATAAACATGGCGTCCTTGGTTAGGTTAAGTGAACGTGTGGTTTCATTACTCACGATCACGACCAATAAGATACAGGTCAAGGAAGTCATGATTAAGGGAAATATTTACCCAAACACTGCTAGTATTGAATGTTAAATCCTCATCTTCCTTTATATACAACAGCCGTGCTAGCATAGATAATTGGAATCGTTCCTTATTATATCCGTTATCACAAAGTTAATAAGGAGTATTTTGGTGTGTGTTAGTCCATCAAACTAAATCTAATCTAATAATTCCCTATTTGTTCGGCAATGGCTTGTTTCGCTCGCAAATTACTCTTTTCCCCTGTTCCTCTGTTATGGTAAATGGTACATGTTGCGCTATGTGTGGGCCAAGTATCTTGACGAATAAAAATTTGGCAAACCAAACTACCAAAACTATTGGGGTAATACAGTACTACGGTAAAGTTCCGCCCAGGCCCAAGCGCCATTACCTCTTGCCAGTACATAGGGGCTAGGCGTTCTTCTTTTTGCACAAGCAAAGTAAGCACACGGACCGAAAACCATTAGATTTTGGTAATTTTTCGATAGTCTGATGACTTTTGATCAGACGTGCAATGGCGAAAAATTAAAAACATCGAGCTACTACGTACTAGCAAGCGGTAATGACGCTGGGGCCTGAATGGGGCTGTACCATTATATTACCAATATCGGTAGCTCACGACGCCAAATGGTTGTAGATTGTGCGAAATGCAATTGGCTACATATAAAAAATAGTCGCAGATATCTACGACATCAAACATATTAGTATCGCATGTAAGTAAAAAATTACAGGTACCAACCTAGCTTAGCCTGTGAGAGAGAGAGAGAGAGAGAGAGAGAGAGAGAGATAGAGATAGAGAGAGACCAGCCACATCTCAATAGTGCCAAGGTCCTTACCTAAAGACTGCCAATGAGAGAGAGAGAGAGAGAGAGAGAGAGAGAGAGCCAGCCACGTCTCAATAGTGCCTAGGCTTCTAACCTAACGACTGCCTGAGAGAGAGAGAGAGAGAGAGAGAGAGACCAGCCACGTCTCAATAGTGCCAAGGTCCTTACCTAAAGACTGCCAGAGAGAGAGAGAGAGAGAGAGAGAGACCAGCCACGTCTCAATAGTGCCAAGGTCCTTACCTAAAGACTGCCAGAGAGAGAGAGAGAGAGAGAGAGAGAGACCAGCCACGTCTCAATAGTGCCAAGGTCCTTACCTAAAGACTGCCAATGAGAGAGAGAGAGAGAGAGAGAGAGAGACCAGCCACGTCTCAATAGTGCCAAGGTCCTTACCTAAAGACTGCCAATGAGAGAGAGAGAGAGAGAGAGAGAGAGAGAGAGAGAAAGAGAGAGAGAGAGTAACCCAGCCACGTCTCGATAGTCACCTCATCCTCCTCTTCCTCATCGTCGTCAGCAGGGACAGACGCCGCAGGAACCACCTTCGACGTCACGGCCACTGTCGAATCCTTAGGGGCAACGTCATTCGACTCTTTGCCGGCGGGCGCGTCCTTAGGCTTCTCCTCTTCGACGGGGGTTTCCTTCGACACCTGCAGGATCTCCTCCCCTTCGAGGGCCATCTTGCTCGCTTCCTCCGCGGCTGAGGGAATGACGGTCTGCCCCTCGGGGGTCGCCTCGCTGCTGGCCACGCCGCTATCCAAATCCACAACTTCAGTCAGCGTCGCCATGTTCCTTCGAGAGTGTTGTTTACATTCTGGTGTCTAGGGAAAATTGGAATTTCCCTAGATAAACTAAATCATTAATATATAATCTAAATTCATTTTAATTTATCTTAAATTGAATTTAAATTCATATATTATGATTTAATAAATTTATTTATCTTTAATTAATGTAAAATTAAAGCGTTGGATTTAATCTAGCCTTATTTTATATCAGATATTTCTTGCCTGTCTAGGGATAACTCCCTAGATGAACTCTATCATTAATATATAATCTAAATTAGTTTTAATTTATCTTAAATTGAATTTAGATTCATATATTATGATTTAATAAATTTATTTATCTTTAATTAATGTAAAATTAAACCGTTGAATTTAATTTAGCCTTATTTTATATCAGATGTTTCTTGCTTGTGTAGGGGTAATTCCCTAGCGTCTGTTCAGTAGGTCATCCGAAATCATTATAATCGAATTATATTATAACTAATATAATCATAATATTTTTTTTATATTAAAAATTTATATAAAATACATAAATAATATTAATTCTCCTTTATATTTTTATGAAATTATCAAATACTTAAAAGTATTTCCCTAAAAAAGAAATAAAATTCCCCCAAACTTAGAACGTGGTCTTGCTAATAAAAATATATCAGGCATTTTCAGTAATATCTTAATAATTTTTTAATTAATATTAATGAAATTGCATTTGAAATATTAAAATAAATTAACAATTATGCATGAAATAAATATAGCAATACTAAAATGAATCAAGAATCACAGAGAGAGAGAGAGAGAGAGAGAGAGAGAGAGAGAGAGAGAGAGAGAGAGTACTGCAATTATATATATAATGCATATAGTATCAGACATATTTTATATACTGATCACAAGGATGGTTTGGTTGCAGACTACATAAAACTATCGAATTTGGCCAGGGCACCAGCCACCCGTTGATACTACCACAGAGAGTTATTGGATCCTTTGACTGGCCAGTCATACATTGGATCCCGTTCTCTGGTTACGGCTCATTTTCCCTTTCCCTACACACAAACCAAATAGTCTGGCATATTCTTTACAGATTCTCCTCTGTCCTCATACACCTTACAACACTGATATTACCAGACAATTCTTCAGTGACTACTTTCCTCTTGATAAGGGTAGAAGAGACTCTTTAGCTATGGTAAGCATCTTTTATAGGAGAAGGGCACTCCAAAATCAAACCATTCTTCTCTAGTCTTGGGTAGTGCCATAGCCTCTGTACCATGGTCTTCTACTGTCTGGGGTTAGATTTCTCTTGCTTGAGGGTGCAATCAGGCACACTATTCTATCTTATTTCTCTTCCTCTTGTTTTGTTAAATTTTCAAAGTTTATATAAGGGATATTTATTTTAATATTACTGTTCTTGAAATATATTTTTCCTTGTTTCCTTTCCTCACTGGGCTATTTTCCCCGTTGGAGCCTCTGGGCTTATAGCATACTGCTTTTCCAACTAGGGTTGTAGCTTAGCAAATAATAATAATAATAATAATAATAGATAACTCTCAAAATGCTTAAAATAAGCACATTTCAATAAATTAATGAACTCTTGGTGCGCACGGTTAAACACGAACCAAGGAAGCTGATTTCCTCCAACATTTGGGGAAAGGATCTCTTTCCCAATGACTTGGTCAAGGAGATCATCGACAAGGCCGCCACAGACAACAGGAACCTTCTCCAAAAGTGGGGCATGTCGTCGAAGAGGAAGTCTTCTCCGGATGAAGGCCCCCAACCAAAGAAGTCCAAGAGACCAAGGCCGCAGCCTCGACAGGCAAAACATCAACTTCCCGCAACCACAGTTCCCCAGTTGGTGGCGCAGCCGCCACAGACCTTCCAACTCGTACCCCAGCCGGTGGTGACTCCGTCACCAGCCTTCACGCCTGGCTACGAGAGGCAGACTACTACCTTTCGTGCCAAAGGTAGAGGCTCCGGGAGAGACTCCTCTAGACGTCCCTCCAGAGGGAGAGCAGGCAGGGGAGCAAGCGGTCGAGGAGGCAAGCCCTCCGAAAACCAGAAGCAATGAGATGCTTCTGGTGGGTGGAAGACGCTGTCTCTTCAGGGATCGTTGGACCTTCGATCCCTGGGCTCACAGCATCATCAAGAACGGACTAGGCTGGAGCTGGAGGTCATCATCAACAGCTTTCCCCCAATTCTTCCAACACTCCATCCCCGTCCTGGAAGAATACGTCCAAGAACTCTTGAACAAAAAGGTGATCAAGAGGGCAAAGTCCATCAGGTTCCAAGGAAGACTGTTCTGTGTTCACAAGAAAGACTCCGACAAACTCAGAGTCATTCTGGACTTGTCCCCTCTCAACAAGTTCATCGAGAACAACAAGATGCTGACCCTTCAGCACATACGAGCCCTATTGCCCCAAAAGGCATACACAGTCTCAATAGACATAGCGGACGCCTACTGGCACATTCCAATGAATTGCCAGACCTCCTCCTACCTAGGATTCAGGCTTCAAAGAAGACATTATGTTTTCAGAGCCATGCCCTTTGGGCTAAACATAGCCCCAAGGATCTTCATGAAGCTTGCAGACAATTGTTCAACAACTACGCCTTCAAGGCATTCAGGTGATGGCTTACCTGGACGATTGGCTGGTGTGGGCAGCATCAGAAAAGGAATGCCTGCAAGCTTCCGAGAAGGTGATCCAATTCCTGGAACATTTAGGTTTCAAGATAAACACCAAAAAGTCTCGACTATCTCCAGCTCACAAGTTCCAATGGCTAGGCATACATTGGGACCTCCAGTCGCACCGTCTTTCCACTCCGCTAAAGAAGAGGAAGGAAATAGCGAGGTCTGTCAAGAGACTTCTCAAATCCAAACGGATTTCAAGACAACAACAGGAACGGGTGCTCGGCTCCCTCCAGTTCGCTTCAGTGACAGACCCAGTGCTAAGAGCACAGCTAAAAGATGCATCGGGAGTCTGGAGAAGATACGCATCAAACGCTCGAAGAGATCTCAAGACACCACTACCGTCTCGGCTATGATCACTCCTCAAGCCATGGTCGGAGGCCAAGAAGTTCAGGAGATCGGTACCTCTGCAACTACCTCCACCCTCGGTCATCATCCATACGGATGCATTGCTAGAAGGATGGGGGTGTCACTCCCATCAACATCAAGTTCAAGGAACGTGGTCTCCTCTATTCAAGACGTTTCACATCAACATCTTGGAGGCCATGGCAGTCTTTCTCACATTGAAGAGGCTGTCCCCACGTCCCTCAGTCCACATACGACTGACTCTGGACAGTGTCGTAGTGGTCAGATGTCTGAATCGTCAGGGCTCAAGATCCCCCAACTCGACCAAGTGTTGTTGCCCATCTTCCGTCTGGCGGAGAAGAAAAGATCGCACCTCTCAGCAGTTCACCTTCAAGGATTCCGCAACGTGACGGCGGATGCTCTATCCAGAATAGCTCCGATAGAGTCAGAATGGTCCCTAGATGCAGACTCATTCTCCTTCATCTCTCACCAATTCCCGGAACTGCAGATCGACCTCTTCGCAACGAGCGACAACAAGAAACTTCCTCGCTACGTGGCCCCATATGAGGGCCCTCGAGCGGAAGCGGTGGACGCCATGTCTCTGGACTGGAACAGATGGACCAAGATTTACCTGTTCCCTCCACCCAACCTTCTGCTTAAGGTCCTCACCAAGCGGAGATCCTTTCAAGGAATAGCAGCCCTAGTGGCTCCCAAGTGGCCCCGGAACAACTGGTTCCCATTGATCCTGGAATTACAACCGAAGCTAATTCCCATGCCGGACCCAGTTCTGTCCCAACAAGTTCAGAAGTCGACTGTCTTCGCTTCATTAAAGAAAACCCGAGACCTTCATCATGATTTCCTCTCCCTAGTCGTCAAGAAGAGGTTTGGGATTTCGAAAGAAATCTTAGACTTCTTAGAGGAATATGAAACAAAATCTACCAGAAGGCAATATGAGTCATCTTGGAAGAAATGGGTGGCCTTTGTCAAGGCGAGAAATCCTACAGAAATATCGATGGATTTCTGCTTGTCCTTCTTCATTCACCTTCATGGACAAGGCTTAGCGGCCAACACGATTTCCACGTACAAATCAGCCCTGACAAGACCCTTACTATACGGCTTCCAAATAGACCTGTCCAGCGAAATCTTCAACAAGTTGCCAAAGGAATGCGCTAGACTCAGACCTGCAGCCCCTCCGAGACCTATCTCCTGGTCTCTCGGCAAGGTGCTACATTTTGCCTCAGGTTTGAACAATGAGACTTGCCCTCCGAAAGATTTAACTCAGAAAGTGATTTTCTTGTTTGCTTTAGCCTCGGGGCTAGAGTCAGTGAAATTGTGGCATTATCAAGGGAAGAAGGCCAGATTCAGTTCGCAGAAACAGGCGAACTCACCTTCTTTCCTGACCCAACGTTTCTCGCCAAGAACGAGCTACCCACTAAGAGATGGGGTCCCTGGAGAATCTGCCCTCTGAAGAAAGATATCTCCCTGTGTCCAGTGGAGAGTCTAAAGGTCTATCTTCGAAGAACTTCAGACTTCGCTGGAGGACAGCTCTTTAAAGGAAAAACATCGGGTTCCGATTTGTCACTTAAATAACTTAGGGCGAAGATCACCTACTTCATTTGCAGAGTGGATCCTGACAGTACACCCACAGGTCACGATCCCAGGAAAGTCGCCTCTTCCTTGAATTTCTTCCAATCAATGGATTTCGAGAGTCTTCGCTCGTTTACAGGATGGAAGTCATCCAAAGTGTTCTTTAAACACTAGCGAAGCAGGTGCAAGAAATGAAACACTTTGTGGTAGCTGCAGGTAGTGTGCTAAAACCTGCAGCTTAGTGCTGTGAAGAACAGTGAGTTATATGGGACTCTAACTCTAAGGGTAAGGGTGTCTGTGTTGACACTAGTGCGCAACATAGTGAAATTTGTGTTACCATGATGACACTACGGACTGTTCTAATATACTGAGGTGATGTTACATAGACTAATCACTTGTGCCACGTGTTTACAACACAAAGTGTATATAAAGACATTTTCAGAAAGACATTACAATTCCTATGGATTCGACATGTGTGGTGGCAAGTTTCCTTGTCAGGTACCACGATCATTTCTGCCTATGTTCCAAGTCTATGTAACTTATTTGCATCTTTACATTATATTTTATGTACGCTAATTCTCATTTATTGTTAATAAATGAATTTATTGTTTTCGTGCGTCTTATTTCACCCTAACATTATAATAAAATCTGTTTGTGAGTATTATTATCCCTCTACTCTGTATAAGGTACTTGAACAATAGAATTCTATCGTTCCTACGCTTAAACCCATCTAGCCTGGTGTAACTTATTCCAACACATGATACATACTCTATCTATTACCTCGCTCTGGGACCGGCAGGTTCTTCTTGATGCTGGGTGGGTTCCATTTACCATGCAACTTCGAGACTTTCCAGAGTCCAATGGGACTCTTCTCTGCAGGGGGGCAGGAAGCAGTAACATAGTACATGCTCAGCTGAAATGACATATACCGGTAATGTCATAGGTCTCTTAGGTCATAAGACCAAAGGAATGTTGTCTAGAAGTCGAAGGCACTACTGAAGGAAAAAATCCACGGTACATTAATGCTCTGTTACACTTCCATCAGGACGACAAGGCCTGAGCCCAAAAAACGGATTTTGAGCGAAGCGAAAAATCTATTTTTGGGCGAGATAGCCATGTCGTCCAGATGGACCCGCCCTTTGTTCTCTATAAGGCCTTGGCAGGTCCCCTCCCAATCTTACTGTATCTTGGGGGCTGGTCTTAACGCTAAAAGGAATGGAGTTGGCAGGCGGGGATGACGTCAGCAAGATGGCCGACGCATATGACGTCATCCAAGTGCTCATATGAGTAACGGAGGAGGAGAACTTTGTAACGGCTCCTCCTATATCTTGCCACTGATTCCTCCCTCGAAGCGTAAATGCTATGTGGGGTGCAGATAGCTATGTGGCGTGTCAAGAATACGTCCCGTTATGTGATATCCTAAAGGGCAACCTTAAGGGTACTCGCGCCAGAAGTTAGAATTCTGGAAACCTTTAGTTTAATTCTCCGGGAATATCCACTGTAGTCATATATACCCTAAGGAAGCTACTAAAGGAACCTTCCATCAGGACGACATGGGTATCTCACCCAAAAATAGATTTTTCGCTTCGCTCAAAATCCGTTTTTTAGTTTCGAATGGCCAGAATCCGAATAGAAGAGCAGTGTGTACCTCTTGCCAGAACCGTAATAATTATTCTCCATTAGTAGTTACCAGCAGTTGCCAAGATCCTACCTCTATTAAAGGACGAGTGTATTAGTGTAGGAACAACTACAGATTTTTAGTTACTTTCGTAACCTCTGACAGGTTTTTCCTGATTAACGGGAAACTCCTTAGCTTAGTTTTGTCTGAACCCAAACGCTCTTTTCTATAAATCAAAATTTACATCTACTTTCACAATGAAAATCTTACCATACAACTCCAGAATATCCTAGTAATGCTAAGACATACAAGTACGGTACAACGCAGTGTTGCCAAATCTTCAAGATTGAGGGGAAAGAATACACCCATACACACACATAAACTTACATATATGTACAGACACACACACAAACTTACATATAAGCAGACACAAAAATATACATACATATATCTACTAGGTTAGCTTCCACCCCACTTTACGGACCTTCCCAAGGAAAGAAACATTCTCTCCAGCAAGACTTACCTCAACACAGCAGTTTCAACGCGGTCAGTTCTAAATGTACCAGAATTTGTTTAATGGTAAATAGAATAACCTTTGAGCCTCTTATAAGTTTAAAAACAATCAATAGAATTTTGATAAATTATTAACCCTTTTACCCGCAGGCTATTTGGAAATTTCCAACCCTTAACCCCCAGGGGTTTTTCCAAGCATATTTTGCTATATATATTTTTTTTAAATTGCTCTCACAGCCTTAATTTTCATCATAGAGAGGTCAGGTAGGTCTCATTCTTTTGGAAAATGCCTGAAGTTTCTCATAAAGTTATCAAAAATATGCCCAAAAAAAACGTAAATAGTAGTTTTTTGCAAGGACGTATCAGTACGTCCATGGGGGTAAAGGAATGAGTTTTGTGAAACGTACCAGTACGTCCTTTGGGGGTAAAAGGATTAACACAAAGTCTAAAGAATGGTACAATTTTTAGGATCAAGAAAAAATGCCTCAATTCTTTTGAACAATAATAATTCTTTATTCAATCATACCTATCTTATACACAATACATCAATATATAAAAAGGCAAACAATAATATTTAGGTTATATAACTTCATCTGTACACTACACATATTTCACAGAATCCAAACGTCCGCATATGCGTGGAGCGAGGGCAATAATCGCATGATATCGTCACTCTTTGAAGACTCCGTATTACACTCGCCGATGCGTCTTTATATTCAGAAGCGTACGTAATAAGCGGAATTGCAACGTACGCAGTTGTAAGTTTAATCGGTATGTAGTTAGAATGTCGGGTACGAGTACCGAGGTCAACCCTCGTATCCTATTTTAAAATGTTAAGAAGACATTATTGCACATTACTCAGCGTAGGACTTTTTGAACGCCTTGTGATGGTAAAATAATATAGCGAATAGTTGCTTCAAATTGCTGTTTCTTACACTATTCATGCATCAATTTATATTACCCAATAGCAAAAGAATAGACATGAATTATATCTTTTAATCGACCTTGGAATTACCAGACTAACTACGTTAACTTGAAAAGTAAACGTTTATCAAATATAATCTAACCTTGACTCGCACAGCGAAATTACAAGTCTAGAGTACGGCTTCAATCGTACAAACGAACATTACTGAATATCATCGGCCCTAAAATACTTTTTTCTTTGGTACAGCTAATGATAAATTTCCAATACGTCGCTCAATACCCCAAACTGCGTACGTTGCTCGTCCGCTATACCGGCGCACGTACGAATATAAACACGCAGAAAAATAATTTCTCCCAGAAACAAAATAGTTTACCCAAACAAGAACCCAACTGAAAACATGTTTAAGCCATTTTCCTAAACAATCTTGTAAAATCCAAGATTAAAGGTTCTTCTTAAGTAATATGAAAATTAAAACATGTATTAATATACAAAAAAAAAACTGGCCATTTGAAAAAAAACTTAATATTTTGCTGCTCAGTTTGTCCTCAGGAAATAAGACCGGCTTTGGCGCAAAAGGAGCGAGAGCAGCTTAGTCCTCCGTCTCCGAGACGTGGCGTCCGCAATCGCGGATCCCATAAGTGGATTTTTTCGAAGGGAAAAATCCAGATTGTATTTCTTCGATTGGCACGGCGCTGCCATCCCGGGAGTACGTCGATGCGAGGCCGCGCTCAAGACGGTGGAAATGTGCAAGGAAGAAAGTTCTTTGGTTACTCCCCAAGGAGGAACTGATGATAAAACGTATTAATAAATAGTAAATAAATTATTGCTCTCATAATTCATAAACGATTCTGAAAAGATACCCGCCACCATTACCAAAGGGAAACAATTAATCTCGAATCAACGGACGCCCAGGAAAGTAGCCGCGCGCGCCAGACGACGCCATAGCCGCTAGACACTAGATAATAAACGGACCGACTTGGGATCGGCGCTTGCCGAACATTTCCGAGCGGTACGGTAAGGAAACGGTTTTTTTTCTTAACGAGTGGAAAAGACATTACGTACGCTTTATGCATGAATCCATGACCAGCAGAATTAGGTTATCTAAACACAGAAGAACGTGCATCTGCCACTCTCAAGCGAAATCTCTCGTGAACACTCTTCAATCGATTTGCGAAGCGAAACACCTCGGAACCAAAAAAAAAAAAAAAAAAACTTATCAGTTTTAATTTATAATGGGTTTATAAACCTTGCTTTTCTTCTCTCTAGTGGCTATGTAGATATACCGTTTTTAAATTATATAGGTTAGGATAAGGTATTCAATGTTTTATGATTTTAGTGAATTGATGAAAATGTAGCCCTGCCCGACTCTTTAACACGATGGTGTGGTGACAATTTTATAAGCCGTTGAAAGGGAAACAATGAGCTCTTATATGCTCTCAGTAAGTAACCTTCTATTGAAGAATCATGGGAAAATACGTATACATTAGCGACAAAGACGATATATACCAAAGTGTAATCGCTCTAGTTTTATCAATGGAACATGTTAAGTCTGATAGCGAAGTTACGTTTTTGTTCGCTTTTTCGTACTTTACTATACAATGATTTCTCCGAAGGCGAGTTTACGTTCTCTCTTTCGTACTTCTCTAAACAGTGTGATTTTACGAATGGTAGGCTTTCAAATTCTGTCCGAATATTTGAAAATAACAATCTGATTTTACTAATGGTAGGCTTTCAAATTCTGTCCGAACATTCGAAAATAACAATCTGATTTTACCAATAGTACGGTTTCAAATTCTGTCCGAACATTCAAAAATAACAATCTGATTTTACCAATAATACGGTTTCTAATTCTGTCCGAACATTCAAAAATAACAATCTGATTTTACCAATAGTACGGTTTTAAATTCTGTCCGAACATTCAAAAATAACAATCTGATTTTACCAATAATACGGTTTCTAATTCTGTCCGAACATTCAAAAATAACAATCTGATTTTACCAATAGTACGGTTTTAAATTCTGTCCGAACATTCAAAAATAACAATCTGATTTTACCAATAATACGGTTTCTAATTCTGTCCGAACATTCAAAAATAACAATCTGATTTTACCAATAGTATGCTTTCCAATTCTGTCTGAATATTCAAAAATAATTCAGATCGTTTCATACAGATTCACTTCTTGCGAGTCTGTGTACTGTCCGACTGTACGTACAAGGAAAACGTTTTACAAACGACAATGATAGCATTCTTTTTCTCCGCTTCTAGAGGTTTGGCAAAATTTTAACCGAAGTTTACAATTCCCTTTAAATACATCAATCTATTCTGATTATAAGTTTGAACAAACATCAACCACCAAATTAATATCGTTCGATTTGTAATCCTAGAGTCAGGCCGAGGATAGTGACTGTAAAGTCTAGCATTAATTATAGAATCAAGTTTGGAAAAAAAGTGCTAAGTAGAAAAAAACTTAAAACTTCACTCGAAAATAATCTTTACATATAAATATATATAATAAAATATGATATATATATATTTACAAACAAACAAAAGGGGAAAAACCAACTATACTAGTTAATATATTATGGTTATATTACCGTGCGTATTGTCAAACAAGTTCCCTTAAGTATATTTTGATATTTTCTTAAATAAAGACATTCAAAGAATATATTTCCAGTCACCAAGACCCACTTTGATATACTGAAATGTCGGCATAAACAAAATTAAGAGTCGAGGATTTTCCATTTCGTAACGCAAAGAAAACGGGCAAAATGAAAAATTTCATGTCAATATATACCAAAAGTGAATAATTTTTGCCGCTGTAGTTATATTTTGACTAAATTATATATTTCTCTTGCAATCAATTACTTGCAATTATGTTTTTGTAGTTTAAAGAAATTATACAATATCTTATACAAAATAAATTTCCTCTATAGTATCATACAGAAAACAGAAAATTCTTATAAACTTTTTAAAGTCCTTTAAAGAAATCATAAGTATATCCTCTACCAAAAAGATCCCAAAATTTTGAGTTAATTTGAAAAAAAAATATTTTAACGAGGCCTCGAAAATACGTAATTCAATCAAGGCTTTGATAATTTACTTGCAAAGTTTCCTCCCTTAAGAGTTTGTTGTCAGAAGCTTTCCGTAAAGGAACAACATTACGGAACACTCGGATCTTAATCGTCTTTAGACGTAGAATAAGCGCTTCTTCGACGGGTGTCTTCACTTCGTACGAAAGTTATCTCGTCTACGGATGTTACGTAACATTTCTTATAGTCCAGTGTACGGCTATTTCACGTTCTGTAGTCTACGGACACAAGAGCCTTTCCAACGTTCGTCAATACGCCGCGATATCTGCCGGCGCCGTGAGAGTGGCAGAAGCACATGCTCTACATAACAACCCCGGAGTCTCTTTATATGACCTGGGGCTGCTCGGGAATCAGCGAGGTGAAGAACGTCGTCAAGAACGTCCACGAGAGAGCCAGGAGGGACGGCCTCACGTGCAGATCGTCGGCCTCCATTCCTCTGTCGGTCACCTCGGCGCCGCCACCCGCGTTGTTCTCCTGCTGCTGTTCTTCTTGGTTCTCCATCACCAACTGATCCGGAACCTCGTTATTGTTGTTGTTATTGTTGATGTTGTTGTTGCGATCGTCCGGCCCGTCGTCCATCTCGTTTTCGTTGCCCTCGCGGGCTTGCTGCTGCTGTTGCGGGGCCGGCTGGGGCAGCTCTGGGGGTACCCTTCTCGTGGGTCTGAACCAACCTGCTTGGTACCTGCCGAGAAGAACCGACTATAATAATCATCACTTTTACATATAGATTTTCTTGGAGGAGTCTAACACAAGGTATCTACTGTTTTAAGATTATCTTTAATAATAATAATATTTCTTATCTTAAAGCTTACAATCTTCACTGACGAACTTGCGAACTTTATTATTCAAAGACTTTACAAAACGAAATCCGTAAATGCATTGCTGTCAAATTTCTCGTGGAATGAACCTTTATAATTAAACCAAAAATCCTATGTTTATCACCTAATGAGTGTCCAAACTTATATTTTCCTTCAAGATTCTCACCGTTACATACAGGTCTATGTACAGTAGAATTGATAAACAACAAAATTAGCTTTAGGAATCGACAAAGAAAACGGATACTCACAGGTAAAGTAGAAGGGCGATACAGATGACGATCATAAACCTAGAGATGGTCGAATAGAAGTACACTACGGACAGAAGGACAACCATTCGCGACAAGACGTAGATCCAGTCTAGCCAGTCACGCCCCAGCCCTTCGTTTTCGTCGTCGTCTTCAACCTCGCCGCCTGGAACGAGCCACAGAAATTCAATTTAGTATTAGTTGTTGCTGCATTTCTTAACCCTTTTACCCCCAAAGCCATTTGGAACTTTCCAACCCTTAACCCCCAGACGCTTTCTTTTCCAAGCAAATTCTGCAGTATATATTATTTAAATTGCTCTAACAGCCTTAATTTTCATCATAAAGAGGTCAGGTTGGTCTCATTCTTTTGGAAAATGCCTGAAGTTTCTCAAAAATTTATCAAAAATATGCAAAAAAAAATGTGAATAGCAGTTTTTTGCAAGGACATACCGGTACATCCATGGGGGTAAAGGGATGAGTTTTGTAAAACGTACCAGTACGTCCATTAGGGGTAAAAGGGTTAACAAAGTAGTATTGTTGCATTTCTTAGCAGAAAGTGAAAACTGAGATTTAATATTTTTGTATTTCCTAACATAAATTAAGCAAGTTATATTTCTTAGAATTTTTTTGATAGCGTCTTTGTATTTCTTAACGGAAAATGAAAAATAAGAGGGGCAATGTTTTTGTATTTCTCAATAAAAAATGATAGACGAAATTTATAGTTTATCAAATGAAAAAGTAAAAATGTTATTGTATTTGTAAATGAAAAGTGAGAGACAATGTTTTTGTATTTCTCAATAAAGAGTGAAAGACGAAACTTGTTATTTATCAAATGAAAAAGAGTAATGTTATTGTATTTCTAAATGAAAAGTAAAAGAGAATGTTTTTGTATTTCTTAATAAAAAGTGAAAGACGAAATTTACATTGTTTATTCAATGAATCAGTCCAAATGTCATTGTATTTCTAAATGAAAAGTGAAAAAGACAATGTTTTTGTATTTCTTAATAAAAAGTCAAAGACGAAATTTACATTGTTTATTAAATGAGACAGTCCAAATGTTATTGTATTTCTAAATGAAAAGTGAAAGAGACAATGTTTTTGTATTTCTCGACAAAAAGTGAAAGAAGAAACATATTATTTTTCAAATGAAAAAGTAAAAATGTTATTGTACTTCTAAATGGAAAGTGAAATTTCTTACATTGTTTATTAAATGAAACAGTCCAAATGTTATTGTATTTCTAAATGAAAAGTGAAAAAGACAATGTTTTTATATTTCTTAATAAAAACTGAAAGAAACCCTCTTACTCTACATACAAAAAACATATCACAGACGCCATACCTTGAGCATTCATGCGAATCTGAGGTTGCTGTTGTTGTTGTTGCTGCTGCTGCTGCTGCTGGGGATTCGCAGCGCCGTTCTGCTCGCCCGCCAACTGCGCCTGAGGCTGCTGGTCCGCGGGATCCGCGGCCACGGCCGACGGAGTCGCGGCGGCCTGAGCGGCGGGAGAAGACGGGTTCGAGGGCGACGCTGGGATGTGGTGTAGCATCTGTTGGGGCCAGGGCATTCCTCCGCCCATCTGTATGCTGTGTTGGGCGATGCTAGAGTTAATAATCAATCCTTAAAGAACGTACATACAAACTTTTCATCACATAAAGATCGTCCAAAGTCAAAATTCTAACAAAAAATGCAAAGAACCTTCAGGTGCCTTTTCAACATTTGACGTTATTACTTTTTTTAGAATGATTTATTGTTAATTTGTTCTCTTCATTTATTTATTTCCTTTCCTCACTGGGCTATCTTTCCTTGTTAGAGCCCCTGGGCTTATAGCATCTTGCTTTTCCAACTAGGGTTGTAGCTTGGATAATAATAATAATAATAATCTGACAGCAAAATCCCTGATAGAAATATTGCCAGGATCCTCATCTTTTCAATTTCTTAATTCCTCCGACTACATAATTCTACCTCCTCCTATTGGACCATTTCACATACAACTATCATTGTCTCTAAACTACCTTATTGACCTAATTGACTCTGGTGAGCTCACCCATAGCCAAAACGCTGTCAGGCTCATGAATTGCAAACATTCCTGCTGTCAGGTTCACGAGATGCTAACTTTTCCGCCGTCAGGCTTACAAATTGCAAAATTTTTTGCTGTTAAGCTTACAAATTGCTAGCTTTCTTGCTATCAGGCTCACAAATTGCAAAATTTTTTGCTGTTAAGCTTACAAATTGCTAACTTTCTTGCTATCAGGCTCACAAATTGCAAACTTTTCCGCTGTCAAGCTCACAAATTGCAAACTTTCCCGCTGTCAAGCTCACAAATTGCTAACTTTCTTGCTATCAGGATACAAATTGCAAACTTTCCCCGCTGTCAAGCTCACAAATTGCTATCTTTCTTGCTATCAGGATACAAATTGCAAACTTTTCCGCTGTCAAGCTCACAAATTGCAAACTTTTCCGCTATCAAGCTCACAAATTGCAAATTTTTCTGCTGTCAGGCTCACAAATTGCAAACTTTTCCACTGTCAGCCTCACAAATTGCAAACTTTTCCGCTGTCAAGCTCACAAATTGCAAACTTTTCCACTGTCAAGCTCACAAATTGCAAACTTTTCCGCTGTCAGGCTCACAAATTGCAAACTTTTCCGCTGTCAGCCTCACAAATTGCAAACTTTTCCGCTGTCGAGCTCACAAATTGCAAACTTTTCCGCTGTCAAGCTCATAAATTGCAAACTTTTCCGCTGTCAAGCTCACAAATTGCAAACTTTTCCGCTGTCGAGCTCACAAATTGCAAACTTTTCCGCTGTCAAGCTCACACATTGCAAACTTTTACGCTGTCAGGCTCACAAATTGCAAACTTTTCCGCTGTCAAGCTCACAAATTGCAAACTTTTCCGCTGTCAAGCTCACAAATTGCGAACTTTTCCGCTGTCAGGCTCACAAATTGCAAACTTTTTCCGCTGTCAGGCTCACAAATTGCAAACTTTTCTGCCACCAGGCTCAAGAATTACAAATGATTTTACAGTGGGCAATGATTCCGCCTACTCATGTTAAAGCTTTGTAAGGAAACTAAGGAATAATTACGGAAAGAAACTGAAAATATCATTAGAAAGTTAAATGAATTCTCTATATAGTTCATGAACAGATGACCCCCAGAAGCTTAACCCTTTTACCCCCAGGTTATTTGGAACTTTCCAACCCTTAACCCCCAGGGGTTATTTTTCTTTAAGCACATTTTGCAGTATATTTTTTTTAAATTGCTCTAACAGCCTTAATTTTTGTCATAGAGAGGTCAGGTTGGTCTCATTCTCTTGGAAAATGACTGAAGTTTCTCAAAAAATTATCAAAAATATGAAAAAAAAAAAAATGTAAATAGCAGTTTTTTGCAAGGACGTACCGGTACGTCCATGGGGGTAAAGGGATGAGTTTTGTGAAACGTACCAGTACGTCCTTTGGGGGTAAAAGGGTTAAAAAAGTACTATTTGCAAGCCACCCTTCAAAGCTGTGACCTCAATCGTAGGAAGAGAGAATATCTCGGCGAGGGTTCACTTCTCGTGGGAATAGGATAACCTCACAATAGTTTTGACGTCAACAAGGACACTGAAGTCTAGATCTCCTTCTCTCTCCAACATAATAGAGACCCATAAAGGTTAGCTAACGACTAGGTGACTCGCTGCTTACGACGAGACCATTCCGTTACCCCTCTAATTCGTGATTCAAACCTGGGCTCTCCGATGGCCGGCTAAGATCGTTACGACTACACCAAGAAGGTAGAGATAGAGATGGGTTGCGGTACCATATTGCAAATATCCTTGCCTAGCGTTTGAGACCCGCTCAAGCCTGATGATTTCTGAGTGCCTATAACCTCACCATCCTTATAAGCTAGGAATTGGGGGTTTAAGAGAGCCTATACATCTACCTGCTGAGTCATCAGCAGCCATTGCCTGGTCCTCCCTGGTCCTAGCTTGGGCACCAATCATATGTATAAAAGTCAGTCTCTAAGGCATTGTTCAGTTCCTCGTCTATCATTAAACAAAGATGAATGGAAGCTAGATTGGAAAAAGATAAAGAAAACTTAAATTCTGGAGACAGCGGCCTTTGATCTGTGACCAAGTCGTGGAATGATCTTCCTAATCGGGTAGTTGAATCGGTAGAATTTCAAAAGTTCAAACTCGCAGCAAATGTTTTCATGTTCAACGGGTTGACATATGCCCTCTTTCAATGGCATTACCATTTTTCCCTGTTGGAGCCCTTGGGCTTATAGCATCCTGCTTTTCCCAATAGGGTTGTACCTTAGCTAATAATAATAATATACAAATAGCGAGGAAGATCCTATAGAGATTCTACCTTCAGTTCAAGAGATTTACCCATAATATCCATCATTTTCGGACGGCAAATATTTCCAATGGAAAGATTTTTATTCAATACAATAACTTTAATCAATAAACTAGAAATTATGATAAATTTCACTTCATGACTATCTCCATCCAAAGATTCATGCTTGCCGTTGGCTTTTAATCGAATACGACGACCGATAAGCAACTCATTCTGATAAGTTGATGGACTACTGATAAATTTCAAATTACGACAAAGCAGCGATTACCGATATATTCTTCTGTTTTTTCGTAACCTATTTTTCATCGAGTTGAAATTATTACTGCATCGACTTAGCTATGTCAAACAAGTCGTCCCAACGGTATCCCATACTCTTTGAAATGGCGCGAGACCAAGGGGAAATTAAAATGGGACTTGGTTCATACCCCTTTCACCCCCAAAGGACGTACCTGTACGTTCTTGCAAAACACTGTTAATTATATGTTTATACATATTTTTGATCATTTTTATGAGAAACTTCAGGCATTTTCCAAAAGAATGAGACCAACCTGACCTCTCTAGGACAAAAATTAAGCCTGTTAGAGCAATTTAAAAAAAAAATATACTGCATCGAGATTAGACGAGACGTTTCTTCTGAGGTTAACTCTTTTACCCCCCAGGCAATTTGGAAATTTCCAACCCTTAACCCCCCCGCGTTATTTTTTTACAAGCACATTTTGCAGTACTGTACAGTATATTTTTTTTCAAATTGCTGTAACAGCCATAATTTTCGTCATAGAGAGGTCAGGTTGGTCTCATTCTTTTGGAAAATGCCTGTTTCTCAAAAAATTATCAAAAATATGCAACAAAAATTGAAAATAGCAGTTTTTTGCAAGGACGTACCGGTACGTCCACGGGGGTAAAAGGATGAGTTTTGTGAAACGTACCAGTACGTCCATTGGGGGTAAAGGGGTTAACATAAGTTAATCTCTGCAAGTTTCATCACTCTACGATTAAAATTGTGGCCAGGAAGCAGTTCACAAACAAACACATACACACATACAAAAAGGGGGTAAAACATAACCTTCCAAATTCGTTAGCGGAGGTAAAAATTTTATATCTATTATTATAATTGCTAGCTAAGCTACAACCCTAATCGGAAAACGCTTTGAACGGCACGATGTAAACAAGAAAAATTTTATATCTATTATTATTACTAATGCTAGTCAAGCTACAACCACAATCGGAAAACACTTCGAACAGTACGACGTAAACAAGAAAAATTTTATATCTATTATTATTACTACTGCTAGCCAATCTACAACCTTGATCGGAAAACGACGTAAACAAGAACGCTACTTACTACTGCATATAGGCCATGTAGTTCGCATACATTTGTTGCATGGTGGCCATCTGCTGAATGGGGTCTGCCGTCGCCTGCAGGACACTCATCGTCACTTGGGCCTGCGTCGGGTAGCCCGCGGCGGCTTCAATCCCCTGGGGCGTCGCCACCGACGCGGCGTCGTTGCTGCCGACGTTCATGTTTCTTCGTCGAAGGCCTTCTGTCGGGTGGAGATACACGATAGTTATTTGATTCTACAATGCGAATGTTTGGGTTAGGTTTAGATTATACAGAAAGTCTTGAACTTAACCTATTAACTTTAATAGTTGAGGATTTCCCCTACATATCAATTGATTTGCTTTGCAGTATTTCTTATTCAGTCGGGCAAAAGCCAACAATATAAAACTAATTGAGAAAGGAACGGATCGTATCATTGCTGTGTATAAGCGTAGACTAGTAATCATCGGAATATTATACCTTAAAGGGACACTCAGTAGAGCGCAGACCTCCGCCACAGCAGATTATTACTCGACCTTTGACCTTAACATGTATTAACTGGCGTGGATTTTTCATACACTCAAATATGAACCAAGTTTGAAGTCTCTGTGACAATGATGACAAAACTTATGACTGATGAAGTGATATGGACATTTTACTTGACCGAGACCTTGACCTTTGACCTCCAACTTCCAAAATTTAATCATTTCCAGCTTTTCACATACCAGTTAATCCCTGCAAGTTTCATTACCATACGATCAAAATTGTAGCCAGGAAGCCGTTTGCAAACAAACATGCACATATACACACAAACGGGGGTAAAACATAACCTTCTTCCAACTACGTTGGCAGAGGTAAAAATGACTCTCATATAAGCAAAAAGAATAAAAAGATAATATATAAGTTATTCAAAACTATCAGTGGGTTTATACAGCCATTTCCAAGTCTGCAGGACTCATATAGGTATAGACACGTTCTAGACAGATACTTTACACACGGATTTACTGATAATTTCTAAGTCTTATAAAAAAAATATTGACGTAACAATCCAGTTGGCACACATATTCAATGCCTTGATTCTTAAAGTGGCACCCTAGCAGTACCAGCTGAACTCATTTGAGTCCCTTGTTAGGCTGGGAGGAACGTAGAGAGTAGAGGTCCCCTTTTTGTTTTTGTTTCATTTGTTGATGTCGGCTGCCCCCCAAAATTGGGGGAAGTGCCTTGGTATATGTATGTATGCATGTATGAATGCAATGAGCATGTCTTTGTCCACTGCTCTCCTCAGCCATTATGAAAAGCACTTAATGCTTGAGATAATCTTTTCGATATATATATGAATTTTTGTTTAATGTAAATCAATGTCAATGTATACTATACAAACGATATAGTATATTAATTTTTGTTCAATGTAAAACAATGTTAATGTGTACAAAGTTCTAATGTTAGTTTAATCAATTTTGAATAGATATTTATAGAAAAACAGTTAACTAATCGGTCTCATCAATTATCTAATCATTTTTAAATACACCTTGTCAATATCAAAGCTTTTACCTCTTGCCAATTTCATGTTACGTCAAGACTATTCCTTCGAGGCGTTTATCCGGTCATTCTAATTGATCTTCAATGAATAATGATTTATCAGATGCCTTTGGTTGGCAATACGGCCGTTGTCTCGAAGCGGAACTATGATAAGTTTATATAACTAT
>NC_090767.1:58961453-59233953 GCF_036898095.1 Palaemon carinicauda | reverse complement strand
ATTTCAACTTGTATTAGGCTATGATTTTATAAATATTCAAAGGATAGGAGCCTTTGTATATCAGCAGCCAGTTCCTCAAACATCCATTAAAAATGGACACCAACTAACGTAAACTTTCCCCCTAACCTAACCCACAAGCCGTATCCTTAAATACTTAGCTAAAGGGAGCCTAAAGACCCCCCTTACAATGACGTACTCTTAGTCGGCCGTCATCATACACACAGGTGGCCGCTATCATACATACACCCTAAAGGATGCGCACGATGAACAAATCTTGCAGGGTCTTTCCAATTGTGACAAGACCAGACAAACAATTCCTTAGATTACGTTTAATTACTCATGTAATTAATTAGAAGAGAACGTACAAATTATCAACGAGCATTGCTACATACCGCACAGCCGACGAAATGTCGACACGAGGATCATTACAGTTAGTTCCACATTATTCTATCCAATATTTATATATATGTACAGCTTTCAAACAGGCGGCACCAACAAGACTTATACAAGTTCCTACTCGATATACAAGAATGCAAGCTATGTGGGGCAGTTAATGAAGACCTCGCCCACTGCATTCTTGAGTGTCCAGACCTCAGCGACGAAAGAAGAAAAATATTGGAATTGCAACAGCCGTATGAAGAAGAAAAGAAGGAGATAATAGGAAACGTGCTGTTCAAGAAAGAAGGAATAGAGAAAAGAAAAGAATATATTTATCAAATGTGGAAAAAAAGAAGAAAATAAAAGAAGAAAACCAAAGAGGTGCTGATGGAAAGGCGAATCCCTCCGCCCAACAACTGAACTGAACTGAAGGGTAGTTTGTAGCGCTACGGCCCAGCGTCCTAATTTGCTTAATATCGCTCCGACTGTTATCTTGTACAGAATAAAAACGTTTGGAAATGGTCTATGGATCTTAAATATGTTGTGTAAGGGGGGGGTCCAGGGGGGCGCAGCCCCCTGGGTAAGGACACGGCTTTTAGCATAGGTTAGGTGGGTTTTTTAAGTTAGCTTCTCCCGCCAAAATCGTTTGTAGAACGACGGCCACAGTTCAGAATACTCCCGTTTTCTACGGGATCTGGCTGTCACCCTACAAAGGCTCCGAACTGAATACTAAAGGCTTAAGATATTATAAAGGTTCGGAAGAGGAAACTGAAGACTTTCTTGTATTTTAAATACTTTGTTAATGTGGATTTTATAAATAAAATGGAATACTTTAAATATCTAAAAAACATATATGATACAGATTTAATAGTTGATTTGGGGAATTGGAAAATACCATCTGATACTTACATATCTAAAAATATATATAATATAGATTCAATAGATGATTTGGGGAATAGAGTTTCGTGTGACAGGACCAGGAAAATTTTCTTTAATGTATAAGGAAAACAGCAATGAAATTAAACTAATATGAATAAAACTGAAGTAAATTTTATAAATAACATGGAATAACCCATATGATACATTAAATACCTAAATATATATTAACAGAGATCTTATAAGTTCTTTAGTGAATAAGGTTTCATGTGATACGACCAGGAAAAATTTTCCTTAATGTATAATAAAGAAACCAGCAATGGAATTGAATTAATATGAATAAAATATAAGTAAATATGCCATTTTAACCAATCAAATGTTTGATAATAACATAACTTAGTTTATATATAGGATGCGATATAAGACATATATGGGGGTCATCAAAAATAAACATACAGCTATATTTATCCTATCATAACCTGTTTGAATAAGAAATAGGGTTTAAATATACCTTAAAATATATATAAATACTTTAAAATATATAATTTAAAAGGAAATACGTATCAGAAACAAAGATACGATATGACATATATGGGGTCATCAAAAATAAACATACAGCTATATTTATCCTATTATAACCTGATTATAACCTGTTTAGATAAGAAATATGGTTTAAATAAACCTTAAAATATACATAAATACTTTAAAATATATAATTTAAAAGGAAATACGTATCAAAAACAAGATATGGATATTCACAGGAATGTCTCCTACCAAGGGAACACAGAAAGACCCTAATATATCTACCCTTAAAACATATTAAATCAATAAATATATAAATAATTCATGTGAAATATAATGCCAGCATCATTCATCTACCTTTTAAGGCATCGAAGTTGACGAGAGATGAAGGAAATGGGAAGATATTAGCTAATAATGGCCAGTCTCGATGTCTGTGTCTCAGATAGGCTCAGCTGATGAAGATATTATGTTCCAATAATGTTGATGTGACGTCATTTTGTGACGTCACAGAGATTTTAAGTTATTTTCTTATGTATTTTATAGTTTTTTTATAGTATTGATTATTATTAATTACTTATAAAATATTTTTGATATATTTTTTATTATAATTTAATTCATTTTATCATTTCTCTACATTTTAATTAACTTTCTCTACATACGTTCTCCAAACATATATATCTATATATACTATATAAATACTTATATATAAATATATATAAATATAAAAATACATAAAAAAATAAATATATAAAAAAACTATAAATATAAAAAGAAAAAAAACGTAAAACACATCAATATTTTTTCGATTTTAAAAGATTCTATTTTACCGTCGAGTTATAGAAATGTTTTGGTTATAAGGCGGCTCCTGATTGGCTGACGTCAGCTTAATCAGGACGCGTTCTGATTGGTCGATAAGGAATGGCGAAAAGGGATAGTAATATTATTATTATTATTATTATTATTATTATTATTATTATTATTATTATCCAAGCTACAACCCTATAGTTGGAAAAGCAAGATGCTATACAAGATGCTATAAGCCCAGGGGCTCCAACAGGGAAAAATAGCCCAGTAAGGAAAGGAAATAAATAAATGGAGAGAACAAATTAGTAATAAATCATTCTTAAAAAAAGAAAAAAAAAGGAAGTCAGACTCAAGACTTGATTACTCACAAATAAATAAATAAATAAATAAATAAATATACATATGGACATTAAATATATAAAAAAATTAAGAATAACAGTATGGGTCCCTAGAGATTGCGAAAGAAGCAGGGGAAGAGAAGACGGTGGATTGACGAGCTAAGAAAATTTGTAAATACAGACTGGCATGTAAAAATCATATGCAGAAGGGAGCGAAAGGACATGACTGAGGCCTCTGTCCTGCGGTGGACTGGTAACGGCTAATAATGATTGAGCTACAATCCTGCTTGGAAAAGCAGGACACTGTAAGCCCTATAAGGCCTCTAACAGGGAAAATAGCCCAGTGAGGAAAGGAAATAAGGAAACAGAAAGAATATTATTCCTGAGTGTACCCTCAAGCAAGAGAACTCTACCCAAAGACAATGGAAGACTGTGGTACAAAGTACTGAGGCTATGGCACAATACTACCCACGCAATCGTTTCTATTCTACTGCTGGACAAAGACCTCAGACATGTCCTTAGTTATGTCTGGGGTTTGGCCATTTTCGACGCTCCTGACAGAGTTCATGGACACACTTGGATGGCTGTTGTAGCCTGATTGATAATGCCTCTGACTGGTGTTTGCCAGTCGGGGATTTGAGTCCCGCTCAGTCTCGTTAGAGCCATTAGTGTCTGCAACCTTACCATCTGTACGATATGTTTTCCGGCCATGCGCTGCCAAGCATGCATCTGCATACGTTGTTGCGAGTCAGTCGGCTCTTCAGTATCTTGCAATAAAGTGTGGTCACCAGGACGTTGTCTTATTGCAAACCCAACATATGGGGTTTAGTAACACTCTCATGACGTGTAGCAAGTGAGTCAAGTTTCTCAGTGAGTGTAGTAACAGATGTGATAACAACCTGCTGAGCTTCAACGAGAGATTGCAGTGTGGTATCATTAGTAGCAAATTTAGAAGTTAGATGGTCAAAGGAGGCTACGAGACTGTCCATGCGAGTGTGCATGCTCTCTAAACAAGATTCAACGGCTTCAAAACGTGATGTAAGGGAGTCACACCGAGAATTGAGGACATCTACAGCATTACGAAGTGTAGACTCTTGTGAGGGGGCAGCAACGGTGGGTTTGATTAATGTCATTGGAAGCTGTTGCGCAATATGCTGGTTTGATGCGGTGCGTGATCGTCTGGTACAGCCACGCCACACATTGACTCCGGTAATGAGCGTGATGTTGATGCCGAAGCAGTGTCAACCACTGTGGGTGGTACAGGGGGGCAATTCACTACATCTCGGGCATTTCCGATGCGAGGTGTCTGGTGTTGGTAGAGGTAATGAGCGTGATGTTGATGCCGAGGCAGTCTCAACCACCGTGGGTGGTACAGGGGGGCGATGAGGGCAGGTCCGACTGTCATGCTCAGCAGCACAAAATGCACACTTTTCAGGGGCAGTACAGTATCGTGAGATGTGACCAATACCCCAGCATTTGAAGCACCACGGCTTTTCGTCTTGCATTCTGCGTAGTTCACATGACGGTAGACAAGGGAGGAAAGAGAAGTTAGCGAAAGGCGGGGGGTGGATCTGGGTGGGTCCAAGTAATAACAATACAACTGGTGCACTTCCCATCCTGTAGGAAACGACGTACAGTGTGTACTCCCGTCAGTTCCTTAGCTAATGAAGGGTCTACATCCGCAGGATATCGAGTGATGAGATATGTAGGGAACTTACGGGGTCTGTCTACAGCATCCTGAACATCTAACACAAGTGACAGAACCTCACCACCCTTCTCTATTTATGACATCCAGGCGATGCCTTGAAATGTATGCAAATCGAGAAGTGACCACAGACATTTTAACTTCAGCCAATTCCCGATCGAGGCTGAACATCTTGGTAACCTCAGATAGCCAGCGAAGCTTCACATTAACCCCGGGATTCTCTCTAAATAGGAGCTTTATGTGTTCAGCACGTGGAGCAAAGGCAGGGAGAACAGTTTTTTGTAGACAGGGTAGGTATACTCTGAATAGCAGGTCGAGGCAGGGAACTATTTAGAACATTTTGAGAGGAGGAAGCATCACACTTTGTAGTTCTAGCAGCAGGGGATGTTGGCTCATTACCGCTATCTGAAGCATGCTCCATACGTCGTTTGTAGGAGGTAGGGGTATGGTCCATGACACTAGGAGCTGCACCAGCAGGGATCAACTTATGAGATTTAGTAGAGACAAGTCGCGGCCAATGTTCCTGTGTAAGCAAATGCTCTTCAACATTATCATCACTTAGAGCAAGGTCCTCTGTGTGTCTAATTCTGGAATAATCTAATATCTAATTTTTTTTTAAATTGGTTCAACACTTCATCCATGAATTATTGCAAATCCATTTTTTATACATAAACATATGAACACACAAACACACACACTAGAATTAAGACTGAAATCTTACTACGCTATGTGGCCCATTTTAATTTCAAGTGGGTAGGCTTACGAAATTACACAATTGTGAAATAGGACTATTAATTATATAAAATATACATAATATACATAATCACATCAGATAATTATGTGATAATAAATAGAGTTAATTTTAAATTATTATTTTTTGTTTGTGAAGTTGACCTAAGCCTACATAGGTACATATGTGTTTCTTATCAATATTTCTGTATATAGACCTTCGATTTTTCCAATAAACATCATTTACCTACAAATATATTATATGATAAAGTTAAAAATAGCAAAATAGTAGATTTATCATCTCCATTAATAAAGTTTTACTGTAATTGTAAAATGTTACCAGACATGGAGGTAAACTTTTCACCAATTTTACCACACGTGACCCCCAAAATAGAGGATAATTCTTTTAATATATTGTCAGGCAACTTTTAATATATTTAATATACTTAAATTTAATCATTATTAATATTAATTTTCTCTCTTTGCATTTGTAAACAGTTACAAGATATGGAGGTGAACTTTTCACCAATTTTACCACACGTGACCCCCAAGCAATTTTGAAAGTATTTTGGGCAATTTTTAATATGCTTAAATTATTTGGCTGTCATAAAAAATAGAACATTATTAATTTTCTCTATTTATCTTTATCATTCACTTCTCATCCAATTATGTTTTGTCTCCTATAATTTTTTTTTACTATTAATACCAAAAAAACTGAATCTTGTGTGTTTGTGAACAGCTTCCTGGCCACAGTTTTAATCTTAGAGTAATGAAACTTGCAGGGATTAACTGTGATGTAAAAAGCTGGAAATGTTTAAATTTTGGAAGGTCAAGGTCAAAGGTCAAGCTCGCTCTTAAGCAAAATGTCCAATTCACGTAATCACTCATAAGTTTGAACATCGTTATCACAGAGATTTCAAACTTCAAACTTGGTTCATATTTGAGTGTATGAAAATCCACGCCAATTAATACATGTTAAGGTCAAAGGTCAAGATCAAATCAAAGATCGAGGTCAAGCGAAAGGTCAAATTCCAGCCGCAATTTTAATCGCAAAGTAATGAAACTTGCAGGGATTTTAAACTGTTATGTTAAGAGCTGGAAATGATTAAATTTTAGAAGGTCAAAGGTCAAGGTCATGGACGAGCAAAACCTCTAGTTTTCATTATTATAACTTATACAGTAAAAGTCTGTAATTTAAATATTCTAAATTTTTGGACATTGTAAGCTTGTTGACTGAGCAATATTAATAAATTATAGTCCATTTCTTTTAGCCAGGCAGATTCGCACCGACACGCAGGGGTGCCCTTTTAGCTCGGAAAAGTTTCCTGATCGCTGATTGGTTAGAATTATCTTGTCTAACCAATCAGCGATCAGGAAACTTTTCCGAGCTAAAAGGGCACTGCTGCGAGTCGGTGCAAATCTGCCTCGCTAAAAGAAATGGACTGTAGTTATTCTTTTCCATTTTTATAATAAATATATTAAATAACTATCATCAAAATATACCATATTAAGTTAATTTATTCAAAACATTTCTTGGGTGCGTCTTACGGCGACCCCAAAACTCCCAACCGCTTAGGCTCGCTTTACACAATCGGCGTCAGTGACCTCAGATGTCGGGATGCCAGAAAACCTCAAATGAATCGCTTTGCACGGCAATATTAACCTTACAATTCTCAGAATGCTCCTCCCTCACTTTCAGATGGTAGATGACGCCACGGCTGCCCGTGTCGAATGCAAACTTGTGCGGTTACCAATTCTTTGTAGACCAACCAAGAAGGAGAATCGTAGTGACGCACAAGTAAGGGGGTCGTGTACGACTTCTTTCAACTCCCTCGATGAAAACAAGGTCAGGTACAGTACTTCTCAAGCGCCTATTCATAGATATGTTTTTTAGAATATCACGAGTAAGGGGTTGGAATGGTAATGGCGCACTATCATTGAGCGAACAACAGCAAACGTTTTAGGGGAATTGACGTAGCCAATTTTTTGCCCTACAAAGTGACTTAAAAGTTAGGTGCCCCTTTCAGTATGTGATCTACCTAAGTCTGCGATCTACCAATCTATAACAGTGATCTGCTATTTGTGGCATGTAATCTACAGGTAGATCGTGCGGAGATAAAAACATTTTTAGGCTCTGTCGTCCGGATGGAAGGTTCCTTTAGGTAGCTTTCTAAGGGATATTTGAAAGAAGGGAGGGTCCATCAGGACGACACGGCCATATCACGCAAAAGTAGATTTTTCGCTTTGCTCAAAATCTGTTTAGAAGTCTTGAAAAATATCCCAAAAATAAAGACCGACGGGGCGGGCAAGCACAGCTTCATATGTACCCACTTGCCAGTACATAGGAGCAGTGATATACTCCGTTCTTTACAAGCGAAGCGAGCCACGGTGGAGCAAAATACAGCTTAGTAGATCACATAATGGTATGAAAATAACTCGGTAAATCACATATTGGAAGATCACCAAAAGTTCCTTATACGTAATCGGGACATTAAAACCAGATACACATATTTGTTGTTTAACGACTTGAGAGACAGACAATGAAATAACTTTAAGTTCGAGTTTATTTTAGCTTTTAATTACTTCCTACACTTATGCAAAACCTTCTATTAAGATCATGTTTTCAGCATAGCTAGAACTCAGCTCCTAAAATTCAACAAGGTGTCGGTAGTTATATGTCCACTTTAGGCTCCAGAGCCTTTATATATGCGGCCTCGAGACTATACAATAAGCTCCCACGAAACAATCGAATGATTGAAGACATTAAGGCTTTCAAGAGGAAACTGAAGACTTTCTTATTTCATGAGTCTTTTGACAGTGACGATTTAACAGTAAATGAAACAATCGAATGATTGAAGACATTAAGGCTTTCAAGAGGAAACTGAAGACTTTCTTATTTCATGAGTCGTTTGAGAATGACGATTTAACAGTAAATGAACAATACGTGATCTGAAAAGATAAATACTCTGGACGAAGAAGGTAAAACGACAGTGGAGGTCCTGTAGAGAGTGGGGTTCCCCTGCTGTATGGGACCGGAAAAGCAGCCGTCAAAGTAAATTAAGTAAGTTATGGTAGGGTCCAGAAAGCCACCGTTACCATCACACTTATTAGCCACTTAGTGTCCAGCCAACAGATGAAACAATGCACGTTAGTCATCTCCAACTTTTTAATCTTACTTTTATTTCAAATTGATTTACATATTAAAGTGTGTCAAGTTTTCAGTTGTTCCCCAATTTCAGTGACTGGATAGTAGTTGTCTGCTAAACCTGCCAATATCCAATCTCTTCCGCCTGCTAGACAATGTTTCTGTTTGTTGTTTATTCCCTTGGCTGGGTGATGTCAACCTAACCTTCATATTGGTTCCTTGAACATTAGTATGCCCCGTCAGGGTAGGATATTCTGCTGTCACAAAGCGTGAGTGGAAGGAGAGCCGCTCTTCTTTCCAACAGAGTCTTCCCGTCCCAGGAAAGATGCTAAGAACGCATCACATAGTGGAGCGCTCTCTTCTTAGAGTTCCCGTGATCAATCTCCCCGTTGGGACGTCGTCACTGTTCTGGACGACATCTTGCGAGGCAAAATTCAAGTTTCTCTTAATCTATCGCCTTGTCTTTCCGGGGATTATCATAGAGGACATCATCAAAGAAATGCAGGAGTTATCTACGCGTGACCCCTGCTGTTTCTTTCCTTTTGGGAGAGAGATTAGTGCTGTACCAGGAACACAATACTGGTCGGGATAGAGGTCTTCCCCTTCTGTTTATTACCTTTCCTGGATTGGTCTGAAGGCTTTTCCCTTGAGAATCCAATGGCATCGGGAATCCACGTGTATGCACTCCACGCACAAGACACCCATTTGCTCTGTATTGAGACATGTTGCCTTCCACACTCACCCGAGATCCGACTACAGCCTTTCACGTGTACGTGCGCAAGTGTTTTTAAGCACAAGCACCTCAGAATTCCATGCACATGATTTCCACGTTCCTCTCTTCCATGGCCACGGGCACTACATATGGTATTTTACATATTGTCTTTCACATGTACGTAAGCAAGAGCACTTTCACGCATGAGAAGGGCTCCACGACACGAACTTCACAGAGACGATCTTTCATAGGCACAAATTTCATTGATACAGAACGATTCTCAAAGCCAACAGTTGTCTATGTGCTAACGGTGCACGCACCATGTTCCAAATTCCAGTGTAAACGCTCGAGCAGTCTCTGTCACCAGTCACTACGTGGTCGGTCCTTTCCTCCAAAGGGAATATATATACTTCTCCCGGATGGTCGATCAAAAGCCTGAGCCACGGCTCCTTCATAAAAATATTGATTGCTGGCCCTCTTCCTTATTCCATCTTCATAGTATTTCTGAAATCTAAATAACCGACGGAGGACGGCTTCGTAGAAGCCCAAGAGGAGACCGATGGGAGTCGCCTACTTCTGACTCCTTCCTTTGAAAATGTAGTGCCGAAAATAGTCTACTTGGGGAAGGGATCCCAACATGTTTTCCACTTTTTCAAGATGGGTTGGTACGTACCAGGAACATTCCCATGCCTGAGCATACTATACTTCTTAGTACACATACATGCACACCTGCTACCTGTGCTCTGGTTCTTACGAGAACAAGCCCGCTTTGAAGTGTAAGTCACTGCCCACTTTCCCCTTCCTGAGGAAGTTATAAAGTACATGTACTATGTGAACAAACATTGGGGCATGCCACTCTTGTACTTGGGTTTGGCTTTGTTCACTTTCCCTGCAGAATACATTGTCTAGGATCCCCGAGCAACGTAGCTGTGTCAGTGATGATCCCTCTCCAGTTCGGTACATACCAGGGGAGAGAGGTGCGCACCAAGAATGTGCTCGGCTCCGAGCGGTTACGGAGAGAGGTGCGCACCAAGAACGTGCTCGGCTCCGAGCAGTTACGGAGAGAGGTGCGCACCAAGAACGTGCTCGGCTCCGAGCAGTTACGGAGAGAGGTGCGCACCAAGAACGTGCTCGGCTCCGAGCAGTTACGGAGAGAGGTGCGCACCAAGAACGTGCTCGGCTCCGAGCAGTTACGGAGAGAGGTGCGCACCAAGAACGTGCTCGGCTCCGAGCAGTTACGGAGAGAGGTTGCGCACCAAGAACGTGCTCGGCTCCGAGCAGTTACGGAGAGAGGTACGCACCAAGAACGTGCTCGGCTCCGAGCGGTACACGGTGCGGTAGTTCAAACACCTGTTGCCAACGCTCTAAATTTAGACAGAGCTCTTGGATCCACAGTCCTCCTTCCGGAAGTTCCCGAGAGACAACTAGATCAGGATTGACGTGAATGCCAACGATCATTGAACGGATTGTGTACGTATTATCATCGGCAAAACTCCTCGCCAATGACAGTTCTTCACACAACATGCCCACCAACAGTTCAGTGCCACACTCTTATGTTTGCCCTTCAGGAACCGAAGGAAATAGTTGTTCTTCAACTAGAGAGACTTTCCCGAACTGCCTAACAGTGACAGTCAGCTGCTCCTAAAAGAATGAATGAATTAATGATTTGAAGTTCTCTGGCATCCTGACATCGAACTCCTAAAAGAAGTCCAATTGCAAAGTCTCATGAGAATTTGCCCGACCTCGCACCAAGTATGCATGAGAGCGACTGTGGGCCAGTACGAAGTAGAGTGTTCACATTCTCGCTTCCAGTATTTGGTCCCGTACGCGAACGAGCACGCACATCGCCATTCAAGGTGAATTCCGCCACTTTTACCCTCCACCTTTTTCAGAGAGCATCACATACATTTTCCCCCTTGAGAGCGAATGCCCTGTGAGAGGAGTCCAAGTTTTGTGATGCAGTGACCTATTAATGATAATATTATTATTATTATTATTATTAGCGAAGCTACAACACACGGATAAGCAGGATGCTAAAAGCCCTATAACGGCCCCACACAGGGAAAAATAGCCCCGTGAAGAAAGGAAATAAGGAAATAAACTACAAGAGAAGTAATGAATAATTAAAATAACATATTCTAAGAAGAGTAACAACATTAAAATAGATCTTTCATAAATAAACTGTAAAAAGAGACTTATGTTGGCCTATTCAACATAATAACATTCGCTGCAAGGATACTCTACGTGATTTCATAGAAGAAGAGCTGTACGAAAACCAGACCCTTCCCTTGGAGATATTTCAGAATTCTTTAAAGGAGCGAACACACTGCGTGTCATGACATTGGCAGATGCCCTTGTCCTTCTCCCACGCCATGACAGTCCCTTTTGGGAACGGAGTCCTGATGCATTTTCTCCTCGGAAACAAGACAAGAGGATTCATAACAGGAAGATTTCTTAACAAAGAGTACATTTCGCCAGAGGGTTTAGGTTTGCATGCGCCTGCTTTCGCTGCTTGGTCTTACGTGGAACCAAACGTATGTGGCCCGTGCAAGAGGATAGTCCCTGGCCCCTTTCCCTTACGTCTTCGAATTCCAGAAATGACAACTCTTCCATACTGCTCTACCGGTCGCCATATCTTCTATCATCGTTTCAATGATATCTGCGCAAGCCGTCCATTACGGAAACTATCTTCTACGCGCTGGTCCGAGTGTCAAAACCATGTTAAAGGTAATGTCAGAAATGGCTTCTTTACAGACATGTCGATAAACGAAGGGACCCAAATCAAAACGTATGTCAAGGCTTACCTGTGTATATGTATATATATATATATATATATAATAAGAATAAGAATAGGGAAGTGGGAAATATGGGGAAAGGAAGAGTACCCCTGGATACAATCCAGTTTATAGCTCAAAGGCAGGTACTCGGGAAGGGAAAGATTAAGGAAATAGGGAGAAAGAGAAGTACAGGAGAAGAATAAAAGAGAGGGGCAGACCCTCTTGCAATATTAGGGAATTGGTATTATTATTTTACACACACACACACTCACACACACACACATATATATATATATATATATATATATATATATATATATATATATATATATACAGTATATATATATATGTATATATATATATATATATATATATATATATATATATATATATATATATATATATATATATATAATAAATAGACGAGTCGCAGCGTCATCCAAAAATCGAAGACAGCTTCTCCTCAAACAGATTCTCTTGCAGATAGTTCTCAGGATAAATCCAGAAATACATTTACATTTCTCCATTTATTATTTGGTGTCAACACATGTTTCGGATCACTCCGCGACCCTTCGTCAGGACTGCAATGAGATTTGGAACTACACTTCAATATAAAGGTTAGGGTGGTGAATTTTTTTATACAAAATCATTTGGAAATTCGGAAAACTTTCAACAAAATTCATAAATGAAATGTTTAGATTCTTTGAAATATTAAAATGAAAAATTCAAGATAATTTTTTCTTTTAAATAAATAAATGATTTATTAGAAGGCTTCACAGAATTTCATGAAGCTACCGAATTCATCCTTAGCAGCCGGAGCGACGTCGGTTCCTCAGGAACGCCGTCTCTCGCTCAAAGCAGACCAATTTGTGAAGCTTACACGCTCCCTCAGAAATTTGGTATGGGATCTGCATTGACCCCAGATTCGATTCCATTCGTAGCGGCGCCTTTCATTACGACAAATTGTGGTCTCGATGCTCCTTCATTTTCTTTTGCAATTAACCAGTTTCTGAAATCCTATCCAGGCCGTTTTTCTTCTTTCTCGTAGCGGCGCCTTTCATTACAAAAAATTGTGGTCTCGATGCTCCTTCATTTTCTTTTGCAATTAACCAGTTTCTGAAGTCCTCTCCACGCCGTTTTTATTCTTTCTCCGATGCAGTTCAAGCTTCCGAGGCTGCAGAGGGGTTTACGGAGAGCTTTGAAAACTGGCCTCATTCGTGCGATGCAGCTAAGGACGTTCCGTAATTGGAAAGAAGTCAATGGCTGACTACTTCCATTCATTTGTTGCAGTGTCACCGTAGTTCCTCCTGACGTGGGTCAAGAAATGCCTCTAAATTCCACGACTGCTGTAGATGAAGCTTCGCTCTTCCTCCCTAGCCTCATTCAGCTGCTCTTATCCTCGTTCTACGAGCAGACTTCGACTAAAGACTCTTTTTCAGGGAAAGCGACATTTTATTCGGAGCCTTTGTATATCAGCGGCTAGTTCTTCCCATGTATATTAAACAAACCTACACTTTCCTCCCCCCAACCTAACCTATAAGCCGTGTCCTTCCCTGCTTACCTAACTGGGGGGGCTGATGCCCCCTGCGACCCCCCTACATTGTCGTATTTTAAATTAACCATAATCAAACATACAGGTGGCTGCTATCATACATACACACCTTTTATTCCTCATCAACAGCTGAAGGCATTACCACAGGGGAGAGAGAGAGAGAGAGAGAGAGAGAGAGATCTGGTCTCCTTTTACCTCTACATGTCCAGTCCACCTCACCAGAATGCTAAACCGAGTTTCTCGCCCCATAAAAGGTATTAGCACATATTTACTCAAAATAAATATACATCTTTAAATTAAATTTTAATATTGTAAATAGAGGTTTAATTTATTTTAATAGTGTTGATTTATCCGGGAAGAAATTGTATAATAATCTCATATTTCAGAAAGCAGAGACAAAAGATAAGACTGCTGTTATTTTAACTTTACTAATTCGGTTATTATAGACAGAGAATTGTCTGGTCTCACTATTTAGAAGGTAAAGAGTTAATCCTAACTCTTCCTCATATGAGATGTAGAATTAAATAATGATAGTAAAGGTATTGCCTTGTAAGTTGTAATTCATAAATTATCCAAAGGCAATGGACGATGTCAGAGAGTGGTTAAAGCATTTTCTGAAAAATTGGTTAAATTGTCGTAAAATTTTATCGGCTGAACCTATATTCCTTGACACGATCTTTTCTCTCTCTCTCTCTCTCTCATATTTCCTATAATTTTCTGTAGAGGACGTTACGACCACTTCAGCGGCGTTCCACTGAAAAAAATTGTTAACGCAGGTGATTTGAAATGACTTAGGTTAGGTTAGGTTAGGTTAGGTTGACCTCACTAGTTTAAGGATTCTTGTTTCCCTCGGGCTGTTATTTTTGTACTAAACAAGCTTACTTCTGTTGCGACACGGTGAGTGTAGTTAAGCTAAGAATACGGTAGTCTACGGTAAGGATATGGCTCCTATAGTTAGGTTAGGTAGTGTTCTTGTGTGTATTTCTATCGTGAAATATGAATTTTAGTTATCCCAATGACCTATAATGACTTCATTCCATCAATTTAAGTTCATTTTTTTTGTGGCAAGTCGTTAGGCAGACACATATTTACATGAACAACTTAGAACGGCAGAATTACCGTAGAATTTAGTTTTTATCTCTCGTAGTTTCTTATGAGATGTTCCGATCACTTTAGCACTGGCTCTCTGAACTATGCGGCGAATGTAGCTAATTTGAAACAACCCGATGGTAACAGACTTGCCCAGAGAAATTGTCTGATGGCATTTTTATATCCAATCGGCAATCTCCGCGCTGAGCCGGCCATTTCCACGCTAATTCGGCAATCTCCGCGCTCATTCGGCAATCTCCGCGCTCATTCGGCAATCTCCGCGCTCATTCGGCAATCTCCGCGCTCATTCGGCAATCTCCGCGCTGATTCGGCAATCTCCGCGCTCATTCTGCAATCTCCGCGCTGATTCGGCAATCTCCGCGCTCATTCTGCAATCTCCGCGCTCATTCTGCAATCTCCGCGCTCATTCGGCAATCTCCGCGCTCATTCGGCAATCTCCGCGCTGATTCGGCAATCTCCGCGCTGATTCGACAATCTCCGCGCCGATTCGGCAATCTACGCGCTCATTCGGCAATCTCCGCGCTCATTCGGCAATCTCCGCGCTCATTCGGCAATCTCCGCGCTCATTCGGCAATCTCCGCACTCATTCGGCAATTTCCGCACTCATTCGGCAATCTCCGCGCTCATTCGGCAATCTCCGCACTCATTCGGCAATCTCCGCGCTCATTCGGCAATCTCCGCGCTCATTCGTAATGTGTCTACAAACTTATCCCTTCACAATTTAGAATTCCTGGCAAAGTCAAACTCTCGCAGCCCGCACAGAACATCAATTAGTAAAATTAAGTGATTTTGAATCATGAGAGTTCTGTTAATCATTCTAGCCGGAGAACCAGACATCGCACACATCCAACGATTCAAATAGAATCATTTGGTCGTGTTATAGTCATTTTTTTTTAGTGAGGCAGATGGCAGGTCTGCACCGACTCGCAGGGATGCCCTTTTAGCTCCCCGATAGCTGATTGGTCGGAAGTATTTTTGTCCGAATACTTCCGACCAATCAGCTATCGGGGAACTAAGAGGGCATTCCTGCGAGTCGGTGCCAATCTGCCTCACTAAAAAGAAAATTGATTATAGTTAGCCTCAGCTCTATTAACTTATAGTAAATGATTAATATCTTCCTAATCTGTTGGTATCGCTAAGCTACAACCCTAGTTGGGAAAGCGGGATGCAATAAGCCCAAGGGCTCCAACAGGGAAAAATAGCCAAGTGAGGAAAAGAAATGAGAAAATGGAATAGTGTGCCTTAGTGTACCCTCAAGAAAGCTAACCGTAACCTAACACAGCACAATACCATGGTATAAAGGCTGTGACACTACCCAGAATTAGAGAACAATGGTTTGATTTTGGAGTGTCCTTCTCCTAGAAGAGCTGCTTACCATAGCTAAAGAGTCTCTTCTACCCTTACCTAGCGGAAAGAAGCCACTGAACAATTACAGTGCAGTAGTTAACCCCTTGGACAATTTTTAGTTATCTTACTGAATTCAGGGATATGAGGAAAGAGGAAGCTGTGAAAAGAATGTGCCAGACTATTCAGTGTGTGTAGGCAAAGAAAAAAGGAGCCATAACCAGAGAGAAGTATCCAATAACTATAGTCCATTTCTTTTAGCGAGTCATATTTGCACCGACTCGCAACGGTGCTCTTTTAGCTCGGAAAAGTTTCCTGGTCGCTGATTGGTTAGAATTATCTTGACCAACCAATCAGCGATCAGGAAACTTTTCCGAGCTAAAAGGGCACCGCTGCGAGTCGGTGCAAATATGACTCTGTAAAAGAAATGGACTATAGTGGTAGAAGCCTTATGCTTATTTTTTCTCAAAGTATAATAAATTTCTGATGTAAATTCTTATATTCTAAATATTGGTATCCATAATTTCCATATAATTAATCACTCTAAATTAAAATTCATATAAATCTCTTATTTTAGAAAACAACGTATAGGCCTATAGATGGAACCCGATTCTGTGTGAATTGATGAGGGTCTGCCCCTCTCTTTTATTCTTTTCCTGTACTTCCTTTTCCCCCCTTTTTTCCCTTCTCCTTTCCCGTCCCAGGTACCTGCCCTCGGGCTATAAACTGGATTGTATCCAGGGGTACTTATCCTTTCCCCATATTCCCCACTTCCCTGTCCTCATCGTACTGGTACTGGACCAAATAATGGATTTTGAGCGAAGCGAAAAATATATTTTTGGGCTCAAGCCATGACGTCCTGATGGAAGGTTCCTTCAGTAGCTTCCTGAAGGTATATATGACTACAGTAGATATTCCCAGAGAATTAAACTAAAGGTTTCACAGAATTCTAACTTCTGGCGCGAGTACCCTAAAGGTTTCCCTTTAGGCTATCGTATATCAACAGGGGACGTATGCTTGACACGCCACATGGCTATCTGCACCCCACATAGCGTTTATGCTTCAAGGGGGAAAGTGGCAAGTTATAGGAGGAGCCGTTGCAAAGTTATCCTCCTTCCTTTACTGTTACTGTACCTCGCGACGTGAACAAACGGCAGCCATAGCTGTCCGCCATCTTGACTGACGTCACATCCGCCCGCTTCATTCCTTTCTGCATAGCGTTTCCTGCCAGTATTTCCTGGCGGTATTCATCCTTGTTCAAAGTAATCAAATTGTATCTCTCTCACTGGTTACGGCTCATTCTACCTCTGCCTACACATACACTGAATAGTCTGGCCTATTCTTTAGTCACTGCAGTTTAGCTGTTTCCTACAACCAATGGCTTCAGAACCTTAAGTATATAATTAAATACTGAAATATTTCCAAAAAGAAATAATTCTTCGGGCTCCGGCCATGTCGTCCTGATGGAAGTTCCTTCATAGTAGCTTCCTATGAAGGAACTTCCATCAGGACGACATGGCTACCTCACCCAAAAATATATTTTTCGCTTCGCTCAAAATCCGTTTATTTTCTTATATATAGCCTACAGTGATCATTTTTTAAATTTTATTGTATTTCAAGATGGTATAATCACACTATATGAAGTCCTAAGTTTGGATTCTGTGGACAGAAAGAAACTTTAATCCTGGATTTGGACACATTAACATTATTTTTGGGCTCAAGCCATGACGTCCTGATGGAAGGTTCCTTTTGGTAGCTTCCTTGGGTATATTCTCTGGGAATATCCTTGTAGTTAATATACCCAAGGAAGCTACCAAAAGGAACCTTCCATCAGGACGTCATGGCCATCTCACCCAAAAATAGATTTTTCGCTTCGCTCAAAATCCGTTTATTACTTGCTGAGCTAAAACCGTAGTTGAAAAAGCAGGATGCTATAAGCCTAAGGGCTCCGACAGGGAAAAATAGCCCCGTAAGGATAGGATATAAGGAAGCAAATAGAATAGTGTGCTCAAGTGTACCCTCAAGCGAGAGAACTCTAACCCAAGACAGTAACGAGATCAAGGTACAGAGGCTATGGCACTACCCAAGACTAGAGAGCAATGGTTTGATTTTGGAGTGTCCTTCTCCTAGAAGAGCTGCTTACCACAGCTAAAGAGTCTTTTCTACCCCTTACCCTTAAGAGGAAAGTAGTCACTGAACAATTACAGTGAAGAATTGTTTGCTAATCTCAGTGTTGTCAGGTGTATGAGGACAGATGAGAATCTGTAAAGAATATGCCAGACTATTTGGTGTATGTGTAGGCAAAGGGAAAGTGAATTGTAACCAGAGAGAAGGATCCAATGTAGTACTGTTTGACCAGTCGAAGGACCACAAACTCTCTAGCGTTAGTATCTCAACGGGTGGCTGGTACATTGACTTCTGGATCCTTCTCCTCTACCAATTGATCCTGCACTGACTCCACTAGGAACATATTAAGTTTTTATATTATCACTATACTTGCTAAGCTACAACCCTAAATGCTTTGGCCTGCGGCCTACAGAAAGCTGGCTGAGCCAACTTATGATCATTTATATATTTGAATAATATTTAGAGATGGTATTTAATTTTTAAATTCTAATTCTTAGATCAAAATATAAATCATTAATTCATTACGTTTTGCTATTTCTTTAATAGTATTATTAGTAAACAGAAAAGCATTAACATATGATTTTAATAAGTTGAGAAAGGTCCTCTTTCTTTCCTCATAGCGGCCATTTCTCTCTCCGGATCCCGGTATTCTGATTCTTAAACACATCTACTCTTTTTGTCAGGATGAGTTTCTTAACTCTCCTTAATACATAAATGTTTTACGCTCCTGTCTTGCGTTATGCCGGACTGGAGTGTGTGTCCCGTTCAAGCTCGTTATTCATCATCAAATTTTGATAAATACTTAAAACACTGAGATTATGAAGCTCTACGCAAGACCTGGTGCTGGATATTAGGTGTTATTTAATAAGAAATCTTCAAATAAAGCCGGCCATACACGTAAAGGACTGACGCGACAAATTCAGCAAGACTGGCGCGAACCGGCTGATCGTTCTTATGGCGGGTAAAATTTGCAAACCCGGTAAGACTAGCCAGTTTGCTCGTCTTTCCATTACATTCAACCTGAAAGCCCAGTCTCGCTAAGACTGGCGGTATTCCCCTCCAGTCTGTGGGAATGGACTGGCAGGACGACAGGAATGGAACACATATTTTGACACGTATCATACGGCCACACCTCGTGGCTTGGTTGCAATGCGTAATCATCTAACGATCTGTGATTCGTATCCGTCCCTTCTTCCTTTCCAAAGGAAGCCCGTATGGAACACATATTTTGACACGTATCATACGGCCACACCTCGTGGCTTGGTTGCAATGCGTAATCATCTAACGATCTGTGATTCGTATCCGTCCCTTCTTCCTTTCCAAAGGAAGCCCGTATGGAACACATATTTTGACACGTATCATACGGCCACACCTCGTCGCTTGATTGCAATGCGTATTTATCTAACGGTCTGTGATTCGTATGCGTCCCTTCTTCCTTTCTAAAGGAAGCCCGTATGGAACACATATTTTGACACGTATCATACGGCCACACCTCGTCGCTTGATTGTAATGCGTAATCATCTAACAGTCTGTGATTCGTATGCGTACTTTCTTCCTTTCCAAAGGAAGCCCGTATGGAACACATATTTTGACACGTATCATACGGCCAGACCTCGTCGCTTGATTGCAACGCATAATCATCTAACGGTCTGTGATTCGTACGCGTACTTTCTTCCTTTCCAAAGGAAGTCCGTATAGAATGCTAAATTAACTGACACCTGCGTAGAGGAAAAGCATTTGGTGTTTAATTTCTAAATTATATTTTTTAGATTGAAATATAAATAATTTATTCATTACGTTTTGCTATTTTTCTAATCGTATTATCGGTAAACGGAAAAGCATTAACATATGATTTTGATGAGTTGAGAGAAACAGTGATGTTATGAAACTGTTGTGATTTTCTAAGGTTTGTAAAGTCTTCTAATAATCTATCCTTATATTATTGGCAGGTTGAGTCTATTAACTCTCCCTTATACATATATGTGTAACGTCCGTCTGGCGACCTGCTGGACTGGGGTTCGAGTCCCGACTCCCGTTGAAGCTCGATATTAGTGTGAGTCGCGTTGAAGCTCGATAGTTTTATTGTAGTGTCTGCAACCTCACCATTCCTTTGAGCCAAGAGTTGAGGGTGTTTGGAGGAGCCTATAGGTCTGTCTGCAGAGTCATCAGCAGCCATTGCCTATCCCTCCTTGGTCCTAGCTTGGTTGCTGATCATATATGGTCAGTCTCTAGGGCATTGTTACTTCCCCTTACCTCTGCCATTCATGAGAGGCCTTTAAACCCATTAAAAAAGTCTTGATTAATTGTTAAGTAAATTATCTCCACCCAAGCTGGGACCAGGGAGGGCCAGGCAATGGCTGCTTATGACTCAGTAGACAGACCTATTGGCTCCCTCAAACTCATTTCTCTTGAGGTCAAAAGGATGGTGAGGTTACAGACTACAAAAAACCCTAAGGTTGAGCAGGGACTGGAATCCCAGTCTAGCGCATCGCGAGACAGGGAAGTGTTCAAAAGGCAAACCATTGTTCTCAAGTCTTGGGTATTGCCATAACCTCTGTACCTTGTTCTTCCACTGTCTTGAGGGAGAGTTCTCTTGCTTGTGGCTACACTCAGGCACACTATTCTATTTTATTTCTCTTAGTTTGTTTTTTTAATTCTATTGTTTATATATGAAAGATCTAATTTAATGTTGTTACTGTTCTTAAAATGTTTTATTTTGTAGTTTATTATCTTTTTCCTTTCCTCACTTTTAATGTTACTGTTCTTAAAATGTTTTATTTTGTAGTTTATCTTTTTTTTCCTCACTGGGCTATTTTTCCTTGTTGGATTCCTTCGGCTTATAGCATCTTGCTTTTCCAACTAGGGTTATAGCTTAGTTGATAATAATAATAATAATAGTAGTAGTAGTAGTAGTAGTAGTAGTAGTAGTAGTAGTAGTAGTATTAGTAGTAGTAGTAGTAGTAGTAGTAGTAGTAGTAGTAAAAGTAGTAGTTTAATGTTAATTTAAAAAGCGAAAGAAGAGACACAATACTAAAACATAACTGTCAACGACGTTCTTCAATCAGCTGATTCGAACAGCTGATGATTAAGACAATTGTTTGTTTACATTTGGCTTCAACCCTGAAGATCATCATCATCATCTCCTTATTTTGCATAAAATACGTCTAATTAGGCCTTAATTGACCATAAATACGGTAGAGAAATGCGTATTTATAATTGTAACGTATTTTAATTTGTCTATTTTAAATTTTAAGTGATAAATAATAAGGTTTTTATCAGTAAATAGTCATTGATTTTTATATTTTTTCTGGTTTCAGTGTCCTTATTTGAGATAAAATACGTGAAATTATGCCTTAATTGGCCATAAATACGGTAGAGAAATGCGTATCTATAATTGTAAAGTATTTTAATTTGTGTATTTTAAATTTTAAGTCATAAATAATAAGGTTTTTATCAGTAAATAGTCATAGATTTTGATATTTTTTTGGTTTCATGTGTCCTTATTTGAGATAAAATACGTTAAATTATGCCTTAATTGGCCATAAATACGGTATAGGAATGCGTATTTATAATTGTAACGTATTTTAATTTGTGTATTTTAAATTTTAAGTGATAAATAATAAGGTTTTTATCAGTAAATAGTCATAGATTTTGATATTTTTCTGGTTTCACGTGTCCTTATTTTTGATAAAATACGCCGAATTGGTACTTAATATGCCTTAAATACGTTGAATAAATGCGTATTTATACTTGTAACGTATTTATAATTAGGGTTTTTATCATTTAAGTTGTGAATATTAAGTGTTTTATCAGTAAATAACCTAAGATATATATATTTAGTGTAAAATTCATAATTTCAACAAATCGTAGGTCACAGGTGTAAGACGTAGGTCACCACCAAGCAAAGGAGAAGGCTGTTGGTACTGTGACCTGCTATTGGTCAAAAGCTGCGTCAAAAGGAGCACTGTAAGCGTTGGTTAGGTGGTCTTCTGTGGGCTACAGAACGACTTAAGGGTAGTTTGTAGCACTATGGCCAAGCGTCCTAATTTGCTTATTATCGCTCCGACTGTTATCTTGTATAGAATGAACACGTTTGGAAATGGTCTACGGATCTTAAATAGGTTGTGTAAGGGGGGGTTCGGGGGGGCGCAGCCCCCCTGGGTAAGGATACGGCTTTTAGCATAGGCTAGGTGGGTTTTTTAAGTTAGCTTCTCCCGCCAAAATCGTTTTTAGAACGACAGCCACAGTTCAGAATATTCCAGTTTTCTACGAACTCGATTTTAGAATGACGGCCACAGTCCACCCCACTTTATAATATTCCCATTTTCTATGAATGAAAACGGATCTGGCCGTCACCCTACAAAGGCTCCGATTTTTCAAAGCTTAGATGATCTAATAACGGATTTTTAGCGAAGCGAAAAATCTATTTTTGGGTGAGATAGCCATGTCGTCCTTTTGTAGAAGTAGTCATATATACCCTAAGGAAGCTACTAAAGGAACCCTCCATCAGGACGACATGGCCTGGGCCCAAAAATATTGATATATATAAGATACATCCCAGGAATTTATTCTACATCATTTAGGAGCCCAATATGAACAAAATTTATTTCAGGCTTCCTCTAACTATAGTCCATTTCTTTTAGCGAATCATATTTGCACCGACTCGCACCGGTGGCCTTTTAGCTCGGAAAAGTTTCCTGATCGCCGATTGGTTGGACAAGATAATTCTAACCAATCGGCGACCAGGAAACTTTTCCGAGCTAAAAGGACGCCGTTGCGAGTCGGTGCAAATGTGACTCGCTAAAAGAAATGGAATATAGATGCTAATTTAATGGAGCTAAAACCAAAATTAGCATAAAGAAAAACAGAGAGGGAGATACTCAACTTTGACCTAGAAGAGGAAGCCATATCACAAAACAATTCTTTGAAAAACTATTAACCCTTTTACCCCCAGGCTATTTGGAAATTTCCAACCCTTAACCCCCAAGGGGTTATTTTTTTCCCAGCACATTTTGCAGTATATTTTTTTAAATTGCTCTAACAGCCTTAATTTTTGTCATAGAGAGGTCAGGTTGGTCTCATTCTCTTGGAAAATGCCTGAATTTTCTCAAAAAATATAAAAAGTATGAAAAAAAAAAATAGCATTTTTTTGCAAGGACGTACCGCTACGTCCATGGGGGTAAAGGGATAGCTTTTGTGAAACGTACCAGTACGTCCTTTGGGGGTAAAAGGGTTAAAAAAGCTCCCAGAAAATCAACTGCACTGTTGCCACCAGCTGCGCACAAAGGAATGGGAAACTGGTTCATATAGGATCACTGGAAGGTGATAGGATGTGTTACGGCTCCTTACTTATCCTACCCCTTAGTGGATTAGACTGATAAAGGCCTGTTTGGGGTGCAGATATCTATGGTTATCTTAGGATACGTCCCTGATTATACACGATATCTTCGGATAGTCGTTTCCGGGGGTTGGAACCCCGCGATACCTGACGGTAATTCTCTTGTAATATCAATCGCAGAAATATTATACTGTAGATGCCAGAAGGAACTTCCATCAGGACATGGCTCGAGCCCAAAAATAGATTTTTTACGTCAAAATCCCTCTTATTAACCCTTTTACCCCCAAAGGACGTACTGGTACGTTTCACAAAATTCATCCCTTTACCCCCATGGACGTACTGGTACGTCCTTGCAAAAAAATGCTATAAAAAATTTTGTTTTCATATTTTTGATAATTTTTTGAGAAAATTCAGGCATTTTCCAAGAGAATGAGACCAACCTGACCTCTCTATGACAAAAATTAAGGCTGTTAGAGCAATTTAAAAAATATATACTGCAAAATGTGCTGGGAGAAAAATAACCCCCTGGGGGTTAAGGCTTGGAAATTTCCAAATAGCCTGGGGGTAAAAGGGTTAAAGAAGCCTAATATAAATGAAAAGTATTTACAGTATTTTTAATAATTAGAAATATGAAAATCGAAGATGTCTTCATACATATGGTTTAAAAGCAAATTGAACAAGTTCATTTCGTCTTACCAATTTAGTTATCTCTTTACAACTTGTCTTATGCAAATCTTCCATTGAAAATAAAGTAATGTAAAATGTACGAAAATGTACTAAGAGATGTGTGCCCCAAGTCGAGGATCCTCTGTAGTTTGTTTGGTGTGAAATTTCAAAAGTTATGACTGAAAAACCGCATTTTAGGAAAGAAATAAACACAAGAACGCCAACCTAACCTAGGAGCCATATCCTTACGTAAATTACCATAGGGGTTATGACCCTTAGACTGCTATGTCTTTAGTCTACCCTAAGACTAAGTCTCAACCCTGTGTTCACTTCCCGACGGACTTCACTCCTGGCGAGGTTACTCTAAATCATAATACTTCTTAAATCGTAAAACTCGCTTCACATTATATTTCATATCAAGATAAACAACTTCTCCATAAATAGAATAGATCTGATAAGTAGAAAGTTTACGCCTTTCCCAACGAACTACATTCACCCCCAAGTCATTCTGTCGAGAGTCAATCACTTCCGAGATCTGCTGCGAGTCGTCAGCGTGCGGAAAGGGAGGCGACTTGGTAAGGGTAGTGGGTTATCCTGTAACGCTTGAGTTAAATCTATTTTACTTTTGCGGATCGTCGCAAGTGTCCTGTTAATAAACGGTGATGCTCATCTTTTCATCGGCACCTTCAGGGCTGGTCTACTGGAGCAGAGACGAGAGGAAGGTCTTGTATGAGTGGGCAGTTCCCCCTCCGTTCCATGTTTGAGAGGAAGGTTTTCCAGAGCTTGAACTTCGGTGTCAGGGATCTCAGCACACAGGGATCAGGAACTCTTGCGGCCTCCTCCCTCGTCTGTTTCTCGGAAGTACGTTCATCGCTGTGTCCAGACAGATCAGTTTCATTCCTGACGAATGGAACGATCTTCGAGTCTTCCTTCCCCTTTTGGGACGAATCGTATTAAGTTTCGAAACTGTCGTTAGAGCTAGGGAACGCAAAGTAATGCCGAGAAGTATTTATTCCTGTAGAAATATAAACCATCTTTCCTTAATAGTATGACTTCATAAAATCTGGAAAGGGCGTTAAAATTTACCGAGGTAGTTTTAACTTGCCAAATGGATGGTAAGCCCCGTCGCCCACCTGATACTTAGATTTCATGATTTCGGCTGTAAGCAGTACACACGGACTTTTGGCGCCTATTTAATTTTGTCTGTATTAGTTTATTTTTTTCCCTTTCTAGAATAAACGAATGAATGCGCAGACAGACTGTCATAGTGAAGGGATAATCAAAAGAACACTATCCCATGCAGTTGTTTCTTGATAAAGCCACAAATGTGTAAACGTTTTATATGTGCAAATACTCGTTCCTTTTGTAGGGGACATCACTGCTTGCAGTCTCCTCTTCAAAACATTTGGCTCTATGGGGATGAAAGAAGTTTATTCAATTTTGTTTCTAGAAAAAGCTGCAGATGTGTGACGAGTTTGTGTGCGCAAACGCCTACAGTTAATTTCATCCTTGTTCCTTTTGTAGGGGGCATCGCTGCTTGCAGTTTTCTCTTCACGATGTGTGACTTTATGGCGATGACAACATGACCCTAAGGAAGTCGGATATCGTAGGACATCTCTGTTACTCTAACGACAGGAAAAGATGACAACATGACCCTAAGGAAATCAGTTATCGGACATCTCTGTCACTCCAACGACAGGAAAAGGTTTTGCTGCTGCCAGGAATTCTAAGGCTGCCCTGGAAGAGTCAGTGGAATTGCTGAAGGATTTGACGCCAATTCTCCTGTGCCTGGCTTTCTATTAGGTTCTTCAGACACTGGCCCTTCTCAGTAAGAAGATGTCGTCGAAAAAGTCCAGCTAGGTCAATCGACAGTGGTCGAGTATGTGGCACATGAGCTTATGCTCTCCAATCTTATACTGAATCTTGTATGCTCAATGTGGTAGGTCAAGATGTTTGTGTCTCTCCCTAAAGATACAGTACTTTCATTCGAAAAGGCAGAGAAATTGGTTATGATGTAGTGAGAAATTGTCGGTCGGTCTCCTCGCTTTTACGAGCCACGAGGCGTTCCCTCACTCGAGCGTGATTGAAAATGCGATTCCAAGTCTCTGGTTCAGCGGTGACATTCCCACTCGCTCGCTTGTATGGGAACAAGATCACCTGATACCTCTTCTTTCCCCCTTGGGAAGTATATGGGCATGGAATTCCCGTACACTCACGCAACCTGGAATAAGAATAAGTAAGTATGCAGAATGACTCGGTGCTCTCACAAGCCTGCGCTCTGCCCGATGCCCAGAGTTTACTTTAGTCCCCCACAGAGGCTAAAGTAGGCTGTACTTCATCATTCTCTGTGGTTGTAAGGACCAAAGGCAGTTCTGCTTCTGAGGGGGAGGACTTTGACACTTTCTCAGGGTATAATCCCAGTTCCGCACTCAGTCCAGATAGTGCATACTCTTGTGGGAGGATAAGTCAACATTCCCTTCAGAGGCATGTGGAGACCTACTCCGTAGCAAGGGAGGAGGAGTTTTTGGATTTTTAATGCCCTCAACGGCACCCGAATCTTATCCAGTGCCAGCAAGTTTGTGTATGCTCTAGCACTCATTCATGTCTTGGGTAAGTCTGCTGTGGCTCCCACACAAGGATCGAAGACTTCACTTAGACTTGCCATAGTTGGAACTTTCTCGCGTGACCTTTAATTGAGTGAATTCTCAGATCCCTGGCCCTGAGAATTCACTAGTCTAGTCTGCCGAGGAGGATCCTGTCTCGTGCGTTCTCTCGACAGAGGAGATGGAACCAGTTCATTCCGTACTGTCTTCACGTCGTGCTTTTGATGGGCCTGTAGGATGCCTAGTCTAGTTGCAGGTACTGTATCCGTGTAGCGGTCATCTTAGAAGTGCTTCTGCCTTTTTCTTGAAGGAGTATTGTACCAGTTCAAGGGCTTGTGCCCCATGGAGTTCATTTGGGTGTTCACTTTGTTGTTAGTTTAAACCCATTTGCATCGGATACGTCCGTTAGGGAATCACAACGATATTCTGATTCTGGTGTCACTGGAAGATCAATTACTTCGGGATCATGTCTGCCTCCTCACTTTTGCTGGTGATTGTAATACATTGAAAGGAGGACAAGCTACCTGGACATCCTGGTTGATACGTAGCGAGGGACTTGACCCATCGCTCGCCTCGGGATGTTCTGGGAAATAAAGCGACAATTCCTTACCAGACTGAATCTCCCAGCTCTGCAATGGCGATTTGTCCTCGATCATGTCTCCTTTATAAATAACCTCGTGCTTCACAGAGGTATTTACTAGTCGTTCTTCAGCGGTGTCTATAAAGGTGTTGGTCAGTCGTCAGGGATTCCATCCTGTAGTCTCAGTCGATCAGTAGGTTGAGGACAGTCTCCTTGGTGGTTAGACATGAGGAACCTCATCGGTTGATATTCTCCGAACTCCCAACTTCCCGAGATGCTCTAGTTTTCGTAAGCATTGAAAAATGGGTCTGTGGAGTCATAGACAAACGGCACCTGCTCACCAACATTTCTAGAGTTTCTGGCAGTTTCTCGTGTTATGTGAGCTTTCCAAAATGGGTCTGTGGAGTCACAGTAGACAAACGGCACTTGCACACCAACATTTCTAGCGTTTCTGGCAGTTTCTCGTGTTTCGTGAGGATTCCAAAATAGGTCATTTGGCAATACTGTAGCGCTGAGAAAGGACTTGGGAACAGTGCTCATTACCAAGTTAAACGACAATACAGTATCTAGTTATTATGTTGATGTCTAGACAAGATTCATTTGGCTCTCTTTTGTCTTTAACCCTTTTACCCCCAACGCTATTTGGAACTTTCCAACCCTTAACCCCTGAGCATTTTTCTTTTCAAGCACATTTTGCAATATATTTTTTTTAAATTCCTCTAACAGCCTTAATTTTTGTCATAGAGAGGTCAGGTTGGTCTCATTCTTTTGGAAAATGCCTGAAGTTTCTCGTAAAGTTATCAAAAATATGCAAAAAAATGTAAAAAACATTTTTTGCGAGGGCGTACCAGTACGTCCTTGGGGGTAAAGGGATGAGTTTTGTGAAACGTACCAGTACGTCCATTGGGGGTAAAAGTGTTGATAGTCCTGTAGCCACCTAATCTAGGTTTGGTTGAACACTCGATCGAAAACACCTCTCGACTATCAGGTCTCAAGTGAAATAGGTTTGTGTTTATGGAACAAAGAAATGATCTAAAAGAATGGTACTTTTCAAACTCGCTTTGCAAACTTGGCGGGATAATATTGTTCCAGTAAACAGAGACATTATTGTTCCATTAACGATAGTAGAAATTAAGCGATTTGATTTGCAATTTCAGTTCTGTGTGTTCAGTAAATAAAGCCAATATTGTTCCATTAACGACAGTGGAATTTAAGAGATTTGATTTGCAATTTCAGTTCTATGTGTTCAGTAAATAAAGCCAATATTGTTCCATTAACGACAGTAGAAATTAAGTGATTTGATTTGCAGTTTCAGTTCTGCGTACTGATGGTTGATGATATTTTCTTTAATCTGATCTATCAATTAATATCAAATGAAGTCTTTCAAGTTCTGCATCTGATTTGTCATAGTTTCCCCTCCTTCAGTCACGTCACCTTATCTAATTACATTTTCTTTTGATTACAGTTTGCCTACTGAATAAACAAAGTATCTCATCCTCCGAGTCTGAATGAATGAAGATTCAACTGATATGATTCGATGTTGATTTTCGGACGAAGATTCGTCGACGTCATCAGAATAAATGAAGATTCATCATCGACGACATCATCCGTCGACGTCACCAAAGTATTGAATTACTTTATATGTTTTATAACTTTCCAAACAAACAGAATAGATTTTCATTTGGCATCAATTTCAATGTAGTGTCTGTTCAGGTTCAAGGGATTTGCCTTTGCATCAGCACTCCCTTAGTTTTCTTCTATATTGTCGTTCTTCTATTTTCTTCACCCTATTTTCCGCATCTGATATATATATTCTTTTCTTTTTTTCTATTTCTTCTTCATTAAATAAAACATTTCCTATTATCTTCTTCTTTTCCTCTTCGTACGGTTGCTGCAATTATTTCATTTTTCTTCTCTCTTCGCCGAGATCTTGACGGTAAAGTAAGAAATGGGCGAGGAGGTCGTCTGTCTCTTCTCCTCCACAGAGCTTACATTTTACATTAACCCTTTTACCCCCAAAGGACGTACTGGTACGTTTCACAAAACTCATCCCTTTACCCCCATGGACGTACCGGTACGTCCTTGCAAAAAACTGCCATTTAAATTTTTTTTTTTTCATATTTTTGATAATTTTTTGAGAAACTTCAGGCATTTTCCAAGAGAATGAGACCAACCTGACCCCTCTATGACAAAATTTAAGGCTGTTAGAGCAATTTAAAAAAAAATATATTGCAAAATGTGCTGGGAAAAAAATAACCCCCTGGGGGTTATAGGTTGGAAATTTCCAAATACCCCGGGGGTAAAAGGGTCAATGCCTCCTAATTCACATCTTCCTAAAATTGAATCTTTAACAGTTAATCTTTTAATAATAGGGTTAGGTTCCTGCAACCGCGTCGTTAAGCGAAATCGTCGTTAACCCTTTCGCTGCCTTTGGTGAAAAAAAGCCACTTCTCTTAACATCACCCACACCATAGCAAGTTGGTATTCAATGGGAAGGTCTTCATAAGAGATTTCAAATAGATATCAAGTTTGGATTTCTTTGGTTTTCAATGATTTTACTACATCGGAATTTTGATGACGCGGCTCCGGTAGGCCCTGCTGCTTCGTCCGGTCGCCTTGGATGACCGCGGAGGTAGCAGCAGTAGGGGATTCAGCGTTATGAAGCTTCATCTGTGGTGGATAAAGGGGGAGGGTGGGCTGTGGCACCCTAGCAGTGCCAGCCGAACTCGGTTGAGTCCCTTGTCAGGTTGGGAAGAACGTAGAGAGGAAAGGTGTGAACAGATTCATTAGTAGACCTGAAATTAATCTTAACTCACGTAGAACATATCTCATGCATAGGTACTTTACTTTACTTTACTTTGATGGCTGCTTTTCCGGTCCCATACAGCAGGGGAACCCCACTCTCTACAGGACCTCCACTGTCGTTTTACCTTGTTCGTCCAGAGTATTTAATATTTCAGATCGCGTATTGTTCATTTACTGTTAAATCGTCACTGTCAAAAGACAAATAAGAAAGTCTTCAGTTTCCTCTTGAAAGCCTTAATGTCTTCAATCATTCGAATGTTTCGAGGGAGCTTATTATATAGTCTCGGGGCAACAGTCGAACGTTTCCTCGCAAAGATGATGTTTCAATATAGGAAATAGATCTTAGTCTAAGTGCTTCAGTAGATCCTTTTTTGCTCAGATACTTTTGATATCACTGTACATAGTAATGGTAAAATCCTATCATAGATATTTCCTTTCTTGTTTTCATTCCTTCAGTTTTGTCCATTTGCTTAAAACAATGTATGAGCCTCTTCAATCTATATATACTTCAATCTACATAGTATATAGATAATCTAACTTTACATATTTAGGAAAAGTCAAATTAGCTTAACCCTTTTACCCCCAAGCTATTTAAAACTTTCCAACACTTAACCCCCAGGCATTTTTTTTTTTTCAAGCACATTTTGCAGTATGTTTTTTTTTAAATTGCTCTAACAGCCTTAATTTTTGCCATAGAGAGGTCAGGTTGGTCTCATTCTCTTGGAAAATGCCTGAAGTTTCTCAAAACAATTATCAAAAATATGCAAAAAAAAAATGTAAATAGCATTTTTTTGCAAGGACGTACGGGTACGTCCATAGGGGTAAAGGGATGAGTTTTGTGAAACGTACCAGTACGTCCTTTGGGGGTAAAAGGGTTAAAAGGATTTTCATTTTGAAGAGACTCTTAAATTTAAGATCTATTCAGTTCTTATGAAGATAGACTCAATTGTTATTTTTAAGATACAAAAAAGATAAATATAGAATTGATGTTTATTGACATTTGTTATTGATTATTGATTATTAATTTCTTCTCTCATATAAAGCAGTTCTCTCATTGCGGAATATCTATTTTCTCTCAGGTTAAGCGAGCTGAGTAACCGAGTCTTTCTCTCAGAAACACCGAGACGAATCCATGAGGAAACAGACGTAATACCGGCGGTTTCGTGAAGGTCTTGGCTTCGCCCGTTCTCAGTCGGAGTTTAACGTCTGGACGAGCATTGCCAGATGCCGCCTGTTGAGACGATATAAGACGTGTAGCATTTCTTGTGTCTGTACAAAACAGGTATAGTATTTACAAGCGCTGAAGTTCTTTCAGATGTTTAGTGATTGACTTAATTGGTTTAATTATATCTTAGTTATGCTCACCATAATGTATTAAAACTAATGCTTTAAACATTGTTTATATTGTTCCCGCACAAATACAAACAATTATCCTTTATCAGTGGTATGACTCAAGCATTTAACGAGGTAGTAGTTGTAGCAGCTGGCATGTGGTAGGTAGGACCAGCCCCCACCCACCAGGTAGAGAGTCAATCTTCGAAGGCTAATAGTCCTCGCACTCGGTCCCCGAGTTCTTATTCTCCTCGTACCAGACCTCTAAGGCCGGGAGATACTCGTTCGTCTTTTGAGAGAGGGCTACGTGTGGGAGGACACCTGGCCCTTCAACTTCTCGGGACCACGATATATTTCAGAAATTCATGATCGTCCGAGGTATTGAGACCAGTCTGAGCCCCCAGTTCTTCTCCTGTAGACTATATAGGTCAACCTACAGTTATACACCCTTGTCGGGTACTCTCACAATAATCCCTTTCTTTTTTCATTCAACATGCGTAACTTCATCTCGCTATTACAGGTTCTATTCTATACAATATAGTATTACCTTTGGAAAAGCTCTCTCAACAGGAGTAACTTCATCTTGCCACATGTGATTGAATAATTCATTGAACACAATGGGTGTTTGTCTCTCATCAGCCTTCAACATTCTAGTTGCAATATCCTCCATTCCTGGTGACTTATAGTTTTTCAATATTAAACTTAGCCGGTGATTATATAAGCTGCAACTCTGTTGCTCGACAGAAAACTCTACGTTCAAAATACGCCAGCGATCGCTATGCAGGTAGGGGGTGTACATCAACAGCGCCATCTGTCGAGCAGGTACTCAGTACTCAATGTAAACACAGAACCAATTTTCTCTCTGTCGGGCTACCGGCAAGACCTACTAATACGCTGTTACTAACTGGATTTGTTTTCACAACTATTTGGTGAAGTACACTATTCTAGTTTTGAGCTTTCGCTATGCAGGTGTTTTATCTTCATCTCAAAACTTGAACTCGTTTTGGATAGATTTAATTATGGTGACAAGGAGAGTATGGACTCTCTTTCACTTTTAAATGGCCGACCCTTCCCTTAGACGGAAGTGTGTTTAGGTTTTTAGTAATTTTGCTTAACACGTTATAGATCTATATATTTTATATCTCTCCGCCTTTATTAGGCCTCTTCGATTAACTTTCCATTTATTATAAACATATAAAGATAATTTTTATGTTTTGTTTATATGCGACCTTTCCTGATAGTAGGCGGTCCTAACTTGGAACCGAAGTTAATCAACGTTGAGCCCGTTATATCGTATTTAGCCTTTAAAGAATTTAAAACTTTTTAAATTTAATGTTTTATGAAAGAATTTCTTTGATAGTCTTCGTACTGTTTTCAAAGATGAACTAACGTTTAGTTTTTTAGACTACGCAGTTGTTGACGTTCAGGACGTTCAACATGCGCTCTATCGTTACGATAGAGAGAGAGTGTATCACGGTTTCACTTTGCAGTAAGAGTAAATCGATTCTGACGTTTTGTTCATTCTTTCTTAGCTTTAATGTTTTAAATTCTATATTAAAGGAACTTTTTATTTGGAAAACCTTTCAGTTTTTTTCCTTTAGTCAAATAACATGTTTTTTTGACGATATATAATTGGGCTCTTCTCTTAGGTGCGAAATCAAGAGAGAAAGAGAGAGAGAGATAGAGACGGAGGGAGAGAGAGGAGAGAAAACGTTCCGTTCAAGCGGGTAACGTTGTTCTCGTGTTACTCTCGTCCCTAGTCGCTGTACGGGGAAGAAGGTAAAACGTTTCTAGGGTTTTATTCTTGTCCCCAGGCTATGTGCGGTGAGAGATTGTAAACGTAGTTTATTTGAACTAGTGTTTAGTCTCTTTCCCAGCCACTGAATTTTTTATCTTTATATATGTTTTCTGTTTTTTGCTAGTATTAATGAGCTGCATTATACGACTGATTTCGCAATTACTACCTTTTAATGAGGGTAGAATTGCGTGTTTCAGGTAGAAATCAGTAAAAGTTTCGATTTCAGTGAAATAAGTGCAAAACAGAAAATCGAAGTGATAATGTGATATGCGCAAAGTGTTACAGTGTTGCGTCCGAGGGTTCGTCTGTTCGTGCCTGTCGTTCACCTAGTCCGGGACCTCTTGCAAGCTCCCAAGCCCAGGGGAGAAGTAATGTCGAACGACTTATGGGTTCGTCAGGCCTTGATCAACGAACAGACGTTTCCCTCCGTGGTTTCGGGCGTATCTACCCAAGATCGCCCCACCCACACAAAGACGAGAGAGCCCATTTATTTCTCGTCTGCGGAAGAGGTTTCTCGTAAGAAACCATGGACCTAGGTCTCGCAGCTTATTAAGCGCAAGTCGGTCCCTTCCGCGCATGTCCAACGGCCCAGTTGTAGCCACTGGGTCAGTTCGGACTCGCTGCAGTCTTCCGACGACTGCTCACCTCCTAAGAGAGGCAAAGCGGTACCGCATCAGGCAGTCACACCGTCTGTTGCCGCACCTGCTCCTGTAGACCCTAAGTGGTCTTTGCTGCAGACCATGCAGTCTCAGTTAACGTCATTGATGCGGGACTTTCGTGCGGAGAAGGTTGACACTGCACCAACCTCTAGCCTACAACCAACCACGGTTGTGCGTCCTGTGGACGCTGAGGCGACCTTCTGCCGCACTCCAGCTGAGAGAGTCCCGCCACCCATGCGTTCCAGTGTACCCTGCCAGCCGCATGTTGACGTTCAGTAACGCACGGAACCTTCCGTTGACGTTCGCGAGGTACAACAACAGTCTAAGTTGTTTTGTTTTGACGCGGTGCGTCAACCTCCGCATTCTAGAGTTGTTTTGACTGCTCAGTATAGACAGTCAAAGCAGTCTCGAGTGAACACTGTATGTCCTCACGCACCTGTTGTGGTTGACAGTTCAGTTGTTGACAGTTCACAGACTGTCAAGCAGTTACATGACGTTGCCTTCTGGTCTGCTACTAATGCACCAGTGAGAGACTCACTGAGGTAACCTAGCTTTTATTGGACAAGGTTCCTGTAGATGAGAAAGTGCTGTTCTCCCTCCTACTGATATTCCCTTGAGGACTCTGTCATTTGGAGAGGAGCCTTAAGCTGCTTAGCCTCCTATGGACTTTAATTAAATCATGATGATTTTTTAAGGATCTTCGTCCGGATCTTGTGACTGCTGCTCCTCGTTCGCCTAAACGTCAGAACTTACACTAGGCCTAGCTACTTCGAAGCCGTTGTTTTTAAGCTAGTGCTCTCTCGCTCTCCTAGAGAGCGTTACTTTGGCTAGGCGACTGGTTTTTGCACCAGGAGGAGTTTTAGGGATACAGCCTTTGATTTCCCTTCTTTTAAACTGGCTTATAGAGCGAGAGTCTGATAGGACACGAGAGAAGTTCTCGGCTTGGGAGTTCATGCCTCTGCCCAGATAGACTTCTCAATTCTGGTAGACTCGCCCTGGCGCCTAGCCAGGAGACGCTCCAAGTTGTTTACAGGTCAACTTCTCAACTTTTGTCGAGCCTTTGAAGTTTTGCTGTACTATTATGTCACACATAACAAGGCTTTCAGGGATGGTAAATGGTTCCGCCTCAATCGCTAACCCCGTCTGTTGCCACACCTGCTCCCGTAGACCCTAAATGGGCTTTGCTGCAAGACATGCAGTCCAAGCTTGCGTCCTTGATAGAGGACTTAAATGCGGAGAAGAACCTTCTGGCCAACAACCTTCCAACCGGTTGGTTGTGCGCCCGGTTGACGCTGAGGTAACCTACTCGCGTCTGCCAGTTGAGGTGGTTCCTCCTTCTGGCCAACAACCTTCCAACCGGTCGGTTGTGCGCCCTGTTGACGCTGAGGTAACCTACTCGCGTCTGCCAGTTGAGGTGGTTCCTCCACCGATGCGACCCAGTGTGGGTTGCCAGTCGCACGTTGACGTTAAGCGACGCTCGGAGGTGGTTGTTGACGTTCAGGACGTTCAACAACCAGCAGAGGTGACTTGTTGTGACGCAGTGCGTCAACCTCAGCAACCCGGTAGGGTGTTGACTGCACAACCCAGACAGTCTAGACAGTTTCGGGTTGACGCTGTACTTCCTCGCGCACCCATGGTTGTTGACAGTTCACAGACTGTGCAGCAGTTCCATGATATTGCGTCCGGCTCCGTCATGCATCCACCAGTGCGACCGGATTCAGCGAGTCAGACGTTGCCCACTCCGTTGCCGTTTCCTCATCAGTTTCGGATGAGGAACCCTCTGATGAGGACATTGCTGAACAAGACGATCAGCCCCCAGCCCTGCTATCCATCCAGAAGATGCTGAAGAAGGAACGCTGCCCAGTCAGGCTGTGGATGAGTCTGGTAGGGACACTGTCATCCGTGGATCAATTTGTGTCACTAGGAAGACTACACCTCCGTCCTCTTCTATACCATCTAGCTTTTCACTGGAAAAAGGACAAGACGCTAGAAGCGGTCTCGATCCCGGTTTCCGGAAAGATAAAGTCTTGTCTGACTTGGTGAAAGGACTATATCAACCTTAGAGAGGGTCTTCCCCTGACTGTTCAGACTCCCAACCACGTTCTCTTCTCGGACGCATCGGACGTAGGCTGGGGTGCGACATTAGACGGTCGGGAATGCTCGGGATTATGGAACTCGAGTCAAAGGACAATGCATTTCAACTGCAAGGAGCTACTGGCAGTACGTCTGACCTGGAAAAGCTTCAGGTCTCTCCTTCAAGGCAAAGTGGTGGAGGTGAACTCGGACAACACCACGGCTTTGGCGTACATCTCCAAGCAAGGAGGGACCTACTCTCTGACATTGTACGAGATCGCAAGGGACCTCCTCACCTGGTCAAAAGGTCTAGACATATCACTAGTAACGAGGTTCATCCAAGGCAACTTGAATGTCATGGCAGATTGTCTCAGTCGGAAGGGACAAATAATTCCAACAGAATGGACCCTCCACAAGGATGTATGCAAGAGACTTTGGGCCAGCTGGGGCCAGCCAACCATAGATCTCTTCGCAACCTCGATGACCAAGAGGCTCCCAATATTTTGCTCACCAATCCCGGACCCAGCAGCAGTTCATATAGATGCCTTTCTACTAGATTGGTCACATCTAGATCTATATGCATTCCCTCCGTTCAAGATTGTCAACAAGGTACTGCAGAAGTTCGCCTCTCACGAAGGGACAAGGTTGACGCTAGTAGCTTCCCTCTGGCCCGCGAGAGAATGGTTCACCGAGGTACTTCGATGGCTAGTAGACGTTCCCAGAATACTTCCCCTAAGGGTGGACCTTCTACGTCAGCCACGCGTAAAGAAGGTACACCAAGGCCTCCACGCTCTTCGTCTGACTGCCTTCAGACTATCGAAAGACTCTCGAGAGCTAGAGGCTTTTCGAAGGAGGCAGCCAGAGCGATTGCTAGAGCAAGGAGAACATCCACCCTTAGAGTCTACCAATCGAAGTGGGAAATCTTCCGAAACTGGTGCAAGTCAGTATCCGTATCCTCGACCAGTACCTCTGTAACTCAAATAGCTGACTTCCTCTTATATCTGAGGAAAGAACGATCTCTTTCAGCTCCCACTATCAAGGGTTACAGAAGCATGTTGGCATCAGTCTTCCGTCACAGAGGCTTAGATCTTTCCAACAATAAAGATCTACAGGACCTCCTTAAGTCTTTTGAGACCACGAAGGAGCGTCGTTTGGTTACACCTGGTTGGAATTTAGACGTGGTACTAAGATTCCTTATGTCAGACAGGTTCGAACCGCTACAATCAGCCTCCCTGAAAGATCTCACCTTAAAGACTCTTTTCCTGGTATGCTTAGCCACAGCTAAAAGAGTCAGTGAGATTCATGCCTTCAGCAAGAACATCGGATTCTCATCCGAAACGGCTACATGTTCTACAACTTGGTTTTCTAGCCAAACACGAGCTGCCTTCTCGGCCTTGGCCAATATCGTTCGATATTCCAAACTTATCGTATGGTTGGAAATGAACTAGAAAGAGTCTTATGTCCTGTAAGAGCTCTTAAGTTCTATTTAAAAACCTTTACAAGGCCCGTCTGAAGCTTTATGGTGTTCAGTTAAGAAACCATCTTTGCCTATGTCAAAGAATGCTTTATCCTATTTTATCAGACTGTTAATACGAGAAGCTCATTCCAATCTGAATGAGGAAGACCAAGCTTTGCTGAAGGTAAGGACACACGAAGTTAGAGCTGTCGCAACTTCCGTGGCCTTTAAACAAAATAGATCTCTGCAAAGTATAATCGACGCAACCTATTGGAAAAGCAAGTCAGTGTTCGCGTCTTTTTATCTTAAGAATGTCCAGTCTCTTTACGAGAACTGCTACACTCTGGGACCATTCGTAGCAACGAGTGCAGTAGTGGGTGAGGGCTCAACCACTACAATTCCCTAATTCCATAACCTTTTTAATCTTTCTCTTGAAATGTTTTATTATTGTTTTTGGGTTGTCCGGAAGGCTAAGAAGCCTTTCGCATCCTACTTGATTTGGCGGGTGGTCAAAGTCATTTCTTGAGAAGCGCCTAGATTAGAGGTTTTGATGAGGTCCTGTTGTATGGGTTGCAACCCTTGATACTTCAGATCCTAGGGGTCGCTCAGCATCCTAAGAGGATCGCGAGGCTCCGTAAGGAAGACGTACTTAAAAAGGCAGAGTAATTGTTCAAGTCGACTTCCTTACCAGGTACTTATTTATTTTATGTTTGTTATTTTGAATAACTGCTAAAATGAAATACAAAATACTTAGCTCATAATAATGTAAACAAGTAATGCTGGTCTCTACCCACCCCCCTGGGTGTGAATCAGCTATTATAATCACCGGCTAAGTTTAATATTGAAAAATGTTATTTTTATTAATAAAATAAATTTTTGAATATACTTACCCGGTGATTATATATTAAAGGACCCTCCCTTCCTCCCCAATAGAGACCCAGTGTACCGAGGAGAAAATTGGTTCTGTGTTTACATTGAGTACTGAGTACCTGCTCGACAGATGGCGCTGTTGATGTACACCCCCTACCTGCATAGCGATCGCTGGCGTATTTTGAACGTAGAGTTTTCTGTCGAGCAACAGAGTTGCAGCTTATATAATCACCGGGTAAGTATATTCAAAAATTTATTTTATTAATAAAAATAACATTTTTCCGTTGTTTAATTGCCAAAATGCCCTCTGCCAATGTCACTTACATCTGTAAGAAGATCGTTTTCGGACTCAGGGTTATCTTCGTCACGTAGTCTATCTATATACCATAGCACTTACATCAATTTTGGGGGGTAGCTGACATCAAACAAATGAAAGAAAGGGAGCTTTCCTCTCTACATTCTTCCCAGCCTGACAAGGGCCTCAACCGAGTTCAGCTGGTACTGCTAGGGTGCCACAGCCCACCCTCCCCCGTTATTCACCACAGATGAAGCTTCATAACGCTGAATCCCCTACTGCTGCTACCTCCGTGGTCATCGTGTAGTGTTTCTTCAAAATGTTCTTTCTATCTAGCTCTAAGTCATTATTATTATTATTATTATTATTATCATTATTATTATTATTATTACAATCTAAGCTACAACCCTAGTTGCAAAAGCAAGATGCTATAAGCCCAAGGGCTCCAACAAGAAAAATAGGAGTGAGGAAAGGAAATAAGGAAATAAATAAACGATATAAGTAATAGACAATTAAAATAAAATATTTTAAAACCATTTGCAATAAACAACACCTTTATTTTAGAAGTACAGTACTGGAATGGTTATAAAACATAGAGCAGTGATGGGGGACAGAAATAGAGTTTCTGCCGTGTAGAAGTAAGCATTTGGCGGAAGCAAAGAATTGCAAAATCATAAAATGCGAAACCTTCAGCCTTCAACATAGGTTAGTTGTATCAGATTATTGGATACAGAGGGTTGAATGAATGAAAATAAGGGTGCAGCTCCATATAAAGTGGAGGAATTAACCCTTTTACCCCCTACGCTATTTGGAACTTTCCAACCCTTGACCCCCAGGCATTTTTTTTTTTAAGTACATTTTGCAATATATATTTTCTAAACTGCTCTAACAGCCTTAATTTTCATCATAGAGAGGTCAGGTTGGTCTCATTCTCTTGGAAAATGCCTGAAGTTTCTCAAAAAATTATCAAAAATATGCAAAAAATGTAATTAGCTGTTTTTTGCAAGGACGTACCGGTACGGCCACATGGGTAAAGGGACGAGTTTTGCAAAACATACCAGTACGTCCATGGGGGTAAAGGGACGAGTTTTGCAAAACATACCAGTACGTCCATGGGGGTAAAGGGATGAGTTTTGTGAAACGTACCAGTACGTCCATGGGGGTAAAGGGATGAGTTTTGTGAAACGTACCAGTACGTCCATGGGGGTAAAGGGATGAGTTTTGTGAAACGTACCAGTACGTCCATGGGGGTAAAGGGATGAGTTTTGTGAAACGTACCAGTACGTCCATAGGGGTAAAGGGATGAGTTTTTTGAAACGTAGCAGTACGGCCATGGGGGTAAAGGGATGAGTTTTGTGAAACATACCAGTACGTCCATGGGGGTAAAGGGATGAGTTTTGTGAAACGTACCGGTACGTCCATGGGGGTAAAGGGATGAGTTTTGTAAAACGTACCAGTACGTCCATAGGGGTAAAGGGATGAGTTTTTTGAAACGTACCAGTACGTCCTTTGGGGGGTAAAGGGATGAGTTTTGTGAAACGCACCAGTACGTCCATTGGGGGTAAAGGGATGAGTTTTGTGAAACCTACCAGTACGTCCATGGGGGTAAAGGGATGAGTTTTGTGAAACGTACCAGTACGTCCATGGGGGTAAAGGGATGAGTTTTGTGAAACGTACCAGTACGTCCATGGGGGTAAAGGGATGAGTTTTGTGAAACGTACCAGTACGTCCATGGGGGTAAAGGGGTGAGTTTTGTGAAACGTACCAGTACATCCTTTGGGGGTAAAGGGATGAGTTTTGTGAAACGTACCAGTACGTCCTTTGGGGGTAAAGGGATGAGTTTTGTGAAACGTACCAGTACGTTCTTTGGGGGTGAAGGGATGAGTTTTGTGAAACGTACCTGTACGTCCATGGGGGTAAAGGGATGAGTTTTGTGAAACGTACCAGTACGTCCATGGGGGTAAAGGGATGAGTTTTGTGAAACGTACCAGTACGTCCATGGGGTAAAGGGATGAGTTTTGTGAAACGTACCAGTACGTCCATGGGGGTAAAGGGATGAGTTTTGTGAAACGTACCAGTACGTCCATTGGGGGTAAAGGGATGAGTTTTGTGAAACGTACCAGTACGTCCATGGGGGTAAAGGGATGAGTTTTGTAAAATGTACCAGTACGTCCATGGGGGTAAAGGGATGAGTTTTGTGAAACGTACCAGTACGTCCATGGGGGTAAAAGGGTTAATAGATCAAGAGAGAAAGACCTAAGGAAGCAGTCCTGCACAGCATAAGACTAGCAGGCTATCAGGTCTTGAGAGAAGGAGGTTTGTGTCTATGGAACAAATTAGCTGAAACAATACTTTTCAATTTCACTTCACCAACTCAAGAGGGATAATGTACTTTTCAATTTCACTTCACAAACTCAAGAGGGATAATATACTTTTCAATTTCACTTCACAAACTCAAGAGGGATAATATACTTTTCAATTTCACTTCCCAAACTCAAGAGGGATAATATACTTTTCAATTTCACTTCCCAAACTCAAGAGGGATAATATACTTTTCAATTTCACTTCACAAACTCAAGAGGGATGATATACTATTCAATTTCACTTCACAAACTCAAGAGGGATAATATACTTTTCAATTTCACTTCACAAACTCAAGAGGGATAATATACTTTTCAATTTAACTTCACAAACTCAAGAGGGATAATATACTTTTCAATTTCACTTCACAAACTCAAGAGGGATAAAGGGATTTTGACGTAGGAAAAATCTATTTCTGGGCGAAGGACCTGTGCCGCCCAGTGAATAAGCTCCATTTAGCACTTATTCTTAGGTAATTTACTGCTAAATATACCAGAGAAAAAATGTAAAGGAGTGCTAGGTTAACTAGCTCGCTCACCTATTGGTGTCGGTATAAAATTGGGCGTATAATCCAGAGGTCCCGCACTATTTAGATTAATCCACGACAGAAACCCCAATAGAGGAGAGCCGTTCAACCTCACTCGGTACTACTAACAATGCATCCGCTCAGAACCCAACTCCTTAGCACCCAAAGTTTGGGGACTCCAAGGGAGAGGAGCTGGGAGGGTTCACTGGGCGGCACAGGTCCTTCGCCCAGAAATAGATTTTTCCTACGTCAAAATCCCTTTTCTGGGCTCGAACCTGTGCCGCCCAGTGAATCTATACAAGAGAAAATGTCACCAAACTTGCAAAAATAAAGGAAAAAACATAAGCGTAAGGGAAATACAGGATGCTTTAATCAGAGATGAGTACCAAAAAACAATTATAGGTATAATAATGCCGTGAGTGATAATATATACAGATACTCAGGAGTATATAAAAATTTACAAATATAATAACAGTATTCAGGTGCGAGACCAACGAATACAATAGGGTATAAATGAGGCAGGTAAGAGGGAGAGATAAAGAGACAAGGCCTTAACCTGTGAGTTACCTGGGAGTAACTACGCTCCCTGCGGCTACTGTAGAAAATTTTAGGGCTTCCAAATGTTTAAGGTAGTGTTTCTTGAACACTGACGGTGATTTCCACCCTGTAAACCTGGAGAGGTCTGTAAAATTCATGTGGTGAAAGAAGTTCACCGAGGTAGCAACCGCCCTGATATCATGTGCAAGAGGAAAAGAGTCAGGGTTAGCTTGTTTAATAAAATACAAAATTTGTTGCCTGATCCCTTTAATAGTAATGGTACCGCCTTGTTCTCTAACGAATAGAGGCCCCGAGGAGTTAGAGGAGGTCCGGGATAAATAAGACCTAAGAGTAGTGACAGGGCACAGAGACGGATCTTGCGTGAGGGGAACAATTTTCCAGGAGGTCCATCTGTTTTGAGGGTCTTCGTTCTTTGCCAAAAAGAATTTGTTAGGAGAAAGAAGGACCTCTCCCGAAGGCAGAAAGTCAATATGACCCGGGTCTCTCGACAAGGCTGCCAATTCAGAAATTCTTGCCCCGGAAGCCAAGCTCACCAGGAAAAGTGTTTTCCTGAGAAGGGGAATGTAATCACAAGAACTGTTAATGGTATCAGAAGCCAATTTGAGTACGTCATTAAGGAACCAGGTCACCGGGGTAGGACGAGTAACCGGTTTCAGTCTGGCACAAGCTTTCGGAATTGAAGCTAACAAAGAGTCGGTTAAGTCTATGTTAAAACCCACTAGGAAGATCTTTTTCAGAGCCGATTTAATAGTGGTGATAGTATTGGCTGCCAGACCTGATTCTAATAAAGATCTAAAGAAAGTGACTGTAAGGTTCAAGTTCATACAGTTCACGTCTGAGTCTATTAAAAATTTTGCCAACTTTTTAACTGCAGAGTCATACTGGCGGATGGTGGAATCCCGTTTATCTGATTCTAGGAACAAGGTGTTTTGAGGATCAATATTGGCACCATGCATAGCCGCAAACTTCATAAAGTTCATAAAGTTAGGGCGCTCTGAATGTTTGAGAAAGCGTACACAACGCGTGTTTGTACTATCTGAGACAGAACCGGATTGGGTATCGGGTGAGGGTATAGTCTCAACTCTCGCAGGAGAGGATACCAGTTGCTCTTGGGCCAGTTGGGTGCGACCAAGGCTACTTGTCCCTTGAAGGATCTCAGTTTGTCTAGAACTTTCAGCAAAAGATTCACCGGGGGAAAGAGATAAATCTTTTCCCAGTTATCCCAATTCTGTGACATGGCGTCTGTGGCGTAAGCCTGAGGGTCTAGATTGGGAGCCACATATACTCTCAATTTGTGGTTGGATTCCGTGGCGAAGAGGTCCACTTGGAGACCGGGAACCTGAGAGAGAATCCACCGAAATGACTTTAGATCGAGTGACCATTCCGATTCTAGAGGGGAGGTCCGGGACAGGGCGTCTGCCACTACATTCCGGACTCCCGCCAGATGGACAGCTGAAAGATGCCAACGGTTCGAGGCTGCTAGGGAGAATATGGCTACTAGAACATGGTTCAGAGGCCCTGACTTTGACCCGCCTCTGTTGAGGCAGCGGACCACCACTTCGCTGTCGAGGACCAGACGAAGGTGTTGTTTCTTGGGAAGAGCGAGACGTTTCAGGGTTAGAAGAACTTCCATGGCCTCTAGCACATTGATGTGAAAATGGCGGAACAAGGGAGTCCAAAGACCTTGAACTTTCTTGAGCTGAGAATAGCCGCCCCAACCTGATAAGGATGCGTCTGTGTGAATGATTAATTCCGGAGGCGGAAATCGAAGGGGAACTGACTTTGACAGACTGTTTGCTCTTGTCCAAGGAAGAAGTCTTTCCCGTAGAATGGGAGGAAGGCGGACTTTCCTGTCCCGGAGCTTCCGGTTCGCCCTCGAACGCCAGACACGATTGATATCTTTCAATTTTGCCTTCAGAAGAAGATCCGTCACTGAGGCAAACTGAAGGGACCCCAGAATCCTCTCTTGGAGTCGTCTGGAACTTACTTTGTCTTTGAGAAAGCGTTTGGTGTTCCTTGCAATCTCTAACCTCTTGGGTCTGGGAAGACACAGAGTATGAGATATAAGATCCCATTGCAGGCCGAGCCATTGGAACTTCGATTTTGGAAGAAGACGGGACTTCTTGAAGTTGATCTGGAAGCCTAGAGATTGAAGATAATGGATGACTTTGTGAGTGGCTTTTAGGCAATTTTGGGAGGTGTCTGACCAAATGAGCCAGTCGTCCAGATAGGCTACTACTTGAATCCCTTGATTCCTGAGTTCCTGAACAGCGACTTCTGCTAACTTTGTGAAGATCCTTGGGGCGATGTTGAGCCCGAAAGGCATCACCTTGAAGGAGTAACTTTTGTCCCCTAAGCGAAAGCCTAGGTACGGACGGAAGTGTCTCGCTATCGGGACGTGATAGTAGGCGTCTGTAAGATCGATAGAGGTGGTGACGGCCCCACGGGGAAGTAAGGTCCGCACCTGCGAGACGGTAAGCATTCGAAACTTGTCGCATTGAATGGACAAGTTGAGAAGGGATAGATCTAGAATCACTCTTCTCTTGTCTGAATCCTTCTTCGGGACACTGAACAGCCGACCTTGAAACTTCAGATGTTTCGTTTCTTGTATGGCGTTCTTTTGTAAAAGATCCTGGACAAATTCGACCAGGTCCGGAGTGGAATGTTGACGAAATTTGTTCGGAGGAGGAGGTCCTTGAATCCAACTCCATCCCAGTCCCTTGGAGATGATACTGAACGCCCAGGGACTGAACCTCCATTTGTTGCGGAAGGCATAGAGCCTCCCCCCTACCTGCTGCACCTCAGTATTGGTTTGAGGAGTTGCCTCCACGTCCGCCTCGGAAGTTCTTTCCTCTGCGAAAGGCTCTTCCCCTGCCTTTGTTCTGGTTAGAACCATGGTGGTAGCCTCTGCCTCTACCATACCTCTGGGAAGAGCTATGAGCCTCGTAAGACTGGTTAAAGGCAGGAGAAGTGGCGGAGGCACCAGAAAGCTGGCTCTTAGGGAGCAGAACGGTGACATAGTCGTCCGAAGGAGCCTGAGAGGTGGAAGGCTGTGCGGGGACAACAGAAGATGGAGGAAGAGGCAGCCGGAAGTTGGATGAAGCACTCTGCTGTTGCCTGAACTGGGTGGAGGTATATGGTCTAAGCTTCTTCCTACCCCGGGCTTGATAATTTGCGGGGTCATATTTGCGTTTAGGGGTCAAACCCCAACGGGCCTTAAGGCTCTGATTAACCCTAGTGGCCTCCGCCAAGACTTCCTCTACGAGATCCTCGGGGAAGAGATTTGAACCCCAACAGGAGGACCGGATGAGCTTATTAGGTTCATGCCTAATCGTCGCCTCAGCTAGGACATGCTTGCGACATCTGCGTTTAGCAGTAGCGAAGTCATACAAGTCATAATATAAAGACTGTAACGTAGCCTTGTTGAGAGACTTAAAAATACTCTCCGTATCGTAAGTCAAGGCTATCGACTCCGTGGATGTGGCCAAGTTTAGAGTACGGCCCACACGTAGGCGGGAATCATATTCCTGTTTAATGAGGGATTCCGGGAGACGGGGAAGCTTCTCACTAAACAAAACTGAGGCACAGTCTGCTGCAAGCTTGCCGGAGGTAAAGGTGGTATGGACGTTGTCCCAACACTCAATGCCTGAGGGAAGAAGGAGGGAGATTGGATCCACCTCTCGGATGGGAGGCAAGGGCTTCTCCTCCAGAGCATATTGGAAGGCAAGCTCTGCCACCTTATTGACGCATGGAGTCAAGGTGTTCTTGTCCATTAAGAACATCGTAAAGGAGCTTTTATAAGGCGTCAGCATGGTGTTAGTGCAGCCGATGTCATTCAAAAATCTGGCCCAAACAGATTGGGCTTGCTCCTTCGGGAAGATGACCGTCTCTTTGGGGACCTTGTCTAATCGAACTAAAGCTTCCTCGGTAAGCCTGGCATAACCATGAAATGGAAATGCCAGACCAGGAGGAAAGAATTCAAAGTCCTCTAGAGGACGAGTGCCAAGGCCCTCCAGAGTCAACATTCTGTCTGAGAACGGGGAATGAAGAGCCATACGCCAGGGGTTGTTCTTGGCAAACGGCGGGAGCTTAGAGGCATCCGGGATGAGAGAGCTTTGGACTCTCTCCGGAGCTCCTTGTTCTAAAGCCCCAATTCTCTGACCGAAGTTAGAGAACATCGTGTCCATCCTCGACTGCATCTCCGAAACCAACTTTGCCTGCATCTCCGACACGATGCGAAGCATGGCTGATTCGGAAAGGCCCGGGCTAGCAGCAGGAGGGGCGGAATGAACTCCCGGGTCGTGAGACTTAGAGGAGGAACCAGAGGTCTTTGAAGACGGGTTCGTACAATGTTTAGAGCCATGAGAAGTCTTGTGAGGCTTGCGAGCTTTGGGTAAGGTCCTTGAAGTAGACTTATCCTTAGGGGGAACCGGGTATGATCGTTGAGACGAATCACGGTCCCCAGAAAATCCAAGAAAAGAAGAGCGATCAGAAGAAGAAGAAAGAGCGGGGCTGAGGATAGGAATCTCAGCGCCGGACACACCTGCCTCACTTACCACCCTACCTGTATCCGGCTCGTCTAGTAACATTGGTTCGACGTCCAGGTTCATGGAGGCAACATTGTCCTCCAGACCTCCGGGGGCGTCCGATGGATCTTGCTCTGGGTCGATGAGACCCGTTATAGTGGCATCAATGTGGGCAATGATGGGAGCTGCCACATGCCTAGCCACAGCAGCTGAAGACTTGGCGTTGGGGTAAACCATGGTGCAGTAGTCCTCAGATAGGACGTACGGCCGCTTAGACTTCACATTCCGGGCAAACCCACCAACCCACACCTTCAGTGTGGCCCGAGCCGCAGACTTTTGCTCCGGGGATGCCTGAAATAATAGTGGGAATTATAAAAGGGAAGACTCCCAATGGTCCTTCAAGACCATAGATATCTTACTAATAGTAAAATAAATAAGAAGGCAATATAGCCAACGGGACTCACCGAGTCAGATCCGAGGGTGGTGATGAGGTCGAAGCAAATCACACAGTTATCCGGGTGCCATACCACAACGTCTTCCAGTTGAACCCCACAAGGGGCGTGAGATCGGCAGACGGAGTGGCCACAAGGCTGGTGCAGAACAGCTGCACAGGCCGGCGTCAGACAATGCACCATCTATAAAAAGAATAGTATATGAGAAACTGTAATTCTCTTAAGTAGGGGCGGGTCCGGAGGACCCGGGCCTAACATAGGTCTAACACAAGATTAGAGCTTAACTGTACTATTCTTTAAGTAGAGGCGGGTCCGGAGGACCCGGGCCTAACATAGGTCTAACACAAGAATAGAGCTTAACTGTAATATTCTTAGGTAGGGGCGGGTCCGGAGGACCCGGGCCTAACATAGGTCTAACGCAAGGTTAGAGCTTAACTGTAATATTCTTACATAGGGGCGGGACCGGAGGACCCGGGCCTAAACATAAGTCTAACTTGAAACTAAAGTATAGTAATCCATTCCGGTCAAGCCGGGAGCATAAAAAAGGATGCAATAACAAGGAATTAAGACACATGGTGTCTAATTTCCCGGGGCGGGGTAGACCCCGGGCCGGGAAATAAAAGTATATCCAATACCAATTCATTTAGGGACTCCGGGGTAGTGATCTGTCATATATAATCATCATAGGAAATGTTATAAAATAATAGGGGGGCGGAACTGTAGCTAAGAACCGCCAACCGAACCCGGAGGGTTTCGTATAACATAAGCCAGAATGAAAAGTGAATATAAAATAGGGTGCACCGGGATCCAACTCTGTTGACCGGTGGCCAACCAGACTAGACAGAGACGAACCCGCCGGGCCACCCGGAGGACAAAGTCCATAAACACTGAACTACCCCCTCTAAAAGGAGGGAAGGCAACGGTCCCTTAGTGGAGGGGGGAGAAGCCTAGCCGCCCACCTAGCTAGAGGGGGAGCGTGGGGGAGGATCACGTGATACGAGGCAGCAGGGCTACCAACTGACGATCCCAAACAGACAGATCAAACGGAGTAATGGCACAAATATTCATTATAATAATAATAGCGTTAAAAATTATATGAATAAACACATAGAAAATTTTTGGGCAAGGCATGCAACATAATAATTAAATCACAAAAGACACACCTGATGGCTAAAAATAACATTGCCGCCTAGCACGAAGGTCGGCAGCCATAACGATACGTAAATGATATCGGCCCTAAAATTGAACCACGAGGATTCTAAACGCTAAATAATGAATATTCACAATAACAAATAATATTTGATAATAAAAATAATACACATAGTAACACCGCAAGTGAAACTTAAAAGCTCTCAAAAACAGGAGTACCAACTGTAGTGAAATCAAGCAAGATCGATATGAACGAAGAGAATAAACTCCTATAATATAAATATTAAACGATCTAGGTTGCTCAAAACACAGCAAATCCCAGCTTGGTACTTAACTTAGACGGTGTCTCCTGGGAAACCGACGAAGAAGCCATAATTCAATGGAAAATAAACCAAAATCGAGAGCACAACAAAAATGCGGGTTACTATACTCGTCGTGCTAAAAGGAGTTGGGTTCTGAGCGGATGCATTGTTAGTAGTACCGAGTGAGGTTGAACGGCTCTCCTCTATTGGGGTTTCTGTCGTGGATTAATCTAAATAGTGCGGGACCTCTGGATTATACGCCCAATTTTATACCGACACCAATAGGTGAGCGAGCTAGTTAACCTAGCACTCCTTTACATTTTTTCTCTGGTATATTTAGCAGTAAATTACCTAAGAATAAGTGCTAAATGGAGCTTATTCACTGGGCGGCACAGGTTCGAGCCCAGAAATATACTTTTCAATTTCACTTCACAAACTCAAGAGGGCAAACTCAAGAGGGATAATATACTTTTCAATTTCACTTCACAAACTCAAGAGGGATAATATACTTTTCAATTTCACTTCCCAAACTCAAGAGGGATAATATACTATTCAATTTCACCTCACAAACTCAAGAGGGATAATATACTTTTCAATTTCACTTCCCAAACTCAAGAGGGATAATATACTTTTCAATTTCACTTCACAAACTCAAGAGGGATAATATACTTTTCAATTTCACTTCACAAACTCAAGAGGGATAATATACTTTTCAATATCACTTCACAAACTCAAGAGGGATAATATACTTTTCAATATCACTTCACAAACTCAAGAGGGATAACATACTTTTCAATTTCACTTCACAAACTCAAGAGGGATAATATACTTTTCAATATCACTTCACAAACTCAAGAGGGATAACATACTTTTCAATATCACTTCACAAACTCAAGAGGGATAACATACTTTTCAATTTCACTTCACAAACTCAAGAGGGATAATATACTTTTCAATATCACTTCACAAACTCAAGAGGGATAACATACTTTTCAATATCACTTCACAAACTCAAGAGGGATAACATACTTTTCAATTTCACTTCACAAACTCAAGAGGGATAATATACTTTTCAATATCACTTCACAAACTCAAGAGGGATAATATACTTTTCAATTTCACTTCACAAACTCAAGAGGGATAATATACTTTTCAATTTCACCTCACAAACTCAAGAGGGAGAATATACTTTTCAATTTCACTTCACAAACTCAAGAGGGATAACATACTTTTCAATATCACTTCACAAACTCAAGAGGGATAACATACTTTTCAATTTCACTTCACAAACTCAAGAGGGATAATATACTTTTCAATTTCACTTCACAAACTCAAGAGGGATAATATACTTTTCAATTTCACCTCACAAACTCAAGAGGGAGAATATACTTTTCAATTTCACTTCACAAACTCAAGAGGGATAACATACTTTTCAATATCACTTCACAAACTCAAGAGGGATAACATACTTTTCAATTTCACTTCACAAACTCAAGAGGGATAATATACTTTTCAATTTCACTTCACAAACTCAAGAGGGATAATATACTTTTCAATATCACTTCACAAACTCAAGAGGGATAACATACTTTTCAATATCACTTCACAAACTCAAGAGGGATAACATACTTTTCAATTTCACTTCACAAACTCAAGAGGGATAATATACTTTTCAATTTCACTTCCCAAACTCAAGAGGGATAACATACTTTTCAATTTCACTTCACAAACTCAAGAGGGATAATATACTTTTCAATATCACTTCACAAACTCAAGAGGGATAACATACTTTTCAATATCACTTCACAAACTCAAGAGGGATAACATACTTTTCAATATCACTTCACAAACTCAAGAGGGATAACATACTTTTCAATTTCACTTCACAAACTCAAGAGGGATAATATACTTTTCAATTTCACTTCCCAAACTCAAGAGGGATAACATACTTTTCAATTTCACTTCACAAACTCAAGAGGGATAATATACTTTTCAATTTCACCTCACAAACTCAAGAGGGAGAATATACTTTTCAATTTCACTTCACAAACTCAAGAGGGATAACATACTTTTCAATATCACTTCACAAACTCAAGAGGGATAACATACTTTTCAATTTCACTTCACAAACTCAAGAGGGATAATATACTTTTCAATTTCACTTCACAAACTCAAGAGGGATAATATACTTTTCAATTTCACTTCACAAACTCAAGAGGGATAATATACTTTTCAGTTTCACTTCACAAACTCAAGAGGGATAATATACTTTTCAGTTTCACTTCACAAACTCAAGAGGGATAACATACTTTTCAATTTCACTTCACAAACTCAAGAGGGATAATATACTTTTCAATTTCACTTCACAAACTCAAGAGGGATAATATACTTTTCAATTTCACTTCACAAACTCAAGAGGGATAATATACTTTTCAGTTTCACTTCACAAACTCAAGAGGGATAACATACTTTTCAATTTCACTTCACAAACTCAAGAGGGATAATATACTTTTCAATATCACTTCACAAACTCAAGAGGGATAACATACTTTTCAATATCACTTCACAAACTCAAGAGGGATAACATACTTTTCAATTTCACTTCACAAACTCAAGAGGGATAATATACTTTTCAATATCACTTCACAAACTCAAGAGGGATAACATACTTTTCAATTTCACTTCACAAACTCAAGAGGGATAATATACTTTTCAATTTCACTTCCCAAACTCAAGAGGGATAACATACTTTTCAATTTCACTTCACAAACTCAAGAGGGATAATATACTTTTCAATTTCACTTCACAAACTCAAGAGGGATAATATACTTTTCAATTTCACTTCCCAAACTCAAGAGGGATAATATACTTTTCAATTTCACCTCACAAACTCAAGAGGGAGAATATACTTTTCAATTTCACTTCACAAACTCAAGAGGGATAACATACTTTTCAATATCACTTCACAAACTCAAGAGGGATAACATACTTTTCAATATCACTTCACAAACTCAAGAGGGATAACATACTTTTCAATATCACTTCACAAACTCAAGAGGGATAACATACTTTTCAATTTCACTTCCCAAACTCAAGAGGGATAATATACTTTTCAATATCACTTCACAAACTCAAGAGGGATAACATACTTTTCAATTTCACTTCACAAACTCAAGAGGGATAATATACTTTTCAATTTCACTTCACAAACTCAAGAGGGAGAATATACTTTTCAATTTCACTTCACAAACTCAAGAGGGATAACATACTTTTCAATATCACTTCACAAACTCAAGAGGGATAACATACTTTTCAATTTCACTTCACAAACTCAAGAGGGATAATATACTTTTCAATTTCACTTCACAAACTCAAGAGGGATAATATACTTTTCAATATCACTTCACAAACTCAAGAGGGATAACATACTTTTCAATATCACTTCACAAACTCAAGAGGGATAACATACTTTTCAATTTCACTTCACAAACTCAAGAGGGATAATATACTTTTCAATATCACTTCACAAACTCAAGAGGGATAATATACTTTTCAATTTCACTTCACAAACTCAAGAGGGATAATATACTTTTCAATTTCACCTCACAAACTCAAGAGGGAGAATATACTTTTCAATTTCACTTCACAAACTCAAGAGGGATGATATACTATTCAATTTCACTTCACAAACTCAAGAGGGATAACATACTTTTCAATTTCACTTCACAAACTCAAGAGGGATAATATACTTTTCAATATCACTTCACAAACTCAAGAGGGATAACATACTTTTCAATATCACTTCACAAACTCAAGAGGGATAACATACTTTTCAATTTCACTTCACAAACTCAAGAGGGATAATATACTTTTCAATTTCACTTCACAAACTCAAGAGGGATAATATACTTTTCAATTTCACTTCACAAACTCAAGAGGGATAATATACTTTTCAGTTTCACTTCACAAACTCAAGAGGGATAATATACTTTTCAGTTTCACTTCACAAACTCAAGAGGGATAACATACTTTTCAATTTCACTTCACAAACTCAAGAGGGATAATATACTTTTCAATTTCACTTCACAAACTCAAGAGGGATAATATACTTTTCAATTTCACTTCACAAACTCAAGAGGGATAATATACTTTTCAGTTTCACTTCACAAACTCAAGAGGGATAACATACTTTTCAATTTCACTTCACAAACTCAAGAGGGATAATATACTTTTCAATATCACTTCACAAACTCAAGAGGGATAACATACTTTTCAATATCACTTCACAAACTCAAGAGGGATAACATACTTTTCAATTTCACTTCACAAACTCAAGAGGGATAATATACTTTTCAATTTCACTTCCCAAACTCAAGAGGGATAATATACTTTTCAATTTCACTTCACAAACTCAAGAGGGATAATATACTTTTCAATTTCACTTCACAAACTCAAGAGGGATCATATACTTTTCAATTTCACTTCACAAACTCAAGAGGGATAATATACTTTTCAATTTCACTTCACAAACTCAAGAGGGATAATATAGTTGCATTAATTCATTTAAGGAGAATTCAAGTGCTTTGATTTGCAGTTTCAGTTCTGTATAGTAATGGTTAATTCATCTTTCCTTAATCTGATCTACCAATTAATGATATTGAAACGAACTTTTAAGTTTTATATCTAATTTGTTATGATGTCTATTCATTCAATCATATCATTGTCTCTAATTGCATTGCCTTTTATCAATTGCAGTTTGCCTCCAGAAGAAGCAAAGTTTCTCGTCTTCCGAGTCTGAATAAATGAAGAGGATTCAACTGGTGTAATTCAATGTCATTCGTGGATGAAGACTCGTCTTTGTTGTCAATGGTGGAACTCACCGAGGTGTTAAATTATTTTCTTATTTCTTCGGAACTTCCCAAATAACTTCAATTTATAGCATTACATTTTTGGTATTGTGTCTATTAAAGTAATTTTTTTTATATATCATTTCGTCTATTTGTTTGTTTGTGTGTTCTTAGAGACCAGTACAGATTTGTAAAGTGTACAGTAGTTAAATATTTTTACCAGTAAGACACTGTTACGAAGAGAAAGATGTCATAAACGGCTTTTGAATCATCTTCAGAATCTGGGACAAACATAATGGAGGAAGATCCATTAACGCAGTCTACGTTCGGACGTGGAACAGATGATAGATCGACGTCCCTCGAACCGATCGCGGGATTCGAGTCGGAGGCAAAATCGAGTGAAGTTGAATCATCGGAGAGCGAAGTCCTCGTCAACGGAGCGACACTCCACGGGGAGGAAGATCCGAGAGACGCCCGAGAGGAAATCCCCGCCAAGAGGAAGCCGTACGTGTGTAGGTACTGCCAAGAAGCGTTCGGAGACAGGTACTCCCTCAAGCTGCACGCCGCCAAGCACGCCGGGGAGAAACGCTTCCGTTGCCACGAATGCGGCAAGGCATTCCCCCGCCGGCACGACCTGACGAATCACATCAGGACCCACACGGGGGAGAAACCCTTCGCCTGTAGCCAATGCGGCTCGGCCTTCGCCGTCAAGTGCCACCTAGTGAACCACATGCAAATCCACTTTTCGGAGAAGCTATTTGGGTGCGAACATTGCGGCAAGTCCTTCCCGTTGAAGGACTACCTCAACAGGCACATGAAGTCTCACGCAGGGTTGAAGCTCCGGTGCGACAAGTGCGGAGAGGAATTCGCGGGCAGGGCCGGCTACAGGAAGCACCTGAAGTTGCACGGGGGGGAACGTCCCTTCAGCTGTGACAAGTGCGGGAAGACGTTCTCTCGAAAGGGCCACGTCGCCATGCACGCGAGGTTCGTCCACGCGGAGGAAGAACCCTCTGTCTGCCAGGAATGCGGCAAGGCCTTCGCTCGGTCGAGCGAGATGAAGCGGCACATGAAGACCCACTCCGGAGAGAAACCCTTCTCGTGCAATGACTGCGGGAAACGGTTCGCCCGCAAGTCCGATCTCGTCAGGCACGTCAGGATCCACACGGGAGAGAAGCCTTACGAGTGCGGGGTCTGCGGGAGGAGGTTCGCAGACAGGGGTAACGTCGCCACTCACAATAGGAGGTTTCACACCGTGGAGACGTCGTGATGGAGGGGGAGCGTGTCCTTATTCAGAGGGGATGTCTCTCGGAGCTCGTCTGAAATTTCTCTCCGAGGGAGGAAAGTGTTCCCGAGGAGACGATGATTGGGAACATTGGGAACAAGAAATAAAGAGGAGAAAAAGAGGAAGAATAATAATCTTGTAATCTCTTTTCAAAGAGAAGCATATACAGTATGAAGCCAAGGGGTGAAAGAAGGGCGCAAAGGCCCTGAGCTGATGCCTACAGTAGAAGTGCGCCGATGGAGCTAACCCCCTTGCGGGACTTCCTCGGGGAGGGGAATACTTGCTTGTACATGCTGAAGAAGAGCCTCCGGTCCTTTTCCACTCTTCCATTCAAATCACAGACTTGAAGACTTGAAAGGACTGGTTTAATTGCGATAGTTTTCATTGTCTTAAGAAGTCAAGCGGATTGTATTATTGGTTCTGTGTACCAGAATGTTCCTTTTATTAATCTAATTTACCAATTTGAAATATCGTATGAAACTTATTAATTTATTTCTATGCGTAATACAGAACTTCCGCCTTTAATAGGTGCTTGACTTTGGTGAAGCTTAAAAGACTGTTAGGCTTTTAATGAGGTGAACACAGGGGGGGGGGGGGGGGCAAGGTTTTTGGTTGATTCTAAATGACCAGGCAAGGTTTTTTGTTGATTCTAAATAACCTGGAAGGTTTTTTGTTGATTCTAAATGACCAGGCAAGGTTTTTTGTTGATTCTAAAAGACCAGGCAAGGTTTTTTGTTGATTCTAAATGACCAGGCAAGGTTTTATGTTGATTCTAAATGACCTGGCAAGGTTTTTTGTTTATTCTAAAAGACCAGACAAGATATTTCTGTTGATTCAAAATGACCAGGAAAGGTTTTTTGTTGATTCTAAATGACCAAGCAAGGTTTTTTGTTGATTCTAAATGACCAGGCAAGGTTTTTTGTTGATTCTAAATGACCTGGCAAGGTTTTTTTGTTGATTCTAAATGACCTGGCAAGGTTTTTTGTTGATTCTAAATGACCTGGCAAGGTTTTTTGTTGATTCTAAATGACCTGGCAAGGTTTTTTTGTTGATTCTAAATGACCTGGCAAGGTTTTTCGTTAATTCTAAAAGACCTGGCAAGGTTTTTTGTTGATTCTAAATGACCTGGCAAGGTTTTTCGTTGATTCTAAATGACCTAGCGAAGTTTTTTGTTGATTCTAAATGACCTGGCAAGGTTTTTTGTTGATTCTAAATGACCTGGCAAGGATTTTGTTGATTCTAAATGACCTGGCAAGGTTTTTTGTTGATTCTAAATGACCTGGTTCCCCTACTACTATCGTATCACAACCGCGCCAACTCCCTCTGGCGGTCATTCCTTTCGCTTCGCTCAAAATCCGTTCTTTGGAACCCATCAAGTTAAGTTAAGGATGTTCTGTAATTTGTAGCTAAAACCCGGAACCCATCGGTCGAAACGACACTATCCTTCCGAGACATCTCTGTGCACAAGACGCGATGCTTTGGTTTTCTCTGACGGTCCTGCGGGACTATCTTAGTTCCGAGTGCCTTAGACTCTTCAGGAGCAATGGAAGGAACAAGAAAAACCATTCAAGAACACCGTTTGTTTCTTGCTTTTCGAGACGATCGAGCGTTCGCTCGCATCCTCCAATATGGCCGGGCTTTGATAGGCAGACGAGTGGGACTGCCTCCCTTCGCCGGGCTTTGATAGGCAGACGAGTGGGACTGAATCCCTTCGCCGGGCTTTGATAGGCAGACGAGTGGGACTGCCTCCCTTCGCCGGGCTTTGATAGGCAGACGAGTGGGACTGCCTCCCTTCGCCGGGCTTTGATAGGCAGACGAGTGGGGACTGCCTCCCTTCGTCATCCTTTCATTTCCTCACTAAGAGCCGCCACAGCTCGCACTGAAGTCATCTCCTATTTTGAAGAACTCTAGAGTTTGTGTTGCTTGAAATAATGCAAATTATTTTTAGAACAATTTATTGTTATGTAAGAAATTCCAGCAATATTCTGTCCATGCATAGATGATACAATTCTTATCATACTGTATTTTCCATACAGAAAACTGTGATAAATATACTATTTATATATTTTTTGAAAAATATATTTAATAAAAAAAAAATACTCTTCTTTACCCTAATTATACTCAAACTATTGAAATGCAATTATATTTATATAACCCAAATACGAGAATATGTTTCACAACTGAATAAGGTTTTCCGACACTTCAGGAGATTACGAAAATCGTCATCAAATTATCCAACATAATGGAAGACAGTCCTCTATCAGGCAGTCCTAAAATCAAGTGGCTTCTTTTAACAGTCAGAAGACGGTCACATAACCCTTTTACCCCCAGGCTATTTGGAACTTTCCAACCCTTAACCCCCAGGGGTTATTTTTTTCACAGCACATTTTGCAGTATATTTTTTTTTAAATTGCTCTAACAGCCTTAATTTTCGTCATAGAGAGTTCAGGTTGGTCTCATTCTCTTGAGAAATGCCTGAATTTTCTCAAAAAATTATCAAAAATATGAAAAAAAAAATTTAAATAGCATTTTTTTGCAAGAACGTACCGGTACTTCCATGGGGGTGAAGGGATGAGTTTTGTGAAACGTACCAGTACATCCTTTGGGGGTAAAAGGGTTAACAGTCACAAGACGGTCACTTAATCATCTAGTCTCTGCGTATACGTCAGGCAGTGGCAGAACTATTGGGGGTGTAGGAGGTGCAACGCAGTTGGCTCCCATCATAATGTCCTATTGGATTGATACATACATACATACATATACCAAGGCACTTCCCCCAATTTTGGGGGGTAGCCGACATCAACAAATGAAACAAAACAAAAAAGGGGACCTCTACTCTCTACGTTCCTCCCAGCCTAACAAGGGACTCAACCGAGTTCAGCTGGTACTGCTAGGGTGCCACAGCCCCCAACCCTCCCACATTATCCACCACAGATGAAGCTTCATAATGCTGAGTAATTCTAAGTAAAAAGCTACTGTTTTAGGTCGGAATTTGGGGTCGTAAGAAATGATACGTACATAGAGGAGTAAAAAATTTCCTACTTAACAACTTTGAATAGATCAATGAATAAAATATTAAGTGTAAAATAATATTTTCATAATGAAATAAATTTTTGAACATACTTACCCGCTGGTTATATAAAAATGACGTCAGGGACTACAGCCATTTTTATATAACCAGCGGGTAAGTTTAATGTTTAAAAACATGTATTAAAGACAATGCTCATGTGCAAATGAAATCCCCTACTGCTGCTACCTCCGCGGTCATTGGATTGATATGTTGATATATATACCTCCGGCAACGAAGTTGGAGTGGAGGTTATGTTTTCGCCCGATGTTTGTCCCTTTGTCTGTTTATGAACAACTTCCTGGCCACAATTTAACACATAGAGTAGTGAAAATGTTAGATAATGTTGAAAATGTTAGATTATCTGTTAGATAATATCAAAGGTTTTCTGTGTAAAGAATAGCCGTACCCAAAAACACATAAACTCATCACTTTTGATGTTAATATAAATTGCATCAGAGTATTGAAGAAATGGATCACATAGAGAACGGGAAAATTTTATTGAAGCTAGTGTAGCGCAAATGTCTTGTGAGAACATACAATGTGAACATATGGTAGATAGAGAATGTGTTGGGTGTTATACCAAAAAATATAAAGACAATTTTGGAAAAATGTATGATACCAAGTGTCCTATAGAGCAAACAAATAGTTGTACACGAAAATGTTAGATTGTTATGTTGAGACGTGGATGTGATTCAATTCTGAAAGTATTAGGTCAAAGGTCAAAGTCAAGGTTGAGGAAAAGGTTGATCGGATTAAACTTAATTAGAGAAATGAGTTGCCCTGGTGGAGGTAGGTTCTCTACTGAGTGCCCCTCTAGTTTTAAATATGTTCAGGTAATAGAAATAACAGAAACAATGAAAGTAAAAATGATGATGAAAGTACTGTAGCTCAGAAGAACAACACGGTGACTTCAGACCGAGGACTCTATCTAATACTGAAAACAGCGAGTTGTAAAGATGAATTATAGTGGAATGACCATGTAGACTCAGCGGGAAAGACACCAAGATGAACGATGTTTCTCAGAAGCTCTCTATTTTAAGAAATCCATATATCGCTCGCTTGTGACAATGACGTCATAACTCAAAAAATGTACAGTATTTTTGGGTTATCCATATAGACATATTCATCTTCAAATGCTGATTTTTTTTGGCAAAAGTGTCATAATTGAAGCTAAAAAATTGATTGCTAGAGGCACTATATCCTAACGACATCCATTAATATGAGTGTTTTAATTGATTAAAATGGCTCTCCTGAAAAATAGCTATTTTTGAGTTATGACGATGTTGTCGCAAACGAGCGACTTAAGAGACACCAGTCAACGCTACATTGACATTAGCTTCTCGCAACTTGCCGTTCAGGGGACACAGCGAAAGCTTTGATCAACCTTGGGAGTGACCATTTTCTTTCTGTCACTCGGTGATTAACAAGATAGGATCCTATCTCTGAACAGCTCTTTGCAAAGAACAAGGTGCAAGTCAAATATATAAAGAATTGCAAGAGATGATTAATGTCATTTCTAGTAACATTTTAACCGAGATTATTACGGATGTAAAAGCACGTGTCGTTCTTTTCAGTCTTCATAGAGAAAAAACAGGCCAGCTCAAAAGTAGACCAAATGAGTATAATAATGTTTTCGTCTCTATTTGATCACTTGTCTGTTTGTGGAAGTGATTCAATTTTGAAAGTCCTCAGACAAAGGTCAAGGTGGAGCAAAAGGTCGACTGAATTAACCCTTTGAGACGTGGAAGGGCTTCAATTTTGAAAGTCCTCAGTCAAAGGTCAAGGTGGAGCAAAAGGTCGACCGAATTAATCATTTGAGGTGTAGAAAGGATTCAATTTTGAAAGTCTTAGGTCAAAGGTCAAGGTGGAGCAAAAGGTCGACCGAATTAATCATTTGAGGTGTAGAAAGGATTCAATTTTGAAAGTCTTAGGTCAAAGGTCAAGGTGGAGCAAAAGGTCGACCGAATTAACCCTAACTTAAACCCCAATTTTGCACGTGGTTGTCAGACAGACTTCACATATGCCTGCGATCTAAACTGATTCTGGGAAAGGCAAGCCGGATTCGAGATATGAGCTGCCGTGGCAGAAGTATGCAATCTTGGAGTGCTTTTTTTAGTTCAACATATTGAAGTAAATACAGACTTAAGATGAGCTGTTTCATGACGTTGAGATCCGTGAATTACTTCAAGCTGGTCGACTCCACGTGGCTGTTTGATCAGAAAACGGATTTTGAGCGATGGCGCGGTCGGCGGCGCTATGTACGCACTCGAAGCGAGATAGGAGAGGTGCCTTATTAACGGCTCTCCTTTCATTCTCGTTTTTTGTTTTCTTGCCACTTTGACCCCTCGAAGTGTTAATTCTGTTCGGGGTGTAGATTGCTATGTGGCGTGTCAAGAATACATCCTCTGATATTATGCAATATCCCTGGTTAAATTTATTTAGGGATATTTGCTCCAGGAGTTAGAATTCTGGATACTTTAAGATATATTCTCTGGGAATATCACTGTAGTCAAATATACCCAAGGAAGCTACCCTATAGGAACTTCCATAGTCAAATATACCCAAGGAAGCTACCCTATAGGAACTTCCATCAGGACGTCATGGACTGAGCCCAAAAAACAATGTTGTCAGTTTATGCGTACTCTTACTCATTCTAGTCCCTTGATTACATCGTCAACAAATACATGAAAAGGATTAAGACAAAAGCACTGATTAATGAGGTAACGCAGCCTTTGTACATCAGCGGCCAGTTCCTCACGCGTTCGTTAAAAATGGACATCAACTAGCCTAAACTTTCGCCCATAACCAAGCCTACAAGCCGTGTCCTTACCTACTTACCTAACGGGGAGGTGCTAACGCCCCCCTGCGAACCCCCTTACAATGGCTTATTCTAAGTTAGCCGTAATCAAACATACAGGTGGCCGCCATCCCTCTTTTTTTATTGCCATTAATTCTTATCCCGTCTGGAGACATTGAGCAAAATGTAGCTTAAAAGGGCAGGAGATTATTATGTACAATAGAATACAAAACTGAAGGACGCTTACCCATCTCTCCCTTGACGGCCACTCTGATCGTGATGTCCTTGCAAAGAGTGCCGATCGTCTTCACCTGCTCGAACGTCTGCATGGCCAACTCGAAGGTCGGCGAGAGGTAGAGTGCCTGATGAACGGGAGGAGACAGTTAGTAATACATAAGCACGATACATTTTAAATGAAAGGCTCTACCATTTTAACTTTTAATTCTAACAAACATCTTCTAACTCTGATCATTCGAAGGGCAGAGAAAGCTATTTAACAGCAACGCAAGGCCTCTCTTGAAGCAGTTTGAATTCGTACTACTTGTGCCTAGATTTCGTTAGCGTAGTCTACAGTATTGCAGTATTCGTGGTATGCAAGCTTGAATTCAAGAGCTAACAGTTGCGTATTCGAAGTTAGCCGTAATCATACATACAGGCGGCGGCTATCATACATACACCCCTATACATGAAAAGGATCAAGATAAAAGCATTGAATAACGAGGTCACTCCAATTTCATTTCGATCAATTAAGATTGAGAGACGATCCTACAGGTCTTCTGGAATGAATTGTGACCCAATATGACTGTACTCATTGGTGACAGGACTTCCAGGATCTCCTGTCAGGAGCTGTTAAGGATGACCCTCGTAGAGATGTTCCTGCATAGGATTTCCATAGGAAGGGTATAAAATTCCCTTTACCTTGCAAAACTAATAATGCATTATTGTTATTTTTTGATGTACTGTATACATTTGAAATCTAAAAGAACAGCTTCATATTTTTGTCCTGAATCTTCAGAAATGGAATCTTTATATAAACATTCAATAATCCTTCCAATATATTTAAAAAACTTTCTAAGGAACATTTTTAAAATATAAAAATAAAATATTTTTTATTAACCTTAAAATCTTTTTGTGATATTTTCATATTTATTATTTTCATTTACTGGATTTGGGACTCACAATGGACATAATTGGGGCCTTTAGGCTTATAGTATCCTGCTTTTTTTAAAATGGGCCTATTGAAAGGTCTGTTAATGTAGAGATAGTTATCAACACACATCATCATCATCATCTCCTCCTACGCCTATTGGCGCAAAGGGCCTCGGTTAGATTTCGCCGGTCGTCTCCGTCTTGAGCTTTTAATTCAATAATTCTCCATTCATCGTCTCCTACTTCGCGCTTTATAGTCCTAAGTCCACACCCAAATTACCAAGAAGTTTTGCTCTGGGCGGGAAGGCTCTTAGACCAGCGGTCTTAGCCCCCAAAGGTAGTTTTGGCCGACGTAGCCGGTTAACCAAGAGGTGCAAAAGAGCGTACTCTTCGGAAGTCTCTCAGCCCAAAGAACGTGAGGGCCTAATGGGTGGTTGTATGATAGCGGCTACGTGTATGTATTATTATTTCTAACTTAGAATACGGCAGTGTAAGGGGGCGGGGTCGCAGGAGGGTGTTAGCCCACCCCCATTAGGTAAGTAGGTAAGGACATGGCTTGTAGGTTAGGTTAGGGGGGAAAGTTTGTTAGTTGATGTCCATTTTTAATCCACGCGCTGGGAACTGGCCACTGATATACAAAGGCTCTAATCGTGATTGCAAAGAAGTCAATTTTTTCTAATAAAAGGTCATGGCAAGAGGGTGTTAAAGCACCCTAAAAACCAGGCTCAGAGCCTTTGCATAAAGACGGTTGTAGAACACCACCCAACCTAAATTTCCCCCCACCTAACCTAACCTTTAAGCCTATAGTCCATTTCTTTTATCGAGGCAGATTTGCACCGACTTGCAGCGATGCCCTTTTAGCTCGGAAAATTTTCCTGATCGCTGATTGGTTAGAATTATCTCGTCCAACCAATCAGCGATCAGGAAACTTTTCCGAGCTAAAAGGGCACCGCTGCGAGTCGGTGCAAATCTGCATCGCTAAAAGAAATTGACTATAGTTATCTAATGGGGGTGACCACCATTAGACTGCGGTATTCTTAGTGATACAGTTGAAAATAGGGGAGTTATGGGGCATAGCCGTCACCATGCACACCCCCCCCCCTCGTCTCACGGAACTAGAATAAAATTTTAGTTGTAGAGAAAAGCTTTTATAGCTTTTATAGTAGTGAGTCCCAGTGAGTAGAAGAGGCTGGGAGAGGTCACTTAGGTGGACTAAGGATCAATATCTTTGGTCACGCTTAGATCTCCCTCCCTTGGATAGGGGGAGAGGGAGTAGCCATACTCCAGTGAGAGGGGGTGCATGCGTGTGCATCTCAATCTGGATATTAGCCGCAACTTCCACTTCATAGTACAATAATAATAAGGGTGCTTGCATCCGTTCAGATCGTCTCTCTGTCCCTTCCTCAGCCTACTTGAAAAAGACGACGAAGACGACGACGACGAAGACGACAAAGACGACGACGAGTCGTCGTCTTCTTCGTCTTCGTCTTCGTCTTCGTCTTCGTCGTCGTCTTCGTCTTCGTCTTCGTCATCGTCGTCGTCTTCGTCTTCGTCATCGTCTTCGTCGTCGACTTCGTCTTCGTCATCGTCTTCGTCATCGTCTTCGTCGTCTTCGTCGTCGTCGTCGTCGTCTTCGTCTTCGTCTTCGTCTTCGTCGTCTTCGTCGTCTTCCATTCGCAGCATTACGTCTCCTCTTTTCTAATCAAGTTTTCATGTCAAGATCACCGAGGCATTCACTGCGGAATAGCTGTGGGGTGAGATTTTCTGGGCCTCTCACTTCTCATGTCCCATTCAAGACCTTTCTCCTTCAACTAGCAGATTCCCTCCCCTTGGATAAACTCATTCCCCTAGTTATCCGCCTTGTCTCTGAAATTTGTGCCCTATTGAATATTCCTTCCCTTGTTCTTAAGTCTCTGTTTCCCTGTTTCCTCCCCTAGCTGCCCTTTCCCCTAGAGCAGGGATATGTTTTTCGCTTTGAACTACTGTAAATTCCTTCTCTCCTCTCCCAGTCTCTTCTACTTTACTGGGACTCTTATCTATTCCTAGAACTTTTCTTTTCGGTTCCAGTTGTATCCTGGGGTTTTTTTTTGGGGGGGGGAGGCTGAGCGACTGTGCCTACTTTCCGGGTCTTGAATCGCCATGTTGTACTCTGGTTGCCTGAAATAGTGTTCAGTTACAATAAGAAATACGGGTAGTTTGTAGCGTTACGGCCAAGCGTCCTAATTTGCTTATTATCGCTCCGACTGTTATCTTGTATAGAATAAAAACGTTTGGAAATGGTCTACGGATCTTAAATATGTTGTGTAAGGGGGGGTCCGGGGGGGCGCAGCCCCCCTGGGTAAGGACACGGCTTTTAGCATAGGTCAGGTGGGTTTTTTAAGTTAGCTTCTCCTGCCAAAATCGTTTTTAGAACGACGGCCACAGTTCAGAATATTCCCGTTTTCTACGGGATCTGGCCGTCACCCTACAAAGGCTCCAGAAATACTTTGACTCCTGCCGCGGAGCAGCTTCATGTACAGAGAGCACACTATGTGTGCACTTAGGGGGCTATTGCCTCGTGCCAAGAAGCCCTGCTCGGCTGTAAAAGCCGGGCAATCTGAACCAACCAATCAACGTATGTCGCTGACCACAGTATTTGTACCGGTATTATTTCATCTGTACAGTCATCTTCGTCTTAATTAGGTGGAGTCGGCGAGAACAGGGTACAATATCCGAATTACACGAATGCATTTGGCGGGACTACTTAGAGCAAGACTGCGTTGGCCACTGGTTGTTTCATGTCCAGGTCAGGACCTTCTGACCGGCTCTTGATACGCGTAGTGAACTAAGAGCGAGACTGCGTTGGCCACTGGTTGTTTCGTGTCCAGGTCAAGACCTTCTGACTGGCTCTTGATACACGTAGTGAACTTAGAGTGAGACTGCGTTGGCCACTGGCTGTTTCGTGTCCAGGTCAAGACCTTCTGACTGGCTCTTGATACACGTAGTGAACTTAGAGCGATACTGCGTTGGCCACTGGTTGTTTCGTGTCCAGGTCAGGACGTTCTGACCGGCTCTTGATACACGTAGTGAACTAAGAGCAAGGCTGCCTGCGTTGGCCACTGGTTGTTTCGTGTCCAGGTCAAGACCTTCTGACCGGCTCTTGATACGCGTATTGAACGGTACAGTATACCGGAAGCCCTCACCTTACAAACTTAATACGGTTCAAGAAGCTGTTCGTAAGTCGAATTTTGGCCTAGGGTGAGTTTCATCTAACTCGCATATCTGTGTTTTTAAGCTGCAAAGGTCAACAAATATTCCCGTTTCACATAGTAAATGCCATCTTGCTTGAGACTTTCTATATAATGAGTTTTCTTGAGACTTTCTCGGCTCATAAACGCGCTTTGCGTGAGCTCTCTATATGATGAGTTTTCTTGAGACTTTCTCGGTTCGTAGACACGCTTTGCGTGAGCTCTCTATATGATGAGTTTTCTTGAGACTTTCTCGGTTCGTAGACACGCTTTGCGTGAGCTCTCTATATGATGAGTTTTCTTGAGACTTTCTCGGTTCGTAGACACGCTTTGCGTGAGCTCTCTATATGATGAGTTTTCTTGAGATTTTCTCGGTTCGTAGACACGCTTTGTGTGGGCTCTCTATATAATGAGTTTTTGTGCAAGTTCTAGTGATACTAAACCTTTCACCGTGTTATATAAGTTACAGTAAGACTCAGTGGCCATTGTAGTAACAACAGTGTGTATATAGGACTTTTATAGTCTGTAGTTACGATATAAAAACTCACACCCCGTGGCATACCCACTTGGTCGGCGGCGCCTCAGTTCGCGCATGTGCAGTGTATGTATGACGTGAAAGGGTTGCGGCTTCTAGTAATGGATTACTCCGGACCAGCCTCTGTTTCGTTGGTCGAAAATGATCTGCAACTGACTGATGATGAGGATGTAGATATGACTCATACTCATTGGCCATCACTCACACAATCTCTTCCTCATAAGCCCTCCAGTACCGTTGCTAATACCCCCATGAAGCGCCCAGTGGATTATGGGTCAGATATTAGCAGTGCTCTACAGTCTCCTGCTGCTAAAACATCCAAATGTCAAGAGTCTTTCACTAGACAAAAGAGTGATGTCACTCTGCCTCAGCCCCCTACATGACGTGCTTCCTCTGCCACCCGAGCTTTTGCTCCCCGTGATGAATATGTTAGGTTGGTCTTCAAAGAAAATTTGAGCACTGACACTAAACTACACCTGCTGAGTGAAGTAAACAAAACCTTCAATCTTGATACAGAACTGGCAGAGGTGAAGATGTCTGCTATCACATCTAAATATGCATATATTGCAAGGAGTCGTAAGGACATTATTGGCAGGGTGAAGGGTGGTGAATTTCTGTCCATAAGCCTGGATATTCAAGATTCAATAGATAGACCCCGTAAGTATTTAACATATCTCATTACTCGTTACCCTATTGAAGCAGACCCTAACCTTGCTAAGGAACTGCCTGGTGTATACAGTGCACGAAGATTTCTTCAAAATGGGAACCCCATTAATCGCATTGTCATCACATGGAGTCTACTAGAACCACCGCCATCCATTTATGAGTTTTCCTTCCTCCCTTGCCTCCCTCCTCGTGAATGACGCAGGATGAAGGATGATCAGCCCAACTGTTTCAACTGCTGGGGTACTGGCCATATCTCCCGATATTGCTCTGCCTCACCTAATTGTGCCTGGTGTGCTGCAGCCCATTCCACACGCACCTGTCCATACCGCAAACCTGTTACTGATGCTTCCACCTCATTGTCAGAATCATCATCAACTCTAGAGACTGTGCATTGGAAATGCCCTCGTTGCGGTGAAGCAGGAGTTAATGTTTGGTCGCGCGCTGCCACGCAGTCACTTCCACCGACACCACCACCAAAACCAGTGTCAACCTCCTCGTTACGCCCTCCTGAATCAGCTGAAATTTCAAAACTTCGTAAGGCTGTTGCTGCCTTGGAATCGCACTGTACAGCACTACAACACGCTTTGATGCTATTGATGCACGCTTCGATAGCCTGATCGTTCAGCAAGTAACCTCGACACACTAGTCAAGGCACAACAAGTTCTCATAACCTCTGTTGCCCCACTTACTGAGAGGCTAGATACTGTTGCCTCTTGTCTTGAAAGGGTCAGTGGCCTCCTGCCAGCTCAGTCTCATACACTTGGTGCACCATCTAACAGTGCTAATCCTCCGGTACATGCTCGACCTGTCTCTCGCAGCGTTAAGGGTAAACTTCGCTAGACTCATGCAACTACATGTCCTTTCATGGAATGCCCTTGGAATTAGACAATACTCCAGACTCAATGCACTCAGGACATATGTTTATTGTCATCACCCACAAGTAAAATTTAATCAAGAAGCCTTCCCTGGCGGTGCTCAACCAGGTGATGAAGCTCCAACACTCTCCGGTTATGTTTCATATGTACAACATGTCAGGAATGGTCTTCTCACTTACATCCACTCTACTCTCCCTCATCAACTCCTTCGCTCATCAGCAGATATTAACATGACCTTCCAACTTTTTCAGGTTAAGATAGGTGATGGTCATATTCGATTATGCATTGTATATACCTTGTCCCTGGCTTAATTAACCTCTCAGCACTTCCTACACCTACAAACCTAGGCATGATCTACATGGGTGATTTCAATGCCAGACACCCAGATCTAGGTGATGTCTCTCCGATTCCCAACCACAGTGGAGTACCTCTGCTCAACTACATCCATCGTTACCATTTAACTCGTTGGGATACAGGTGGTGCCACACACATCTGAGGGTGGGGGCACTCTTGATCATATCCTTACATCTGGGCTCGTAGCATCACATGTCTCCTGTCATTCAGTTCCCTCGCTCTTTTCTCACCATGCCTATGTCTACAGCACGCAATACAGACTCACCCAAGTGACCCCTATCATCGTAACCGCATCATCATTCCACCCAAGTACTGCTCAACATACATTTCATACATCTCTGTCCTACCTACCTCTGATAAACTCTCCAGAACACCTGTATAATTCTTTGGTAAAAGCTACTCATGACTTCTATCAACTATATATTGTCAGACCTCACATTAAAAGTCATCTTGTTGCCCATGCTTGGACCTTGGATCAACGCATTAAGCAAGCAGAGAGAGTTGCGGCCGAGGCTGACCTTGCCTTTCAGACACAACCGGCACCTAATCATCTACTTCAATATCAGCAGGCGATGGATGATTTAGTTGCTCTCCAGAAGCGTGTCTACACCGAGTCGTGGTATAAATACACTGACCTAATTAACCACCAGACTAGCGTTGGGATCATGTGGCATCTCATCAAAAGGACTGTCATGAAAAAAACCACATGTGCACTTCATCACAGTCCACAAGCATATGCCCAGGATCTCATCACTACTTGGTCAACCCAGTCACAGTCCAGTAATCTCCCTGTACAAATCCAAGAAGCACTTTCTTCCCGGAGCAATTTACGCAACCTTCGTCTGATGGCTGCATTGTTGGAATCAGACGAGGAGGACAAAGAGCTGATCAAAGAGGATTACTTGGTCAACCCAGTCACAGTCCAGTAATCTCCCTGTACGAATCCAAGAAGCACTTTCTTCCCAGAGCAATTTACGCAACCTTCGTCTGATGGCTGCAACGTTGGAATCAGACGAGGAGGACAAAGAGCTGATCACCGAGGGTGAGCTGCGACGTGCTGTTATGGGAAATGAAAATTCTGCTCCTGGAGATGATGGCCTTACTTATCAAGTGCTTCGTCTCCTCCAGAAGGTTCCTGGAAATCCTCTTCTAAAGTTGTCTAATCTTTGCTACCAACATGGATATGTACCTGCTGCTTGGACCATTAACACAATTATTCCTATCCCAAAGCCTGGAACTGATAAATACCGGCCTATCTCCCTCACCTCATGTTTTAGTACAGTGTTTGAGCTAATGTACCGGTTACAAGAAAAACTTTCTCCCCATTTGTATGGCTTTCTTCCACAGAGGAGTACTCATCACTGTTTAGCTGAACTCTACTCCCGATTGTCCTCCAACAGTGCAGTTGCCTTCCTTGACCTCAAAAGTGCTTTTGATATAGCCAACAGGGATATAATTCTTGATCGGCTTGTCGAATTTGGTGTCAGAGGAAACCTTCTGAAGTGGATAAACGGCTATCTCAGTAACTGAAAATCACGTGTTTTCTTTAAGGTTGCATGTAGCTCCTATGGAAATTTTGAGCTTGGCACACCTCAGGGCGGTGTATTGAGCCCATTTCTTTTTAATATTCTTATGCACCATGTACGGTCTCTCCTCCCTGCTATCCCTGAAACCACTGTAACCTGCTATGCTGATGATGTCTGCATCCACTCCACTACCCCTCGAGACCTTCAGCGTGTCCTTCAAGACTTCTACAGGTCCTGTACCTCCTGTGGCCTCATACTCTCCCCAGAAAAAAACAGAATCTTCTCTGCACGGAATCTCCGAGACCTGCCAGTGTTCATTATGGGTGGGAATAATATACCTCACTGCACAAAGCATACATATCTAGGTGCACCAGTCAGGGTCACCCCTGCTATACCTGCCCGACAACGAATCCACCCCATGGTGAAAAACCTTCCTGATTGACTGGAGCCTTGCTTCACTCCCATCAAGTGGCTTGCCACCAGGGCCATAAGTATATCTATCCCCGTGGCTAAAACCCTCTATATCCTCTTCCTAAGGTCAGTTGTTGACTATTTATCTCCTGCTTTAATTCAATTACCCAGACAGGCATTACAACCTCTAGAACTGTTCCAAAATAGAGTAATGAGGTTTATCCTAGGATGCCCTCCTTCCACTCGGATAGTCAACATGCAGACTGAACTCATGTTACCTCCATTAATAGAGAGAATTTATGCCAATGTAACTTTGTTTTCTGTTAAATGTCTACACTCTCCACAATTTACTCCAAACTTCTCTGCTGTCCTCAGAGCATCACTTGACGAAAATGCACCAAGACCTCAACTCCGGCCAGGGGGCCATAACCTAGTTAGGGCAGCATGTGAAAATCTTCGACACCTTGATATCGGTGTACCTGAGCAAGCAGTCATCCAAGATTTGCCACCATGGCGGGTTCCTATTCCTACTGTCACTTTCACACCAACCTCTAAAGATGCCCATACCAGTCTACAGAAGCAGCTGGTTTTGGAAACAATATCCAAAGTGTCAATTTCAGTTCCTGCAGGACACCACATCTACGTTGACGGCTCAGTACAGGCAGATGGAAGTGCAGCATGTGCTATGTTCTCCCCCACTTTAGAATCTCCTGAGGGTGGGTGGCATGGTCGCAGGTTGCCAAACTCATCCAGTTCCACTTATTGCGAACTTCAAGGTATATGGGATGCAGTAACTCTACTTGTTAGAAGAAATGTGAATGGATTGGTGATCTGTGACTCCAAATCTGCACTCCAGGCACTGACATCTTCAAGGCCCAGCTGTGGCCGTGTTGTGTGAGACATATTGTGTCAACTCGCTGCTGCTTACAATGCCTCGCTTGTCGTGTCCTTCATGTGGATGCCCTCCCATATTGGGCTTGCTGGGAATGACATGGTGGATAGTCTCGCTAAAGCTGCCTGCACGGTGGACCTTGATGACAGAAATGTTGAGCCGTCACTTTGCTGCCTTAAACGATAAAATATATTCAGCAGCTTTTGCCTGTACTGTACAGCGTAGGGATGCAGAGAGGGGCACTAGTGTTTCCATACAACATCATGATAACTTTCTGCAGAGCCGTCACAAGTACCGGCGACGTGGACTCATGGTGCATAGGAAAATGTCTTAAGTGCCAGGATAAAGTTGGACAGACACTAGATATACCACACTACACCTCATGTAAACTGTGTAACCTTGCTTATACCAATAACCTTGAACACTACTGCCTTCATTGCCCCACTGTCAGGAATCTGTTACATCAGGGACAAAATTTACTTCAAACCTGCCAATATTTACTCAAAGATGACCACCTAGACGTAGTTTTGACTCGTCATCCACACTCTGGTGGCTGCTAAACTGTCTGTTGCAGTTGTTGTGATAAGGGAATACGATCTCATATATGTTATTTTTGTAACTGATGATTCAATGCTGTAATTTTTCTTTTTTCTGTTGATTTCTGATGTACTGTATGTAACTGCTAATATGTAACTTTGTTTGACGCTTTTGGGAGTAATAAATTTATTAAATAATTGTTCTACAATTAAACCAAGGCCAGAAAGATCAGAATTATGCTAACTTACATGAGATGCAGAGAAGAGAAAGAGAAGGAAAACTCTTGTGGGATTTTTTAAGAAAGAGCCCGTGTTTGGCCAAATGTTATCATTGATTCAATGTTGAAAATAATAACAAATGAAAGTAACTCATCAATTATCATCAAATTGCTTTGTTTTGATGAATATTTACATAGAAATAATGTCCAGGATAAAACATCATCAGTCAAAGTGATGAGTTAATCCTTGGAAATTTTTTGGTTAAGTAATATATTGAGCAAAAGGAGCTTTTTATAGGTACAACTCTTGGTCAATCTTGACCAGAAGTGTCTACCAGAAAACCTCTCCTTTAGTTCCCTTCTTGTGATAATCTTTAGCTTTCTGGTGAAGAGCGTGAGCGATCTTTGCAGACTCCATTATGAATGATTGTCTTAGAGTTGGTGTAGAGAGGACGTGAGATTTACAGACTCCCTTGTCAATGATTGTCTTAGAGTTGGTTTAGAGAGAGAGAGAGATCTTCACAGATTCCCTTGTCAATGATTGTCTTAGAGTTGGTGTAGAGAGGACGTGAGATTTACAGACTCCCTTGTCAATGATTGTCTTAGCGTTGGTGAAGAGCGTGAGCGAGCTTTACAGACTCCCTTGTCAATGATTGTCTTAGAGTTGGTGAAGTGAGTGAGGAAGCTTTAATACTCCCTTGTCAATGATTGTCTTGGCGTTAGCGAAGAGAGTGAGCGAGCTTTACAGGCTCCCTTGTCAATGATTGTCTTGGCTTTGGTGAAGAGCGTGAGTGATATCTACAGACTCCCTTGTCAATGATTATCTTGGCGTTAGCGAAGAGAGTGAGCGAGCTTTACAGATTCCCTTGTCTAGTAAAGCACTTGAAGGTTTAAGAATCTGGTTTTAGATTTTTTCTATACCTTTTCTGTGAGGGCCATACTTTGCTCTCTGGTCCCGAGTATCACAGGCTCTTCACAGCAGATTCCCTATTCTCATTCCAACCTATCATGTGAATGTATAACTCTTGCCTATCTCTTTCTCTGTGAAGCTAATCTATTCCTCGTCAGTCTTCTCCACCCCTGAAAACTAAGATTTAATCTGGCTCTCCCCCTCAAAGTCCACCCGCTCCCAAAACAGTCCCTTCGACTCACTGGGTCTTGCTGCTATAAAAACTTTGTCTCCTCTGAGGGGGGGAAGATAACCACCCTAGGTCAGTCAGAGCTTCTTCCCTACCCATTTTATCTTCCATTCAGCACCTCTGGAGTAGGAGAAGCTTTTGGCAATTAACAGTAGTCCCTTATTAGGACGACCCTTCGCAGCCAACGATGCATGAATGAAAATCGACCAAGATATCCAGCTGGAATGTCACTCGTCATGAACACAATCGGAAGTTTTTGGCTTGCAAATAAAAGAGCACAGATACCATCAACGGCACATCAATAACCAAAGGGGTCGTTTTAACTACGTAATACTTCGCTTAAGGAATAGGTATGTCTCCTGTACGTACCGTCCCGCCAATGAGTACGTGGAGGAGACATCGCTGTTCCTGTCGCTCGGCTCTGAGGTTTCTCGCTGTCAGCAGAGGGGTAATTTCCCAGAAAGAATGGAGGCACAAATATCGATTCATTTTGAACAACGTGAGCTGCATAGCAAACTGAAATAGAGGACTGAAGCGACAAATGAGATTATTTCAAAATGCGAAACCAAAGCTTAGTAAGGCCTACAGTACACCATGTGGAATATCCTGTAAACACTACTATTTTATCAGAATTCATCTATGGTTGTTGGGCAGAATAATTAACGGATTTTGAGCGAAGCGAAAAATCTATTTTTGGGCTCAAGCCATGACGTCCTGATGGAAGGTTCCTTCAGTAGCTTCCTAAGGGTATATTGAAGGAACCTTCCATCAGCACGTCATAGCTATGACGTCCTGATGGAGGGTTCCTTCAGTAGCTTCCTATGGGTATACTGAAGGAACCTTCCATCAGCACGTCATAGCTATGACGTCCTGATGGAGGGTTCCTTCAGTAGCTTCCTATGGGTATACTGAAGGAACCTTCCATCAGCACGTCATAGCTATGACGTCCTGATGGAAGGTTCCTTCAGTAGCTTCCTAAGGGTATACTGAAGGAACTTTCCATCAGCACGTCATGGATTGAGCCCAAAAGAGATTATTATAAGACTCGATTCACTTGGATGAACTGACCGACATGTGACGGAGTTGTTTCTCCCAGGAACCTATTTTAAAAACCCTCTTAAAGAGGAAACAGCGCATTCTGACATATGGATGAGACTTATAATGCATTATCTATATTACTGCTATATCATCTATCCTGGCTGTTGATTCATTAGCCTTGACAGCTTTAAACACATTTATATGAAGATATTAGCTCCCCAGCTATAACAAAAAGTTCTTAAGTGTTCTAACTATGCTACAGATATACACTGTTATTATTATTACTATCCAAGCTACAACCCTAGTTGGAAAAGCAAGATGCTACAAGCCCAGGGGCTCCAACAGGGAAAAATAGCCCAGTGAGGAAAGGAAATAAGGAAATAAATAAATGAAGAGAACAAATTACCAATGAATCATTCTAAAATAAGTAACAACGTCAAAACAGACATGTCATATATAAACTATTAACATAAAAAACAAATATGTCATAAATAAACTATAAAGAGACTCATGTCCGCCTAGTCAACAAAAAAGCATTTGCTCCAACTTTGAACTTTTGAAGTTCTACTGATTCAACCACCCGATTAGGAAGATCATTCCACAACTTGGTAACAGCTGGAATAGGACAATATTAATATGGATTTACCCATTTTAGAGGTAAGAGCATTTAAATGCACTTTACCCGTCAAGAATGAATCTAATTTTTACTTTTAGCTTCGCCAAAATCCAAATGTAAGAAAACCATTTCAAAAACACCACTGGATTTCTAACAAGCATTTTGAGGATCTGGTATTTTTATATAAAAACTCAATAACTCATTCATGAAATTGTATGATATTCTTAGAAAATCATTTTGATATAAAAATACAATAACTAATAATAATTATATATTTAAATTTTATTTATATCTATTTTTAAAATTGATTTTTCCTGGTGTTCTCATTCACACGATTTGAAGCGGGCGTAGTTGGAGCTAGGGACAACGTCACTTTTCGAAATTGTTGTCTTCTTATAAGTAGTTTAAGGAGCTCAGATGAGTTTCCAATATTAGAAACAAAAGTTCCTCAGCACAAAAGAATAGTATTTTGTCTGGAGGCAACTGTGAGTCTTGAATATTGCAATACAGTAGACTAAATATAGGACGTGCTGGTCCCAGACTTCAATGTCTCCAGACAGAGGGAGAGGGGGTGTATGTATGATAGAGGCCACCTACAGTGTAATGGGGGTAACACCCCCCCCCCTCCCTGTTAGGTAAGTAGGTAAGGACACGGCTAATAATAATAAGAAAAGGGAAGTGGGGAATATGGGGAAAGGAAGAGTACCCCTGGATACAATCCAGTTTAGAGCTCAAAGGCAGGTACTCGGGATGGGAAAGATTTAAGAAATAGGGAGGAAGAGAAGTACAGAAGAATAAAAGAGAGTGGCAGACCCTCTTGCGATATTAGGGAAAGGACACGGCTTGTAGGATAGGTTATGGGGGATGTCCATCGTTAGTCCACGCTGTAGGAATTGGACGCTGATATACGAAGGCTCCCAGATAGGATAAGAATTAATGGCAATAAAAAAAAAGATTCATTATACAGTACTTAAAAACTAAATTGATAACCAAAAACCACGTGTACAGAAATATGACTCTTCTTTGCTGAAATGGACGGTAGGAAAAGCAGATGGCGAAAACAGGAAAACGACCTCCCGCAGGGCGACTGCTTTCCAAGTTCCGTCCCATTGATCAACCACAGTTTAAAGATATCTGTAGATATGACTCTTCTTTGCTGAAATGGACGGTAGGAAAAACAGATGGCGAAAACAGGAAAACGACCTCCCGCAGGGGGACTGCTTTCCAAGTTCTGTACCATTGATCAACCACAGTTTAAAGATATCTGTAGATATGACTCTTCTTTGCTGAAATGGACGGTAGGAAAAGCAGACGGCGAAAACAGGAAAACGACCTCCCGCAGGGGGACTGCTTTCGAAGTTCTGTTACCATTGATCAACCACAGTTTAAAGATATCTGTAGATATGACTCTTCTTTGCTGAAATGGACGGTAAGAAAAGCAGATGGCGAAAACAGGAAAACGACCTCCCGCAGGGGGACTGCTTTCCAAGTTCTGTACCATTGATCAACCACAGTTTAAAGATATCTGTAGATATGACTCTTCTTTGCTGAAATGGACGGTAGGAAAAACAGATGGCGAAAACAGGAAAACGACCTCCCGCAGGGCGACTGCTTTCCAAGTTCTGTACCATTGATCAACCACAGTTTAAAGATATCTGTAGATATGACTCTTCTTTGCTGAAATGGACGGTAGGAAAAGCAGACGGCGAAAACAGGAAAACGACCTCCCGCAGGGGGACTGCTTTCGAAGTTCTGTTACCATTGATCAACCACAGTTTAAAGATATCTGTAGATATGACTCTTCTTTGCTGAAATGGACGGTAAGAAAAGCAGATGGCGAAAACGGGAAAACGACCTCCCGCAGGGGGGGCTGCTTTCCAAGTTCTGTACCATTGATCAACCACAGTTTAAAGATATCTGTAGATATGACTCTTCTTTGCTGAAATGGACGGTAGGAAAAGCAGATGGCGAAAACGGGAAAACGACCTCCCGCAGGGGGGCTGCTTTCCAAGTTCTGTACCATTGATCAACCACAGTTTAAAGATATCTGTAGATATGACTCTTCTTTGCTGAAATGGATGGTAGGAAAAGCAGATGGCGAAAACAGGAAAACGACCTCCCGCAGGGCGACTGCTTTCCAAGTTCCGTCCCATTGATCAACCACAGTTTAAAGATATCTGTAGATATGACTCTTCTTTGTTGAAATGGACGGTAGGAAAAGCAGATGGCGAAAACAGGAAAACGACCTCCCGCAGGGGGACTGCTTTCCAAGTTCTGTTACCATTGATCAACCACAGTTTAAAGATATCCGTAGATTTATATATGCAGATGAATCTGTGCTTAGGCATCCAATCAGATTAATTTACTGCCATTGAGAGCAGATTGTAAGTTGTTTTATAGCAGCCACCTGTATGTTTAAATACGGCAGTGTAACGAGGACGCAGGGGGGACTCAGCGCCCCCACCCCCCCATTAAGTAAGCAGGTAAGTAGCCTACACGGCTTGAAGGTTACATTAGGGAAGGTTTAGGTTAGTTGATGTCCATTTTTAATCGGCACGGGAGGAACTGGCCGCTGTTATACAAACCATCAGACAATAAGGGAGTTGAACATATGGAATGATAAGAGATGGGAGAATGATAACCTCCCTGTCTATTTAGGCGTTACCTTACACCAAACAGTATCTTTCGGAGAGCATGTAAGGAAGCTATAGGAGAAGGTAGCTACCAGAAATAACCTCCTTAGCTTGCCCATTCAAATTCAAATCTCCAAACCCTACAACAAACAACTCTAGCATTCAACTACACTGGCGAATACCGCTCACCAGTCTGGGAAAGGTCTTGTCATTCTCATTAGGTTGATGCCTAACTCAAATCAAGCATGTCATATGGTTACCGGTGCCTTAGCACCAACACTCTTTCCAGTACTCAATAGACTGGCAGACATTGTACCACCAAACAGCCCCTTCAAAGACACAAAAAACGGATTTTGAGCGAAGCGAAAAATCTATTTTTGGGTGAGATCGCCATGTCGTCCTGATGGAAGTTCCTAAGGTAGCTTCAAAAGGATATATAATATACTACAGTGATATTCCCAGAGAATTAACCTTCAGGTTCCAGAATTCTAACTCCTGGAGTGAATATCCTTAAAATTTTCTCAAGGATATCGCATAATATCAGAGGACACATTCTTGAACGAGAATGAGGAAAGACAACCCCTCGACGATCTCCGGGTGCTTAGACAAAAGACTGAAATCCCGCGACAGTTCATAACCGGCACTAGCCTCGACCCCGCGGCGTCGGCGACTTACCGCCTAGAGCGCCGAATAGAAGCAGATCGCGATGTACCTGACGAGGCTACCCAGAGCCCACGCGAGTCTCTTCCACATGGAACAAACCTCTTTACAAAGAGCAAGAGCTGGAGTTGGAAGAACTGGAGACAGTATATGGGAGTCTCACCCGCTCTACCAATTGCCCATGTAGGCATCCCATCCAGACAATTGACCACATACTACGTAGGTGTGAACAGGGGCCCATCCGTTTACGTTTACATTGTTGGGCGGAGGGATTCGCCTTTCCATCAGCACCTCCTCTTGGATTTCTTCTTTATTCTAATTCTTTTATCTTCTTCTCTCTTTTTTTCCACATTTGATAGATATATTCTTTTCTTTTCTCTATTCCTTCTTTCTTGAACAGCACGTTTCCTATTATCTTCTTTTATTCTTCATACGGCTGTTGCAATTCCACTATTTTTCTTCTTTCGTCGCTGAGGTCTGGACACTCAAGAATGAAGTGGGCGAGGTCTTCATTAACTGCCCCACATAGTTTGCATTCTACCCTACCTCCAGCTTCATGTCTTTTTCTATCATTTAATTTCAAACAGTTGGCCCTAGCTCTGTACATAATAATAGAATTAGGTTTGTTATCATAAAACATTTCTTCTATTCGCCCTTTTTGGACCTTGAAGAATGTGATCAGGCCGCTATACGGTGGATTATTAAAGTTAAACCACTGGACTGATTCTTACAAGACCTGCCAGTGCTTGTCAACTAGATTAATCCAAATAAAGGAAGGGTAACTAAAGTACCCTCTACCTTCTAAAAATACAGCTGTATTCCTACATATCAACAGAGGATTTTGTGGTAGTCCTAAAGTCCCAATTTAATATATTCAAGAATCTACAAAAATGGACTTTATATGTAAATATGTAATAAATCTTAACATAATTTTAATAAATTGATAAGAAAAATGTTTAAATATATAAATAGTTATTGATTTAGAGTCTTGCTAACCAAAACTGTGACAATGTTCTAAACAATGTAGTTGAATCCAATTATGAAAATAACTTGAACCTCTCTCAACGCTTTGAAGTTTTCTAATACACACTGAAGCTAATCTAAGTGTCACAGGCAAAGTACTACCTACCGCTGCGTCTAGGAAAAATACTACCTAGCGCTGGGTCTAGGAAAAGTACTACCTAACGCTGCGTCTGGGAAAAGTATTACCTAATGCTGCGACTAGGAAAAGTACTACCTAACGCTGAGTCTAGGAAATATACTACCTAGCGCTACGTCTTGGAAAAGTATTACCTAACGCTGCGTCTAGGAAAAATACTACCTAGAGCTGCGTCTGGGAAAAGTACTACCTAGCGCTGCGTCTAGGAAATATACTACCTAGCGCTACGTCTTGGAAAAGTATTACCTAACGCTGCGTCTAGGAAAAGTACTACCTAACGCTGCGTCTGGGAAAAGTATTACCTAATGCTGCGTCTGGGAAAAGTACTACCTAGCTCTGTGTCTGGGAAAAGTACTACCTAGCTCTGTGTCTGGGAAAAGTACTACCTAGCGCTGCGTCTAGGAAAAGTACTACCTTACTTGGGGTGTATGTATGATAGCGGCCACCAGTATGTATTATTAAGGCTAACTTAGGATACGGCAGTGTAAGGGGGTAGCAGAGGGGGGCGGGGTCGTTAGCTCCCCCGTTAGGTAAGTAGGTAAGGACACGGCTTGTAGGTTAGGTTAGGGGGAGAAAGTTGAGGCTAGTTGATGTCCATTTTCAATCCACACGGGAGGAACTTGCCTATGATATAGTCTCCTACCTAACTTTACAATAGACCAACACTCTAGACTCTAGAGCCTACAGTAGACCTATATCTAGGTTCCAGTCAGTTTTGAAACCATCTGTAACTATTCTCGTGTCAACACGATTAGTTGGCTGCACAATATGTAAAAATTCTCATAGATATTTTGGACGTCCAGTTCTGATAACTTTATTGGTTATTGAACTTATTTAAAACTCCAGTACATATATCCCTTAGGAAGCTACTTTAGGGAACTTCCATCAGGACGACATGGCCATCTCACCCAAAAATAGATTTTTCGCTTCGCTCAAAATCCGTTTAATAGGCAGCTAAAACCCAACGTAAAGATACAGAGAAGGAAAGCTCTACGTCAGATCCCACCCCCATCATCCCACTCATCCAATTTACCATCACTTCATCCACTCTCACCACATCCACCTCATCCACTTCATCCTCCGAGGTCAAGACAATACTCTTCCGCTTACATACTGGAGTAAGAGTTCTTAACTGGAACTCAGCCGGTGTGACGGTCTGAACGATCTCCCGGTCTCAGAATTCTCCTTGATAATCTGCGCATGCGCGGACATTACCGTTTGCCAGTGCATACGAGGTTGATGTTTTATTTTCCTGTAATGTTAGCGTGCGCAGGTCAACATTACCGTTTGCCAGTGCATACGAAGTTGATGTTCTATTTTCCTGTAATGTTAGCGTGCGCAGCTCAACATTACCGCTTGCCAGTGCATACGAGGTTGTTGTTTTATTTTCCTGTAATGTTAGCGTGAGCAGCTCAACATTACCGCTTGCCAGTGCATACGAGGTTGTTGTTTTATTTTCCTGTAATGTTAGCATGCGCAGCTCAACATTACCGCTTGCCAGTGCATACGAGGTTGTTGTTTTATTTTCCTGTAATGTTAGCGTGCGCAGCTCAACATTACCGCTTGCATGTGCATACGAGGTTGTTGTTTTATTTTCCTGTAATGTTAGCATGCGCAGCTCAACATTACCGCTTGCCAGTGCATACGAGGTTTATGATTTATTTTCCTGTAATGTTAGCGTGCGCAGCTCAACATTACCGCTTGCCAGTGCATACGAGGTTGTTGTTTTATTTTCCTGTAATGTTAGCGTGCGCAGCTCAACATTACCGTTTGCCAGTGCATACGAGGTTGATGTTTTATTTTCCTGTAATGTTAGCGTGCGCAGCTCAACATTACTGCTTGCCAGTACATACGATCTTGATGTTTTATTTTCATGCGAGCGAAGCGAGCTAATGGCGGAAAAGAACCATTATACAATGTCAAGGAGAATTCTGAGACCGGGGGATCGTTCAGACCCTGACACCGGTGTAAGAACAAAAATGTCCTCCCAGATTGCAGTATGCAAAACTGAGGATATAGATGTAATCCTGCTACAAGAAACACTTCTAACAGCAGGATAAAACTCAGAATAGCAGGTTTGAACGCCTACACTACACCACAGATAGGCACAGACAGAGGCTTAGCCACACTATAGTCCATTTCTTTTAGCGATGCATATTTCCACCGACTCGCGGCGGTGCCCTTTTAGCTCGGAAAAGTTTCTGGATCGCTGATTGGTTGGACAAGATAATTCTAACCAATCAGCGATCAGGAAACTTTTCCGAGCTAAAAGGGCACCGTTGGGAGTCGGTGCAAATATGACTAGCTAAAAGAAATGGACTATAGTATCAGACCTACGGTAATTATGTCATTTGCCGAAGGGTTTGAATCCAAGTTTGCTTTATTCTTGAGGTTAGGTTCCTCCGTATCATCTGCCCAAAGTCTGGAGGCATTTCTACTTCGAAAGTCCCTTCCCGACTCACGTTAGACTAAGTCATTTCTCAAAATCTCTTCTAAGATTTTGTGTAGTTCCCGGCAGCTTCAGTTCAAGTCTGGATGAGATAATTCTAACCAATCAGCGATCAGGAAACTTTTCCGAGCTAAAAAGGGCACCGCCGCGAGTCGGTGCAAATATGCATCGCTAAAAGAAATGGACTATAGTCAAAACAACTATACCAACAACAAGGTTACACAACTCAATTCCTTGTGGTACCAATGTAGAGACACTAGCAGTAACAATAACATTACTGAATCAAAAAGTGGACATATACAACATATACAGGAAGATTAACAGGGAGGATACAGGAGAGCTACAGCTGACCCAACTCTTTGCTCATGCTGAAAGAACATCAACAATTACATGTGGGGATTTTAATGTACATCACCCTATATTATCCTCCCCATCAATGTCTAACCCCTCAGGGGAACACATAGCCTTTGCCCTGGAGGAATTTGAAGGAGTCGCCCTCCTAAACACGGGGCAACCTACACACTTGAGAGGAGACAGACTGGATCTGACCTTTGCTACAACAGCAATAAAACACTTAATCAGATGGCAAGTACACTCAACCCTCATTAGTGATCACTTTGCCACAGTAACAGAATTGGAGAGGCAACAGCTACCTCCATTTCCACCACCTCTACCAAGAGGACTGATTTATTGAGAGAGGTTTCTTTACATTTTATAGGGAAAGTAAACGTACGAACATACATAGAGAGGCATACAGAACAATGACACTCCCATAGCAGCTACCTGGGCTGAGGTCAGGTGTTTACTGGGCGGAGATCCAACCTAGCAGACTGGGTCTGCTTTTGACCAGCCATAGAGGAATGGGCAGCAAGCTACATTCCTCCAGAGGACATAGATCAGCTAGAAAGAGACCTAGTTGATGCTTTCCGCAATGCAGCTCACAGAGCTATGCCCCTAAAGGCAGCAGGAGGTAACCATACATACAAGGACTCCTGGTACTACTGCCCAGAAGTCAGGAGGTTAAAAACCAGACTAAACAGTGTCACAAAAATATACAGAAGAAGGTCCACAGTAGAAAACAGAGAACTACTGCAAACAGTCAAAACTGAAACACAAGTAAGAATCCATGAAATAAGAATTGAAAAATGGATGGAATGGTGTTCAAGCCTGTCAGGGTACACAACTCTAACTGAACTATGGAAATGGCTACACAAAGTAGCCGGAAAAAAATAAAAACTCCAATTGCAATACCCCCACACCCACAAGAGGAGGCAGAAAGAATTGCAACAACCTTTGCAAACAGGACACTGTCGGCTAATCTTTCCCCTGAAACCAGAATGCTACAAGAGCAACTGGCACCAGCCAGATGGGAAGAGATCAACACAGCCTGCCTACAGCAGGATACAGACACCCCATACAGAGTTGAGAAACTAAGAGCAGTACAAAAAACAGGAAAGGATACTGCCCCAGGAGCAGACAAGATCACCTACACAATGATCAAACACATGGGTCCGGCAGGAGAAACCGCATTCCTGAGGTTATTAAACAAAACACACCTTGAGCACACAAGGCCTCAAGCCTGGAGGCAACAAGACACACAACCAATCCCAAAGCCAAAGGATCCAGGAAATCCCAGATCAATATCCTTAGTATCCTGTATGGAAAAAATCAGGAGAAAAAATGGTCCTAAACAGGATGAAATTGGCCCCCTACACAAGCAGCTATATGCATACCAGGAGGGAGTTGGTACTTCTGAATGCATCACTGATGTTTTAAGCTGCATAAATCAAAACAAGGCAACAATAGTCTTCATAGACTTTGAAAAACCTTCGAGCTAGCAAGCCCGGCCACAATGCTGCAATTAGTGGCCAAAAAAAAAAGGAGTCAAAGGTCACCTTCTAGCATGGAACAAAAACTATGTGCTAAGAAGACAAGCTAGAGTCAAATTGAAGGAGTGATTTCTACCTTTTCAACATCCTCATGGAAAATATAGCCTCACTCCAACTTCCTGAAGGAGTAGACATATTTGTCTATGCAGATGATGTATGTGTAATAGCTCAAGGATCAGTCAGGATGATCAAAATGCAAAGAGCACTCAATGCCATGAGCCACAAATCCAATGAGCTTGGACTAAAAATAAACATTGGCAAAACAAAGGCTATGTCAATCAAAGCTCCAAACCTCCCTGCAACCACTCACAATAGGAACCTCTAGAATGGGTGGACAAATACACATACCTGGGAGTAATAATAGACAAACAACTCACCTTCAGGGAAGTGAAATATCTCAAGGAAAAAGCAGATGCCAGACTGGCAGCCATGAGATATATATACAAACTCAATGATGGAGCAAATGAGCATGTCCAAAAGAAATATCATCTAGCCTGTTCCAGAGCACTAGTGGAATATGCTGCCCCTACACTCACAGATCTAACGGACACTCAAGAAGCAGCAGTAGAGGTAATTCAAAACAGTGCCATGAGGCTCATGTTAGAAGCTCCAATATGGACAAGACTGTGCATCCTAAGGATGGAGACTGGACAACCATCCCTTGAGGATAGAATTGCACTAAGAAATGCAAGCACAATTACAAAGATGTTCCTCTCAGACAGAGACTCAATTACCAAAAAGAGAGTAAGAGAGGAACTGTTAAAACACCCTGAGGTTCAAATTCCAAGCTCATATGGCAAAGACCATAGTGACAACATAAAGAGCCTGAGTCTAACCGAAGTACTCCTGCAGATAAGCCCAGACACAGCGCAGATGTGCACAACACATTCCACCACGGAAAAAGCAAGTAGCAAGCTTCAGCTACACCAAGCTCCCAAAGGCAGAAGAAGACTGCATAATAGAGGAACTAAGAAATGCAGCACAGGCAGCAATACACTCTGCAGAGACAATAGGGGCACAGATCTTCTATACAGATGGTACAGTAGATCCTGGAACCCAGACAGCGGGAGCTGCAGTTTACTCCTGCAAATTCACAGCATGCTGCAGGGCATCCAACAATGTCTCCACCCCACTGATAGATTTAGTTGCAATACAAGCACTAAAATACTCTACTGAAAGTGAGGAAGGACCAGTAGTCATACATACTGATTCACGATCCTCAATACAAGCCCTGCAACAGTGAAAGAGATAGACTAGTAACTCTCAACTGGATCCCCAGTCATATCGGGATACCAGGGAATGAAAAGGCTGATGAACTAGCCGAAAGAACCAGACACATCCAAAGTGTACAGGTGCGCATACAGCCTGCACTGCAACAAATCAAAAACAAAATAAAGACACAGCTCAAGGACAATCTAATCAAGGAACTACACAAGTGGATAGAGAATGGCTCTCCCTCTGCCACATGGTACAAATGGGCCACGGAGCTAGAACCTCCACCCATAGACAGATACACCCCCAAGGCAACAGGCTGTATGTATACACAGGCTTAGACTGGGATACAAGGCAAACTGGGAAATCCTAGACAACAATCAGAGACCGCGTAATCACTGTGATGTCACACCACAACACGCCCTCTTGCACTATCTCCTAGAGTGCAGAGAAACAGCACAGCTGAGAGGTGATCTGCAAGTAGACACCAACACACCACAGGCCGGTGTGACGGTCTGAACGATCCCCCGGTCTCAGAATTTGCCTTGATAATCTGCGCATGCGCGAACATTACCGTTTGCCAGTGCATACGAGGTTGATGTTTTATTTTCCTGTAATGTTAGCGTGCGCAGCTCAACATTACCGCTTGCCAGTACATACGAGCTTGATGTTTTATCTTCATGCGAGCGAAGCGAGCTAATGGCGGAAAAGAACCATTATACAATGTCGAGGAGAATTCTGTGACCGGGGGATCGTTCAGACCGTCACACCGGGTAAGCCGCGGCCACACTGGTAAAGGCAATTGTCGAAAGCAAAGAAACACACACGCAATTGCTTTCAAGATTACCTCCACCAAGGTAAGGACCTCAAAATTCACATCATACCATCTCATGCCCTCATTGTAAGACCCTATTCACATCATCCTCTGTATTTTCTAATCTGAACCTAATACTAGAAATTTTTCTGCAGGGACCCTAGGGAGTAAAGGGCCGTGCCAACGAAAACTGTTGGCTATAATCTACAACAACAACAACAACAACAAAAAATGCAATATTTAAAATAGTAATACAAATTTTTTAAGATATGACTTGAGCACTTTTGTTCTGCAGTGTCTACCTGAAGAAAGACAGAGAAGGAAAGCTCTTGTGGGCTTTTAAGAAGAAAGAGCCTGTGTTTAGCCAAAGTTGTTATTGAATCAATGATGAAAATAATAACAAAGAGAAATCACTCAATAGTTATTTTCAAATTGCATTTTTTTTTAAGGTTATTTACATAGAATTTTTGTCTTCAACGGAGACTTATCAGTTAATGTGATCAGACGTTCCATGGGAATACAACTGACCTCTTAATATATTTAAAATCAAACTTTTAAAGGTATGACTTTGGAGCAATGTTGTTCTTCAATGTCTACCTGTAGAGATATAGAGAAGGACTTCCAACCTTTTTCACTGCAACCCTATCATTGACGGGCACCCAACGCAAGAGACCATGTCCAGCAAGAAGGGCTGGGGCGCTGGGCAATCTCACAAGCAAGCAAGCTCAAATAAACATCATGTAATCCTACACACGACTGATTTTGTAAGGTCAAGGAAACGCAACGTTGCGTCACCTTCCCGTAAACGTCACAACATTTGCTGGATGAGGCTTCTAATGGGATCCTCGTAACAGCAGACAACCATTTACTGGAAAATCTTTAATGTCCATCGTAAGTGTACTACTCTACCAACCGTGTGTCACACAATTGTACATAATTCCTTTTGTATATATTATGCTTGTATCTTCGCTCTTCCTTCGCACTAAAAAGAACCAGAATAATCATGTCTGCGTGTCGCCGCCTATGTAACATTGTCATTTTCTCGAACATGTAATTTCCTGTTGCCTTGAGGTTTTGTATATAAAGGAGTGTTCCATAATAAATTAACTCAGCTGATTGCATCCTGCCTTTGAGTTCACAACCTTCTCTCGGCACTGTCACATTGGTGACCCCGGAAGTCGACTCGCTCCCACCGCCTTCCACCCCCACCCCCGTCGACCCTCCATGGTTGGTACTATGGCGGACTCTACGGAAGTTGGCGCTGCGGCTCCCCCATTGAAACTTTCGTCATTCGCCAGCGGAGAGGCGTTTGCTTGGTTTCAGCGCGCAGAAGTCCAGTTTCGCATCAACGGTGTGACTCGCTCAACCACCAAAGCAGATTATGTTCTCGCGGCGATACCCGAGGACACCTTCCCAGAAATATCCGACCGGCTTTGTGAACAAGGAGACCCCCCAATAACGTATGACGCCCTCAAAACATACCTTCTACAGCAGTACTCGCTGTCGCCAGCCGCCCGTATAGCAAAGCTTTTTCAGCTCTTGCAACAACCGTTGGGGGACCAAAGGCTTCGCTTGCCCTCAGGGAAATGACCAGTATCGCTCGCCTTCAACCTTCCGTAGACGGCTCTCCTCGTGAGGTGAACCTACTTCGTGCCCTTTGGATACGCTATTTACCCGGACCTATACGCTCTGCCATACCCGATGTCGATAGTTTACCCATAAAGGACTTGATGACCAAAGCCGATGCCCTTATGGACAGCCACTTCAAGACCTCCATCAACGCCTCCACTCCTGACGAAGAGGATGCCTATTCAATGTCAACCGAAGCCGACATGAATGCTGTAGGACATACACGCCTACCCCGTGACCTGCTGAAGCGGCGACAAAGCCACCCACCACCCACCAATCACTCACGCCCCAACAAACGACTTCTACAGCCACTTACTACCTCCCATCCGCCCCAGATTTGCTACTACCACTTCAGATTCGGGGCAACCGCGAAGAAATGTGCCGAGGATTGTCAGTGGCCAGAAAACGTGTAAGTAGGCCATCGCTCGTGGCGGTGGCCTCCCGTGTTTCTAATCTTTTCTTTTTACATGATGCAGGAACGGGCGTGCGATTTTTGGTAGACACGGGTGCTTGCCAAGGAAACTCTTCAAGACACAACATAGTCTGTCTACATCTGCCGACATCCGCTTGGTAGCTGCCAACGGATCTGCGATACCCACCTACGGTTACGAGAACCTTACATTATCGTTCAGAAACGGTAAATTCAATTGGAAGTTTCTCGTTGCTGACGTCTTATTGCCAATCCTCGGTGCGGATTTCCTCTCTCATTTCCACCTTCTGGTCGATGTCGCCCACCGACGATTGGTCAACGCAGACTCATACTTGTCGACACCTCTTCAACCCGCCCCCTCTAACCTCGCTCTCCACATCAGCGCACCCACGGATGCCTACGCCCACCTCCTCACGTCGTACCCGGATGTTTCCCGTCCAGAACTTTGTCAAACGTCCACGGTTCCTGCCAAGCACGGTATTTATCACCATATCAAGACAACGGGACCCCCAGTCTTCGCAAAATTCAGACGTCTGGCACCGAAACGATTGGCAGCCACCAAACAGACGTTCGCCGAAATGGAGGAAATGGGCCTTTGCCAAAAGGCATCCAGCCCATGGTCGTCACCCTTACACATAGTTCTGAAGAAAGATGGCTCCCTCCGTCCGTGCGGGGATTACAGGCGCCTGAACATGCAAACAGAACCGGATCACTACCCCCTCCCAAACATTGCCAATGTGACCTCCTACCTGCACAAAGCAAAGGTTTACTCTACATTCGACCTGCTGAAGGGGTATTATCAGGTGCCTATGAACCCAGAAGACATTCCCAAGACCGCCATCACCACTCCGTTTGGTACATACACCTTCAATTACTCCTGTTTTGGCCTTCGTAATGCTGGGGCCATGTTTCAACGTCTCATGGATGGCATCTTAGGGGACCTCCCTTTCTGTGTATGTTATGTGGACGACATACTTGTGTTCTCCTCCTCAAAAGAGGAACACCTCCGTCACCTGCGCATCGTGCTCGACCGCCTGCAACAAAACGGCCTTGTAGTCCGGTACGACAAGTGTACCTTTGGCGCCAATGAAGTGTCGTTCTTAGGGCACCACATCACTCCTGAAGGAGTCCATCCCCTCTCTGAGAAGGTAGCAGCCGTTCAAAATTTCCCCGCGCCCTCGACCGTCAAAGCTCTGCAGGAATTCTTGGGCATGATCAACTATTATCACCGTTTTCTGCCAGCCATTGCCGCCACTCTTGCTCCCCTCTACGCCTCCCTCAAGAGCAAGCCAAAGGACCTGAAGTGGGGTCCCCTTCAAGAAGCAGCCCTCTGCAATGCAAAGAAGGCCCTATCAACTGCTTCGGCTCTCACTTTTCCTATCCCACATGCCCCTCTCCTTCTCTCCACCGATGCCAGCAACGTCACTATTGGTGCAGTACTCAAGCAGGTGGTCAACGGCTTGCCCCGTCCGTTGGCCTTCTTCAGCAGAAAACTTTATTCTACCTTCGATCGAGAATTGCTGGCGGTGCACTTGGCTGTCCGTCACTTTCGCCATTTCTTAGAAGGTACGCCCTTCGTCATTCGCACAGACCACATGCCTCTGGTGCACGCCTTTACTCGACAGTCTGATGCCTGGTCCGCCCGGCAACGCCGACATCTCTCCGCCGTGGCTGAATACAATTGCACCCTTCAATATGTCCCTTGGAAAATGAATCCCGTTGCCGATGCCCTGTCAAGAAACATGTTAGCTGCCGTTCAACTGGGATTGGATTACAATGCCCTGGCTGAAGCCCAACGACAGGATCCAGAATATCAAGTATGTAGGACATCCCGTACGTCCCTCCGTTGGGAAGACTTCCCCCTCGAAGACTCCAACACCACCCTCCTCTGTGACGTCAGTACTGGCAGACCGCGACCTTGGATTCCTGCTCCCATGCGCCGACAGGTGTTTGATTTCATTCACGGGCTTTCACATCCCTCGTGCCGTTCTACTGCACAGCTGCTGAAGGCAAAGTTCATTTGGCACGGCATTTCTAAGGATGCTAAGGATTGGGTCCGCGCCTGTACTTCTTGCCAAACTTCCAAAGTACATCGACACACGGATTCAGGAGTGGGCACCTTTCCTCAACCTCAGCGTCGTTTCGCACACATTCACGTCGACGTTGTAGGCCCCCTACCCACATCACAAGGACATCGTTACCTGTTTACCGTCATCGACCGCTCCACTCGTTGGCCTGAAGCCATTCCCATGGAAACTGCAACGTCCGCCTCATGTACATCTGCCTTACTCTCAGGATGGATTGCAAGATTTGGTATCCCTGAGCATGTTACTTCTGACGGGTACCACTTTCACATCTCAGTAGTGGACATCATTAGCGAATCTCCTGGGCATCACCCTACATCAGATAACGGCCTACAACCCCGCTGCCAATGGAATGGTTGAACGTTTTCATCGTACCCTCAAAGCAGCTTTGATGTTCCACTGCAAGGATTCCAACTGGTTTACTCAGCTTCCCTGGGTCCTCCTGGGACTAAGGACCACTCCTAAAGACGCCCTCGACGTCTTGGCAGCTGAAATGGTGTATGGCGACCCGTTGGTCGTCCCTGCCGAATTTTTTCCTTCTACAACCTCCTCTGACGATTTCCAGTGCATACGTCACGTCGTGGGAAAATTTACTCCATGCCCCCAGACTTACAAGCCCCCAGCGAAGCATCACATACCAACGGACTTGCACTCTGCAATGCATGTCTTCCTGCGCAACGACACTAGCAAGCCACCACTAACGCCCCCTTACACGGGCCCTTTCCTTTTGATCCGACGCAGTCCGAAAGCATTCCTACTAAACATTCAGGGCAAAGAAGACTGGGCCTCCATTGAGCGTCTAAAACCTGCTTATCTTCTGCCAGATGACCCGCCTGCAGTTCGCCTCTCTAGATCAGGGCGCCCTATTTAACATGTACAGTATGTCATTTTTAGGGGGGGAGCCATGTACCAACCGTGTGTCACACAATTGTACATAATTCTTTTTGTATATATTATGTTTGTATCTTCGCTCTTCCCTCGCACTAAAAAGAACCAGAATAAACATGTCTGCGTGTCGCCTGTGTAACATTGTCATTTTCTCGAACATGTAATTTCCTGTTGCCTTGAGGTTTTGTATATAAAGGAGAGTGTTCCATAATAAATTAACTCAGTTGATTGCATCCTGCCTTTGAGTTCACAACTTTCTCTCGGCACCGTCACACTACCAATCATTTTCTGACGAGTAATGTCCTAATTGTATATCCCTTTACGTTCCTTTTACACTTTTCAGTTGCACACGTTTCTACACCTGTGTGGGCAGTAGAAGGGGCTGGTGGTGCAGATTTTAACCCTAGACATCATTGGTGACTTCTTATCTGACTTTAGAGGGGCCATAGCCAAAGTTGTGAAAGCTACCTTTGAAGTGACGGGTTTCTTAAAGGTAACGATGGTTGGAAGAGGAGGTATTGGCTTAACTTCCGGACTTTTATCACCGTAGCGTTGATGGCAAGGGATGGAAGTAGGGCTGCTTTCCGCAGAACCAGAGAGTCCCACAACGTCACTACTTTACGCTGTCCTTTCTGCCTTGCCAATTTGGAAACTGCTGCATCTCTCCTCTTTAGGGTCCAGTTAGCACATTGGTTAGCTGATTGGCACGCTAAGGTCATTCATTTTCATTCGTATACATTGCCCTGCCTGTAGCATGACACGGGCTCTTGTCCTAGACAGCCCGTAAGAGGATCGCAATCTGGAATGAGAACTCCTAAAGGAGCAAAAATTGATGTATTAAAAAGGAAAGGTTGGATTTGAAAGAGTCTGGAACAGGAAAAAGGATGTGACGCCCTTCATGCCCTAAGAAGAAAGTCTGTAACCTTCTTGTTTTGGGAAGCTTGTCTACATGATCCCTCATAGGCATTTGTTTTTCTATTACATATTTTACCAAGATAATGCTCTTTTAAAACGGTACCTAAATGTATCATATAATTATTGTGCCAGCATAGGCCAGGGCTTGACAACTGACAAGTATTACAGCTACTCCTAGTTGGAAATGTTTTGAATATTTTTGTTTTCAATTTGAATGAATAACGTAATAACACATAAATTTTGAAGCTCAGTCGATTGTCGCTTCAAATGAAGCGAGAAATGGAACGATAATATTTATTGAAGTTATTAGAAACTTCCTAGTAAGACAAAGGTTACTTAAAGGTCTATAGATAGAACCGTCTTTATTGGCCTTGATTAAAAGCATCAGGGTCAGTTGAAGTGGCTCGGCTGGAGGGTGTCTGCTCCGCCGCGCTGACCAGATTTTCCGACTTTTTGTCAATAGTCTACGAGTTTTATCCATCACTTTACTCATGTTTCTGTACATAATTTTTCTTTTATCATTATTGTTAATTTAGCTTCTAAATAGAATGAATATATCATATTGCAATTAATTCTTATCCTGCCAGGAGACATCGAGCGAAATCCTGGACCAGCACGTCCTAGTTTACGTTAGTGTCGCAAACTGTATCGCAACATTCGTGGTCTTCGTGCAAATACTCGAAGACCTTATAGTTGCGTCCAAACAGTATGATATTCTTTTTGTGCTCAGGAACTTTGATATCTAATATGAAGCACTCATCTGAGCTCCTTATAACTGAGGCAACTCATTTCAAAACGAGACGCTGTCTTTAAGGCCAGGGGAATGGCAAAAGCTCCAACTACGCCTGATTCGAATACGTGTGACTGAGAATAAAAGGGAATAAACAGCTATTGAAGATAGATATAAAAAAAGGTTTAATATAAAATTATTATCAATTTTTATATATCGAAATAGTGTTTTCAAAATATACAATTCCGTGTATTCGTTACTTCCCTATTCTTATCCTTATTATTATTACATTAACCTAAACTTTTTTAATTTACGCAGTACAAACTCTGGAAGGTCAAGAATACTCAAATAAATGCTCTACCTATAATGTGTCAATGTACACAATTGCTGGAGGATACCAGTGAATTAAGGGCATTACTTTAGTTTGAAGTAATTTGCATAGCTTCAAGCCAGTAATTTCGGTTTTACTAGCTTCACATTTAAGGAATTTGGAAAAGTTGTAAGGTAATCTAAGGTAGAAGTCAGCAACATCTAAGGTAATGGCTGAAGTATGATCTAAATCGTTTCGACTGGATACAAAGTGCGCGCGACCCCTGGGTTTTTCCCATCGCGTGAGCGCCAGCGTCTCTCGCGCGCGACCCCTGGGTTTTTCCCATCGAGTGAGCGCCAGCGTCTCTCGCGCGCGACCCCTGGGTTTTTCCCATCGCGTGACCGCCAGCGTCTCTCGCGCGCGACCCCTGGGTTTTTCCCATCGCCCCTAATTTGTTAAGTTTTGCCTGTGGACCCCCAGAAATGTTCCATGGCCCCCGGTTGAGAACCCCTGATCTAAGGTAATGGCTTTAGTTTGAATTAAACCCTGTTTCGATAGGATACCAAGTTCATGTTTCCCCCGTATCGAAGGATCGAGTACTTTCGCGGTCGGTATTCTATTTATTTTTCTGATAGTATAACAATAAAGAGGAAATTTACTAATAGGACACATACTTTTGTAGACATATACAATTCAAAGCCAAATATTATCAGAAGACAAAGAAATTTACAAGACAATTCTTCTTTGCTTGAGCGGGTTAACTACTGCACTGTAATTGTTCAGCGGTGTTGAGATCACCTTGGGGGGTGTGGCTAGCAGCACTTATAAATCAATAACTATTTATATATTTGAAAATTTTCAGAGTCAATTTTCTTCCAATTTATAATTGGATTATTTGATATTTACATATAAAACCTATTCTTGTAGAATCTGGGTGATAAACTTTATCATGTGTTTTCAGAAACCATCATCCGTACAGTGATGAATATATAATTATAATAAACTTTTAAAGGTATGACTCTGGAACAATGTTGTTCTATAAAGTCTACCTGTAGAGATATAGAGAAGGACGCCTCCTGTGGGCTTCCAACCTTTTTCACTGCGACTCAATCATTGACGGGCTGCCGACGCAAGAGCCCGTGTCCAGCAAGAAGGGCTGGAGCGCTGGGCAATCTCGCAAGCAAGCAAGCTCAAATAAACATCGTGTAATCATACACACGACTGATTTTGTGAGATCAAGAAAACGCAACGTAGCGTGACCTTCCCGTAAACGTCATAACATGCTGGATGAGGCTCCTAATGGGATCCTCGTCATAGCAGACAACCATTGGCTGATGTAACTTAAGAAGAAAAATTGCTATTTAGTCTATTGTTGTTACATTTTTGGAGGATAACTGCTTTATAAATGGGTTACAAGCAGCCAAGAAAGATGAATTAGCAGTATTAAAGATGATAATGAGTCTCATCCTTCTTTCCTCTTTATATTAGAGGTTTTTTAATTGGGTTCCTGGGAGGGACAACTTTGTCGCGTCGGTCGAGTCATCTGACTGAATCAAGTCTTATGATAATCTTAATTATACTGTTCAATAATCACAGATAATTTTTTTGGATCACCTGAAGATGAGCGACCCCAAATAGTTCTCCTGAAGATAAAGGACCCCAACTACACTCACCTGAAGAAAAGAGACCCTGATTTTCTTCACCTGAATATAAGCGACCCCAGCTTATTGACGTCTCCAAGTGATCTATTTTGTCTTATAATAGCTTACTATAGAAAAAAAAGAAAAAAATATATATTCATTAAAACTACTTTATTAAATATTTGTTAAAAAGAACAAATTTATACAAACAATCCATATTCTATTAAAAGTAATTTCAGTACAAAAATAATCGAACATACCATTAACACACCTTTCAAACCACATAAATTGCTGTAAATATGAATTTAAAATTCTCTCTTGCATCCACGCATTGTCTTAATCCTTGAATTATGCTTGTTCCAATAACTTTCGATGGCCTGTGTGTGTACTCCTGTTTCTGTATCAATAAAGTTACGGGAGTGATTTACGGTCTGTTGCTGAAATCTTAGATGTGATTGAATTTTTTAATAAGCTTTCCACTCATCACTGTATATTACTGAACCAGGCAAATCAACTTTTTCTAGGATTGGAAGTAGAATTGCAGCAACACTTCATGCTAGTGTCGACCATTCCAAATACTCATATTGGCCGATTTGGTGCACATACTCTGATATTTGTTTTTGCGTGCAAAGCATGACACGTCAATTTGCGCAATTATGCCATTACTACCAAGTCTAACCGGGTTTGCCTAAATATACTTCAAGCAGATTTCTCTAAAAAGAAAACTGTAAATATCAATCATATTTTTTTTTCTGAAATGTTTAGAATATTATCCTGAATCTACTTATGCAGTGGAAGTTTAGATTTAGCAAAAAATGAGTCCTTACAAATAGAAATTTTGCTTTTGAATTTACTATACTCTTTAAATTTGAATTTCTACAAAATAATCTTGTATAGAAGACAGTTTAGTCTCTTAACCATTAAAGAAAAATAAGATTTTTTTTTCTAAATAACGTCAATTTAAAAAAAATCTATTTTCTACCTTATAGATAAGTTTGTTAGCAATATTATTGGTTAGTCTCACTCATATCGTTACACTAATAATAATTAACTTATAAACTGGTTAGTTAGCTTGTTAGTCCCATTCTTAAATTTAAATTCCTCACCTGAAGAAAAAAGACCCCAATTTTTTCCACCTGAAGATAAGCGACCCCAGCGAGTGTTGGGGTCCCCAATCTTCAGGTGATCCATTTTTTTTTACAAAAGAGTAGTGTTTTCAGTCACATTCTTCATGGTGTACTGTAAGCGTTAGTAAGCTTTGGTTTCGCATTTTGAAATAATCTCATTTCTTGCATCCGTCTTCCATTTCAGTTCGCTACGTAGCTAACGTTGTTCAAAATGAATCGATAACAATCACATTACTGAATCAAAAAGTGGACGTATACAACATATACAGGAAGATAAACAGGGAGGATACAGGAGAGCTACAGCTGACCCAACTCTTTGCTCATGCTGAAAGAACATCAACAATTATATGTGGGGATTTTAATGCACAACACCCTATATTATCATTCCCATCAATGACTAACCCCTCAGGGGAACACATAGCCTTCACCCTGGAGGAATTTGAAGGAGTCGCCCTCCTAAACACGGGGCAACCTACACACTTAAGAGGAGGCAGACTGGATCTGACCTTTGCTACAACAGCAATAAGACAATCAGATGGCAGGTACACGCAACCCTCATTAATGATCACTTTGCCACAGTAACAGAATTGGAGAGGCAACAGCTACCTCCATTTCCACCACCTCTACCAAGAGGACTGATTTATTGAGAGAGGTTTCTTTACATTTTATAGGGAAAGTAAACGTACGAACATACATATAGAGGCATACAGAACAATGACACTCCCATACCAGCTACCTGCAACAAATCAAAAACAAAATAAAGACAAAGCTCAAGGACAATCTAATCAAAGAACTACACAAGTGGATAGAGAATGGCTCTCCCTCTGCCACATGGTACAAATGGGCCACGGAGCTAGAACCTCCACCCATAGACAGATACACCCCCAAGGCAACAGGCTGTATGTATACACAGGCTTAGACTGGGATACAAGGCAAACTGGGAAATCCTAGACAACAATCAGAGATCGTGTGATCACTGTGATGTCACACCACAACACGCCCTCTTGCACTATCTACCAGAGTGCAGAGAAACTGCACAGCTGAGAGGTGATCTGCAAGTAGACACCAACACACCACAGGCCGGTGTGACGGTCTGAACGATCCCCCGGTCTCAGAATTTGCCTTGATAATCTGCGCATGCGCGAACATTACCGTTTGCCAGTGCATACGAGGTTGATGTTTTATTTTCCTGTAATGTTAGCGTGCGCAGCTCAACATTACCGCTTGCCAGTACATACGAGGTTGATGTTTTATTTTCCTGTAATGTTAGCGTGCGCAGCTCAACATTACCGCTTGCCAGTACATACGAGCTTGATGTTCTATCTTCATGCGAGCGAAGCGAGCTAATGGCGGAAAAGAACCATTATACAATTTCAAGGAGAATTCTGAGACCGGGGGATCGTTCAGACCGTCACACCGGGTAAGCCGCAGACACACTGGTAAAGGCAATTGTCGAAAGCATAGACACACACACACACAATTGCTTTCAAGATTACCTCCACCAAGGTAAGGACCTCAAAATTCACATCATACCATCTCATGCCCTCATTGTAAGACCCTATTCACATCATGCTCTGTATTTTCTAATCTGAACCTAATACTAGAAATGTTTCTGCAGGGACCCTAAGGAGTAAAGGGCCATGCCAACGAGAACTGTTGGTTATAATATACAACAACAACAACAACAAAAAATGCAATACTCAAAATAGTAATACAAATTTTCAAAGATATGACTTGAGCACTCTTGTTCTGCAATGTCTACCTGAAGAAAGACAGAGAAGGAAAGCTCTTGTGGGCTTTTAAGAAGAAAGAGCCTGTGTTTAGCCAAAGCTTATTATTGAATCAATGATGAAAATAATAGCAAAGAGAAATCATTTAATAATTATTTTCAAATTGCATTGCTTTGAAGGATATTTACATAGAATTTTTGTCTTCAATGGAGACTCATCAGTCAAAGTGATGAGACGTTCCATGGGAATACAACTGACCTCTTAATATATTTAAAATCAAAGTTTTAAAGGTATGACTCTGGAGCAATGTTGTTCTATAAAGTCTACCTGTAGAGATATAGAGAAGGACGCCTCCTGTGGGCTTCCAACCTTTTTCACTGCGACTCACTCATGGACAGGCTGCCAACGCAAGAGCCCGTGTCCAGCAAGAAGGGCTGGGGCGTTGGGCAATCTCGCAAGCAAGCAAGCTCAAATAAACATCATGCAATCATACACATGACTGATTTTGTGAGGTAAAGAAAACGCAACGTAGCGTGACCTTCCCGTAAACGTCACAACATGCTGGATGAGGCTTCTAATGGGATCCTCGTCATAGCAGACAACCATTTGCTGGAAAAATTTTAATGTCCATCGTAAGTGTACTACTCTACCAACCGTGTGTCACACAATTGTACATAATTCCTTTTGTATGTATTATGCTTGTATCTTCGCTCTTCCCTCGCACTAAAAAGAACCAGAATAAACATGTCTGCGTGTCGCCTATGTAACATTGTCATTTTCTCGAACATGTCATTTCCTGTTGCCTTGAGGTTTTGTATATAAAGGAGAGTGTTCCAAAATAAATTAACTCAGTTGATTGCATCCTGCCTTTGAGTTCACAACCTTCTCTCGGCACTGTCACATTGGTGACCCCGGAAGTCGACTCGCTCCTTCCGCCTTCCACCCCCACCCCCTCCCCCATGGCCCCTCCATCGTTGGTACTAAGCCGGACTCTACGGAAGTTGGCGCTGCGGCTCCCCCATTGAAACTTTTGTCATTCGCCAGCGGAGAGGCGTTTGCTTGGTTTCAGCGTGCAGAAGTCCAGTTTCGCATCAACGGCGTGACTCGCTCAACCACCAAAGCAGATTATGTTCTCGCGGCGATACCCGAGGACACCTTCCCAGAAATATCCGACCGGCTTTGTGAACAAGGAGACCCCCCAATAACGTATGACGCCCTCAAAACATACCTTCTGCAGCAGTACTCGCCGTCGCCAGCCGCCTGTATAGCAAAGCTTTTTCAGCTCTCGCAATAACCGTTGGGGGACCAAAGGGCTTCGCTTGCCCTCAGGGAAATGACCAGTATCGCTCGCCTTCAACCTGCCGCAGACGGCTCTCCTCGTGAGGTGAACTTACTTCGTGTCCTTTGGATACGCCGTTTACCCGGACCTATACGCGTTGCCATACCCGATGTCGATAGTTTACCCATAAAGGACTTGATGACCAAAGCCGATGCCCTTATGGACAGCCACTTCCAGACCTCCATCAACGCCTCCACCCATGACGAAGAGGATGCCTATTCAACGTCAACCGAAGCTGACATGAAGGCTGTAGGACATACACGCCTACCCCGTGACGTGCTGAAGCAGCGACAAAGCCGCCCACCACCCACCAATCGCTCGCGCCCCAACAAACGACTTCTACAGCCACTTACTACCTCCTATCTGCCGCAGTTTTGCTACTACCACTTCAGATTCGGGGCAACTGGGAAGAAATGTGCCGAGGATTGTCAGTGGCCAAAAAACGTGTAAGTAGGCCATCGCTCGTGGCGGTGGCCTCCCGTGTTTCTAATCTTTTCTTTTTACATGATGCAGTAACAGGCGTGCGATTTTTGGTAGACACGGGTGATTGTCGTTCTCTCTTGCCAAGGAAACTCTTCAAGACACGATGTAGTCTGTCTACATCTGCCGACGTCCGCTTGGTAGCTGCCAACGGATCTGCGATACCCACCTACGGTTACGAGAACCTCACATTATCGTTCGAAACGGTAAATTCAGTTGGAAGTTTCTCGTTGCTGACGTCACATTGCCAATCCTCGGTACGGATTTCCTCTCTCATTTCCACCTTCTGGTCGATGTCGCCCACCGACGATTGGTCAACGCAGACTCGTACTTGTCGACACCTCTTCAACCCGCCCCCTCTAACCTCGCTCTCCACATTAGCGCACCCACGGACGCCTACGCCCACCTCCTCACGTCGTACCCGGATGTTTCCGTCCAGAACTTCGTCAAATGTCCACGGTTCCTGCCAAGCACTGTATTTATCACCATATCAAGACGACGGGACCCCCAGTCTTTGCAAAATTCAGACGTCTGGCACCGGAACGATTGGCAGCCGCCAAACAGACGTTTGCCGAAATGGAGGAAATGGGCCTTTGCCAAAAGGCCTCCAGCCGATGGTCGTCACCCTTACACATCGTTCTGAAGAAAGATGGCTCCCTCCGTCCGTGCGGGGATTACAGGCGCCTGAACATGCAAACAGAACCGGATCACTACCCCCTCCCAAACATTGCTGACGTGACCTCCTACCTGCACAAAGCGTAGGTTTTCTCTACGCTCGACCTCCTGAAGGGGTATTATCAGGTGCCTATGAACCCAGAAGACATCCCTAAGACCGCCATCACCACTCCGTTTGATACATACACCTTCAATTACTCCTGTTTTGGCCTTCGTAATGCTGGGGCCCCGTTTCAACGTCTCATGGATGGCATCTTAGGAGACCTCCCTTTCTGTGTATGTTATGTGGACGACATACTTGTGTTCTCCTCCTCAAAAGAGGAACACCTCCGTCACCTGCGCATCTTGCTCGACCGCCTGCAATAAAACGGCCTTGTAGTCCGGTGCGAAAAGTATACCTTTGGCACCAACGAAGTGTCGTTCTTAGGGCACCGCATCACTCCTGAAGGAGTCCATTCCCTCCCTGAGAAGGTAGCAGCCGTTCAGAACTTCCCCGCGCCCTCGACCGTCAAAGCTCTGCAGGAATTCTTGGGCATGACCAACTATCATCACTGTTTTCTGCCAGCCATTGCCGCCACTCTTGCTCCCCTCTACGCCTCCCTCAAGGGCAAGCCAAAGGACCTGAAGTGGGGTCCCCTTCAAGAAGCAGCCTTTTGCAATGCAAAGAAGGCCCTATCAACTGCTGCGGCTCTCACTTTTCCTATCCCACATGCCCCTCTCCTTCTCTCCACCGATGCCAGCGAAGTCGCTATTGGTGCAGTACTCGAGCAGGTGGTCAACGGCTCTCCCCGCCCGTTGGCCTTCTTCAGCAGAAAACTTTTCAAGTCAGAATCGGGTTATTCTACCTTCGATCGAGAATTGCTGGTGGTGCACTTAGCTGTCCGTCACTTTCGCCATTTCCTAGAAGGTACGCCCTTCGTCATTCGCACAGACCACATGCCTCTGGTGCACGCCTTTACTCGACAGTCTGATGCCTGGTCCGCCCGGCAATGCCGACATCTCTCCGCCGTGGCTGAATACAATTGCACCCTTCAATACGTCCCTGGGAAAATGAATCCCGTTGCCGATGCCCTGTCAAGAAACACGTTAGCTCCCGTTCAACTGGGATTGGATTACAACGCCCTGGCTGAAGCCCAACAACAGGATCCAGAATATCAAGTATATAGGACATCCTGTACGTCCCTCCGTTGGAAGACTTCCCCCTCGAAGACTCCAACACCACCCTCCTTTGTGACGTCAGTACTGGCAGACCGCGACCTTGGATTCCTGCTCCTATGCGCCGACAGGTGTTTGATTTCATTCACGGGCTTTCACATCCCTCGTGCCGTTTTACCGCACAGCTGCTGAAGGCAAAGTTCATTTGGCACGGCATTTCTAAGGATGCTAAGGATTGGGTCCGCGCCTGTACTTCTTGCCAAACTTCCAAAGTACATCGACACACGGATTCAGGAGTGGGGACCTTTCCTCAACCTCAGTGTCGTTTCGCACACATTCACGTCGACGTTGTAGGCCCCCTACCCACATCACAAGGACATCGTTACCTGTTTACCGTCATCGACCGCTCCACCCGTTGGCCTGAAGCCATTCCCATGGAAACTGCAACGTCCGCCTCATGTACATCTGCCTTACTCTCAGGATGGATTGCAAGATTTGGTATCCCTGAGCATGTTACTTCTGACAGGGGTACCACTTTCACATCTCAGTAGTGGACATCATTAGCGAATCTCCTGGGCATCACCCTACATCAGATAACGGCCTACAACCCCGCTGCCAATGGAATGGTTGAACGTTTTCATCGTACCCTCAAAGCAGCTTTGATGTCCCACTGCAAGGATTCCAACTGGTTTACTCAGCTTCCCTGGGTCCTCCTGGGACTAAGGACCACTCCTAAAGACGCCCTCGACGTCTTGGCAGCTGAAATGGTGTATGGCGACCCGTTGGTCGTCCCTGCCGAATTTTTTCCTTCTATAACCTCCTCTGACGATTTCCAGCGCATACGTCACGTCGTGGGAAAATTGACTTCATGCCCCCAGACTTACAAGCCCCCAGCGAAGCATCACATACCAACAGACTTGCACTCTGCAATGCACATCTTCCTGCGCAACGACACTACCAAGCCACCGCTAACGCCCCCTTCACGGGCCCTTTCCTTGTGATCCGACGCAGTCCGAAAGCATTCCTACTAAACATTCGTGGCAAAGAAGACTGGGCCTCCATTGAGCGTCTAAAACCTGCTTATCTTCTGCCAGATGACCCGCCTACAGTTCGCCTCTCTAGATCAGGGCGCCCTATTTAACATGTACAGTATGTCATTTTTTTGGGGGGAGCCATGTACCAACCGTGTGTCACACAATTGTACATAATTCTTTTTGTATATATTATGTTTGTATCTTCGCTCTTCCCTCGCACTAAAAAGAACCAGAATAAACATGACTGCGTGTCGCCTGTGTAACATTGTCATTTTCTCGAACATGTAATTTCCTGTTGCCTTGAGGTTTTGTATATAAAGGAGAGTGTTCCATAATAAATTAACTCAGTTGATTGCATCCTGCCTTTGAGTTCACAACTTTCTCTCGGCACCGTCACACTACCAATCATTTTCTGACGAGTAATGTCCTAATTGTATATCCCTTTACGTTCCTTTTACACTTTTCAGTTGCACCTGTTTCTACACCTGTGTTTGCAGTAGAAGGGGCTGGTGGTGCAGATTTTAACCCTTGACATCATTGGTGACTTCTTATCTGACTTTAGAGGGGCCATAGCCAAAGTTGTGAAAGCTACCTTTGAAGTGACGGGTTTCTTAAAGGTAACGATGGTTGGAAGAGGAGGTATTGGCTTAACTTCCGGACTTTTATCACCGTAGCGTTGATGGCAAGGGATGGAAGTAGGGCTGCTTTCCGCAGAACCAGAGAGTCCCACAACGTCACTACTTTACGCTGTCCTTTCTGCCTTGCCAATTTGGAAACTGCTGCATTTCTCCTCTTTAGGGTCCAGTTAGCACATTGGTTAGATGATTGGCACACTAAGATGACGCCCTTCATGCCCTAAGAAGAAAGTCTTTAACCTTCTTGTTTTGGGAAGCTTGTCTACATGATCCCTCATAGGCATTTGTTTTTCTATTACATATTTTACCAAGATAATGCTCTTTTAAAACGGTACCTAAATGTATCATATAATTATTGTGCCAGCATAGGCCAGGGCTTGACAACTGACAAGTATTACGGCTACTCCTAGTTGGAAATGTTTTGAATATTTTTGTTTTCAATTTGAATGAATAACGTAATAACATAAATTTTGAAGCTCAGTCAGTTGTCGCTTCAAATGAAGCGAGAAATGGAACAATAATATTTATTGAAGTTAAAGTTTAGAAACTTCCTAGTAAGACAAAGGTCACTTAAAGGTATATTGATAGAACCATCTTTATTGGCCTTGATTAAAAGCATCATGGTCAGTTGAAGTGGCTCGGCTGGAGGGTGTCTGCTCCGCCGCGCTGACCAGATTTTCCGACTTTTTGTCGATAGTCTACGAGTTTTATCCATCACTTTACTCATATTTCTGTACATAATTTTGTTCTTATTATTGTTAATTTAGCTTTTAAATATAATGAATATATCATATTGCAATTAATTCTTATCCTGTCAGGAGACATCGAGCGAAATCCTAGACCAGCACGTCCTAGTCTACGTTAGTGTGGCATACTATATTGCAATATTCGTGGTCTTTGTGCAAATACTCGAAGACCTTATAGTTGCGTCCAAACAGTATGATATTCTTTTTGTGCTCAGGAACTTTGATATCTAATATGAGGCACTCATCTGAGCTCCTTATAACTGAAGCAAATCATTTCAAAACGAGACGCTGTCTTTAAGGCCAGGGGAATGGCAAAAGCTCCAACATCGCCTGATTCGAATACGTGTGACTGAGAATAAAAGGGAATAAACAGCTATTGAAGATAGATATAAAAAAAGGTTTAATATAAAATTATTAATCTTTATATATCAAAATAGTGTTTTCAAAATATACAATTTCGTGTATTCGTTCCTTATTCTTATCCTTATTATTATTACATTACCCAAAACTTTTTTAATTTACGCAGGATAAACTCTGGAAGGTCAAGAATACTCAAATAAATGCTCTACCTATAATGTGTCAATGTACACAATTGCTGGAGGATACCAGTGAATTAAGGGCATTACTTTAGTTTGAAGTAATTTGCATAGCTTCCAGCCAGTAACTTCGGTTTTACTAGCTTCACATTTAAGGAAATTGGAAGTTGTTGGGTAATCTAAGGTAGAAGTCAGCAACATCTAAGGTAATGGCTGAAGTATGATCTAAATCGTTTCGACTGGATACCAAGTGCGCGCGACCCCTGGGTTTTTCCCATAGCGTGAGCGCCAGCATCTCTCGCGCGCGACCCCTGGGTTTTTCCCATCGCCCCCAATTCGTTAAGTTTTGCCTGTGGACCCCCAGAAATGTTCCATGTCCCCCGGTTGAGAACCCCTCATCTAAGGTAATGGCTGAAGTATGACCTAAACCCTGTTTCGATAGGATACCAAGTGCATGTTTCCCCCGTATTGAAGGATCGAGTACTTTCGCGGTCGGTATTCTATTTATTTTTCTGATAGTATAACAATAAAGAGGAAATTTACTAATAGGACACATACTTTTGTAGATAGATACAATTCAAAGCCAAATATTATCAAAGACAACGAAATTTACAAGACAATTCTTCTTTGCTTGAGCGGGTTAACTACTGCACTGTAATTGTTCAGCAGTTTTGAGTTCACCTTCGGGGGTGTGGCTAGCAGCACTTATAAATCAATAACTATTTATATAATTGAAAATTGTCCAAGTTAAAATCTTCCAATTTACGTCTGGATTATTTAATATTTACATATAAAACCTATTCCTGTAGAATCTGGGTGATAAACTTTATCAGGTGTTCTCAGAAACCATAATTATTCACCGTAATCGTGATATCGTAAACTTTTAAGGGCTTCCAACCTTTTTCACTGCGACTCAATCATTGACTGTTGGCTATAATCTACAACAACAACAACCAAAAAAAAATGCAATATTTAAAATAGTAATACAAATTTTCAAAGATATGACTTGAGCACTCTTGTTCTGCAGTGTCTACCTGAAGAAAGACAGAGAAGGAAAGCTCTTGTGGGCTTTTAAGAAGAAAGAGCCTGTGTTTAGGCAAACCTAAATATTGGATCAATGTGGAAATTAGTAGCTATACATAGAGTGATTGTCTTCAACGTAGACTTATAGGCTTTAAAGAAGAAAGAGCCTGTGTTTAGGCAAACCTAAATATTGGATCAATGTGGAAATTAATAGCTATACATAGAGTGATTGTCTTCAACGTAGACTTATAGGCTTTAAAGAAGAAAGAGCCTGTGTTTAGGCAAACCTTAATACTGGATCAATGTGGAAATTAATATCTATACATAGCTATTGTCTTCAACATAGACTTATCAATGTGATGAGATGTGGAAATACCACAGATGAACCTTGATTAATAAATACACCATTTTGAAAGGTATGACCCTAAAGCAATCTTCTCCAGCACTGTCTACAACCTGAAGCCTTCACCTATAGTTCACAAAATATATAAGTTAATTAATCATTCCTCTGAAATATAAACTTCTGTATGAATAATTGTTAAAAGGTAAATGAAACAGATTTATATTAATAATTTCTTAATCAAAATAACAATTCGTTATTTATTATTTTTAAGGGAATAAAATAAATACTGAAAAAAAGGATTTCTTAAGAGATCAGTTAGGATCAAATAGGATTCTACTTATTTATAAGGTTTAGGGTTGCTGTGGCCCCATTGGTAACGTCTCAGTTCGAGTCCCACTCGGACTCGTTAGTGCCATTAGTGTCTGCAACCTTACCATCCTTGCGAGCTAAGGTTGGAGGGTTTGGGGGGAGACTATAGGTCTATCTGCTGAGTCATCAGCAGCCCCTGCCTGGCCCTCCTTGGTCCTAGCTTGGGTGGAGAAGAGGCTTGGGGGCACTGATTATATAATATAAAGTCAGTCTCTAGGGCATTGTCCTGCTTGATAGGGCAATGTCACTGTCCCTTACCTCTGCCATTCATGAGCGACCTTTAATAAGCTTTGGGCCAGTTGCTTTTAAACGTAAAATGATTTAAAAGGTTTGAGAGAAGCGAAAAGATTACGTCTATACCGAGCCCAATCAAGAAGTGGTTAGTCACTATAGTCCATTTCTTTTATCGAGGCATATTTGCACCGACTCGTAGCGGTGCCCTCGCTGATTGGTTAGAATTATCTCGTCCAACCAATGAGTGATAGGGAAACTTTTCCGAGTTAAAAGGGCACCGCTGCGAGTCGGTGCAAATCTGCATCGCTAAAAGAAATTGACTCTAGTACTGGTGGAAGCGAGGCGGTGGGAGCTAGCCTACCCCCACTCCACCCCAGCTAACTACCAATGGGTAATTATACCCTACCATAAAATAGGCATATCGGGTAGTTTCACCTTCACGGAAATCAATTACAGTAAAGGGCGGAAGGTTTTGCATATTGCGCCGAAACAAAAGAGTAACAACATTCAATTAGATCAGTGGTTTTCAACCTTTTTTGATCCATGGACCCCTTTTCCCTTGTTTTTTTTTTCCCTGGTGGACCCCTTCATAACAATTGGTCATAAGACAATATTAATTTAATGCAAATAAAGTATTCTACAATAATAATATTAATAATAATAATAATAATAATTCTTTACCAGTATCTTTTATTACAATATTATAATGTTTCTTCCATGGTCAAGCCGTTGGAAAATAGAGATCAGGCATTTTTATTCACTGTAGCTTCTCGATATGTTATAAGAAGGCAGAAGTTACGCGGCCGCAGCCCGCCATTTTGGAGTGAACGAATCCACCGTTCGCTACATCAAGAAGGACGAGGCGAACATTAGAAAGACGGCTACCATCACCTTTAGCAGATCAGCGAAGCGAGTCGTTACCACGCGTAATAAAACGATCGTACGCATGGAAGGTGCTTTAGCAGTCTGGATTGCCGACTGCCGGAAGAAGAACATAGCCTTGGATACGAACACCATCCGAACCAAGGCTTTGAGCTTGTATGAGAATTTTGCGGCAAAGGAACCTCAAGACGACGATGGCGACCATGCTGAAGAAGAAGATGATGTAGATGAACCTCAACCAGGGACATCCACTGATTCCCAGCCTCAGAAAAAACGTTTTTCCGCCAGCAAAGGATAGTTCGCGAAGTTTCAGAAACGCTTCGGCCTAAAAAGCGTTTTCCTGCATGGCGAGGCTGCTTCCGCTGACACTACCGCTGCTGAAACTTACGCGAACGAGACGTTCAAGAACATTATCGCTGAAGGTGGATACAAGCCGGAACAAGTGTTTAATATGGATGAGACCGGCTTGTTTTGGAAGAGAATGCCGTCGCGAACTTTCCTGTTTAAAGAAGAAGTTTTTCAAAGTATTCTACTGGTTGATCTTTCTTTCCCGCGTGCTTCTTTTATAGATGGATTCTTAGTTTACAAGGTTTCATGCCATCATTTGAAAGTACATCCATACATATGAGACACATTGGTTTCGTTTCATTGTGTGGTGCTTGAATAAAACCCTAAGACAAATACTCAACGGAATAAAAAAAAAGAAATAATAATAACAATAGGGAAGTGGGGAATATGGGGAAAGGAAGAGTACCCCTGGATACAATCCAGTTCATAGCTCAAAGGCAGGTACTCGGGATGGGAAAGATTAAGGAAATAGGGAGAAAGAGGAGTAAAGGAGAATAAAAGAGAGGGGCAGACCCTCTTGCGATTCAGGTCAAATATAGAAGGATTCGACAGATCGAAGTATTTCTGGAATAAATTCCCTAAGAGGATCATAGTCCAACCTATTTAGGAAGGCAGCTGCCACTTCTTTCTTGACCTTATAAAATCGTCCAGCCAAAAATTGCAGTAGAAATTAAATTTTTAATAATAAAAAACATCAATGAGTTGGTTTTCATAATGGACCACCAAAATATCACTGTGGGCGCGCAAGAGTGTTTTCAACGGTCTCTCGCGCGCGCAACCCCTGGGTTTTTCCCATCGCCTGAGTGCCGGCGTCTCTCGCGCGCGATCCCTGGGTTTTTCCCATCGCGTGAGTGCCAGCGTCTCTCGCGCGCGACCCCTAGGTTTTTCCCATCGCGTGAGCGCCAGCGTCTCTCGCGCGCGACCCCTAGGTTTTTCCCATCGCGCGACGCCAGCGTCTCTCGCGCGCGACCCCTAGGTTTTTCCCATCGCGACCCCTAGGTTTTTCCCATCGCGTGAGCGCCAGCGTCTCTCGCGCGCGACCCCTGGGTTTTTCCCATCGCGTGAGCGCCAGCGTCTCTCGCGCGCGACCCCTGGGTTTTTCCCATCGCGTGAGCGCCAGCGTCTCTCGCGCGCGACCCCAGGGTTTTTCCCATCGCGTGAGCGCCAGCGTCTCTCGCGCGCGACCCCTGGGTTTTTCCCATCGCGTGAGCGCCAGCGTCTCTCGCGCGCGACCCCTGGGTTTTTCCCATCACCTGAGTGCCAGCGTCTCTCGCGCGCGACCCCTGGGTTTTTCCCATCGCCCCCAATTCGTTAAGTTTTGCCTGTGGACCCCCAGAAATGTTCCATGGCCCCCGGTTGAGAACCCCTGATCTAAGGTAATGGCTGTAGTTTGAATTAAACCCTGTTTCGATAGGATACCAAGTTCATGTTTCCCCCGTATCGAAGGATCGAGTACTTTCGCGGTCGGTATTCTATTTATTTTTCTGATAGTATAACAATAAAGAGGAAATTTACTAATAGGACACATACTTTTGTAGACATATAAAATTCAAAGCCAAATATTATCAGAAGACAAAGAAATTTACAAGACAATTCTTCTTTGCTTGAGCGGGTTAACTACTGCACTGTAATTGTTCAGCGGTGTTGAGTTCACCTTCAGGGGTGTGGCTAGCAGCACTTATAAATCAATAATTATTTATATATTTGAAAATTTTCCAAGTCAATTTTCTTCCAATTTATAATTGGATTATTTGATATTTACATATAAAACCTATTCTTGTAGAATCTGGGTGATAAACTTTATCATGTGTTTTCAGAAACCATCATCCGTACAGTGATGAATATATAATTATAATAAACTTTTAAAGGTATGACTCTGGAACAATGTTGTTCTATAAAGTCTACCTGTAGAGATATAGAGAAGGACGCCTCCTGTGGGCTTCCAACCTTTTTCACTGCGACTCAATCATTGACGGGCTGCCGACGCAAGAGCCCGTGTCCAGCAAGAAGGGCTGGAGCGCTGGGCAATCTCGCAAGCAAGCAAGCTCAAATAAACATCGTGTCATCATACACACGACTGATTTTGTAAGGTAAAGAAAACGCAACGTAGCGTCACCTTCCCGTAAACGTCACAACATGCTGGATGAGGCTCCTAATGGGATCCTCGTCATAGCAGACAACCATTGGCTGATGTAACTTAAGAAGAAAAATTGCTATTTAGTCTATTGTTGTTACATTTTTGGAGGATAACTGCTTTATAAATGGGTTACAAGCAGCCGAGAGAGATGAATGAGCAGTATTAAAGAGGATAATGAGTCTCATCCTTGTTTCCTCTTTATATTAGAGGTTTTTTAATTGGGTTCCTGGGAGGGACAACTTTGTCGCGTCGGTCGAGTCATCTGACTGAATCAAGTCTTATGATAATCTTAATTATATGTTCAATAATCACAGATAAATTTCGTTTCATAAAAGAGTAGTGTTTTCAGTAATATTCTTCATGGTTTACTGTAAGCATAACTAAGCTTTGGTTTCGCATTTTGAAATAATCTCATCTGTTGCATCCGTCTTCCATTTCAGTTCGCTACGCAGCTAACGTTCTTCAAAATGAATCGATAACAATCACATGACTGAATCAAAAAGTGGACGTATACAACAGATACAGGAAGATAAACAGGGAGGATACAGGAGAGCTACAGCTGACCCAACTCTTTGCTCATGCTGAAAGAACACCAACAATTATATGTGGAGATTTTAATGCACATCACCCTATATTATCCCCATTAATGTCAAACCCCCCAGGGGAACACATAGCCTTCGCCTCGCAGGAATTCGAAGGAGTCGCCCTCCTAAACACGGGGCAACCTACACACTTGAGAGGAGGCAGACTGGATCTGACCTTTGCTACAACAGCAATAAGACAATCAGATGGCAAGTACACTCGACCCTCATTAGTGATCACTTTGCCACAGGAACAGAATTGGAGATGCAACAGCTACCTCCATTTCCACCACCTCTACCAAGAGGACTGATTTATTGAGAGAGGTTTCTTTACATTTTATAGGGAAAGTAAACGTACGAACATACATAGAGAGGCATACAGAACAGTGACACTCCCATAGCAGCTAACTGCAACAAATCAAAAACAAAATAAAGACACAGCTCAAGGACAATCTAATCAAAGAACTACACAAGTGGATAGAGAATGGCTCTCCCTCTGCCACATGGTACAAATGGGCCACGGAGCTAGAACCTCCACCCATAGACAGATACACCCCCAAGGCAACAGGCTGTATGTATACACAGGCTTAGACTGGGATACAAGGCAAACTGGGAAATCCTAGACAACAATCAGAGACCGCGTGATCACTGAGATGTCACACCACAACACGCCCTCTTGCACTATCTACTAGAGTGCAGAGACACAGCACAGCCGAGAGGTGATCTACAAGTAGACACCAACACACCCCAGGCCAGTGTGACCGTCTGAATGATCCCCAGGTCTCAGAATTCTCCTTGATAATCTGCGCATGCGCGAACATTACCGTTTGCCTGTGCATACGAGGTTGATGCTTTATTTTCCTGTAATGTTAGCGTGCGCAGCTCAACATTACCGCTTGCCAGTGCATACGAGGTTGATGTTTTATTTTCCTGTAATGTTAGCGTGCGCAGCTCAACATTACCGTTTGCCTGTGCATACGAGGTTGATGTTTTATTTTCCTGTAATGTTAGCGTGCGCAGCTCAACATTACCGCTTGCCAGTACATACAAGCTTGATGTTTTATCTTCATGCGAGTGAAGCGAGCTAATGGCGGAAAAGAACCATTATACAATGTCAAGGAGAATTCTGAGACCGGGGGATCGTTCAGACCGTCACACCGGACAAGCCGCGGCCACACTGGTAAAGGCAATATTCGAAAGCAAAGACACACACACACACAATTGCTTTCAAGATTACCTCCACCAAGGTAAGGACCTCAAAATTCACATCATACCATCTCATGCCCTCATTTTAAGACCCTATTCACATCACCCTCTGTATTTTCTAATCTGAACCTAATACTAGAAATTTTTCTGCAGGGACCCTAAGGAGTAAAGGGCCGTGCCAACGAAAACTGTTGGCTATAATCTACAACAACAACAACAACAAAAAATGCAATACTTAAAATAGTAATACATATTTTCAAAGATATGACTTGAGCACTCTTGTTCTGCAGTGTCTACCTGAAGAAAGACAGAGAAGGAAAGCTCTTGTGGGCTTTTAAGAAGAAAGAGCCTGTGTTTAGCCAAACCTTATCATTGAATCAATGATGAAAATAATAGCAAGGAGAAATCACTCAATAATTATTTTCAAATTGCATTTTTTTGAAGGGTATTTACATAGAATTTTTGTCTTCAACGGAGACTCATCAGTCAAAGTGATAAGACGTTCCATGGGAATACAACTGATGAAGACACTGATATGTTAAGCTTTTAAAGGTATGACTTTGGAGCAATGTTGTTCTTCAATGTCTACCTGAAGAGATCTAGAGAAGGACGTCTCCTGTGGGCTTTCAACCTTTCCACTGTGACTCAAAATGATTATATATGTACCATACAAAAACCGTGGGAGGATATAGTAGAGGGAAGGACAGTGTAGACTGCTGTAGACTGTAGAGTCTGATTTTGACGGTAAGTTAAAGACAAAGTAGGTGGCCTCTTTGGGGCGATACTCTTTCAATTTCTAGGTCTACCTCTGAATAACATCAGAGACAAACACTTGGTCTTTATTCTGAATCATTCATTCCATGTATTTGCACTGCAAGGAAGCAATAGTAATTATAGGGAAGTGGGGAATATGGAGAAAGGAAGAGTACCCCTGGATACAATCCAGTTTATAGCTCAAAGGCAGGTACTCGGGATGAGAAAGATTAAGGAAATAGGGAGAGAGAGAAGTACAGGAGAAGAATAAATGAGAGGGGCAGACCCTCATGCGATATTAGATAGTAGTAGAATCAGTCTGAGAAAAGAAAAGACAGGCAGGAAAAGGAAAGGTTTTTCGGTTCATGCCAAGCCCCCGCTACAGGAGTCCATTTGCCTATCACCAATTTGATGTTTAAAAAAGGTTAGATTGTGTTTTTCAGTAATAATAATAATAATGATAATAATAATAAGAATAGGGAAGTGGGGAATATGGGGAAAGGAAGAGTACCACTGGATACAATCCAGTTTATAGCTCAAAGGCAGGTACTCGGGAAGGGAAAGAATGAGGAAATAAGGAGAAAGAGAAGTAGAGGAGAAGAATAAAAGAGAGGGGCAGACCCTCTTGCGATATTAGGGACTTGGTATTATTATTAAGTTTGCACTGCTGTCACTCACGAACATAGGAGAGTCAATATATGATTAATCTTTAAATAGTTGTAAAAGTTTTAGATGATTTGATTTCTTAAAAATATCAATTACTACCTTCTACTCATTTTTTTTACGAGTATAATAATTTTCCCATTATCACGAAGTATATTCTAAATATGTTGCAAACATTATAGATGAGATTATTACAAGATTTGCTCATTATTTCACTTTTTTTAGCAATGGGAACTTGGGCATTTCTTTTTGCCTTCTCATCACAGATTACGGTATTTGACTTGAAATTATGGTACAAAAATATCAGAATTAGGGTACATATTATGGTACAATGAATCCTAATATATATATATATATATATATATATATATATATATATATATATATATATATATATATTGGTGATATCTGTCCTTTTTACTTAATAATTCATGTGTGAAATGACCAATGATGGTCAGATTGTTTTTGGTCGTAAAGGATGACTTTCCCCTAACATTTAAGATTTCAGCGGCCTTATTTCTTCGGGGTCGAGTATAGAAGGATTCGACAGATCGAAGTATTTCTGGAATAAATTCCCTAAGGAGATCATAGTCAAACCTACTTAGGAAGGCAGCTGCCACTTCTTTCTTGACCTTGTAAAATCGTCCAGCCAAAATTGCAGTAGAAATTAAATTTTTAATAATAAAAACCATCAATGAGTTGGTTTTCATCATGGACCACCAAAATATCACTGTGGGCGCGCGAGTGTTTTCAACGGTCGATCGCGCGCGACCCCTTGGTTTTTCCCATCACGTGAGCGCCAGCGTCTCTCGCGCGCGACCCCTAGGCTTTTCCCATCGCCTGAGTGCCAGCGTCTCTCGCGCACGACCCCTAGGTTTTTCCCATCGCGGGAGCGCCAGCGTCTCTCGCGCACGACCCCTAGGTTTTTCCCATCGCGTGAGCGCCAGCGTCTCTCGCGCACGACCCCTAGGTTTTTCCCATCGCGTGAGCACCAGCGTCTCTCGCGCGCCACCCCTAGGTTTTTCCCATCGCGTGAGCGCCAGCGTCTCTCGCGCACGACCCCTAGGTTTTTCCCATCGCGTGAGCGCCAGCGTCTCTCGCGCGCCACCCCTAGGTTTCTCCCATTGCCTGAGTGCCAGCGTCTCTCGCGCGCCACCCCTAGGTTTTTCCCATCGCCTGAGCGCCAGCGTCTCTCGCGCGCGACCCCTGGGTTTTCCCCATCGTGCGAGCGCCAGCGTCTCTCGCGCGCGACCCCTAGGTTTTTCCCATCGCGTGAGCGCCAGCGTCTCTCGCGTGCGACCCCTGGGTTTTTGCCATCGCCCCCAATTCATTAAGTTTTGCCTGTGGACCCCCAGAAATGTTCCATGGCCTCCGGTTGAGAACCCCTGATCTAAGGTAATGGCTTTAGTTTGAATTAAACCCTGTTTCGATAGGATACCAAGTTCATGTTTCCCCCGTATCGAAGGATCGAGTACTTTCGCGGTCGGTATTCTATTTATTTTTCTGATATTATAACAATAAAGAGGAAATTGACTAATACTGTAGGACACATACTTTTGTAGACATATACAATTCAAAGCCAAATATAATCAGAAGACAACGAAATTTACAAGATAATTCTTCTCTGCTTGAGCGGGTTAACTACTGCACTGTAATTGTTCAGCGGTGTTGAGTTCACCTTCAGGGGTGTGGCTAGCAGCACTTATAAATCAATAACTATTTATATATTTGAAAATTTTCCAAGTTAAAATCTTCCAATTTATGTCAGGATTATTTATTATTTACATATAAAACCTATTCTTGTAGATTCTGGATGATAAACTTTATCAGGTGTTTTCAGAAACCATATTTATCCAACATTTATGAGCTAAGAAATTTTAAAGGTATGACTCTGGAACAATGTTGTTCTATAAAGTCTACCTGTAGAGATATAGAGAAGGACGCCTCCTGTGGGCTTCCAACCTGTTCACTGCCACCCTATCATTGAGGGGCACCCAACGCAAGAGCCCGCGTCCAGCAAGAAGGGCTGGGGCGTTGGGCAATCTCACAAGCAAACACAGGCTCTTTCTTCTTAAAAGCCTATAAGATCTTTCTTTCTCAGTATCTCTTATCTCTTCAGGTAGACATTATAGAACAGTATTGCTCCAGTCATACCTTTAAAAAAAAGGACTTATCCTTCATGTTGTATCATATTAGATTTCTATGGAATGATGGAATGTCTGATCCATCCTTCCCTCTACTATATCCTCCCACGATTTTTGTTAGGTACATATATAATCATTTTGAGTCGCAGTGTAAAGGTTAAAACTCCACAGGTGGCGTCCTTCCCTATACCTCTTCAGGTAGACATTGTAGAACAATAGTGTTCCAAAGTCATACCATTCAAAATTTTAAAATTGACACACATGTTATGTCCGTTGTATTCCCATGGAACGTCTCATCACTTTGACTGATGAGTATCCGTTGAAGACAAAAATTCTATGTCAATAACCTTAAAAAAAATGCAATTTGAAAATAATCATTAAATGATTTCTCTTTGCTATTATTTTCATCATTGATTCAAGTATAAGCTTTGGCTAAACACAGGCTCTTTCTTCTTAAAAGCCCACAAGAGCTTTCCTTCTCTGTCTTTCTTCAGGTAGACACTGCAGAACAAGAGTGCTCAAGTCATATCTTTGAAAATTTGTATTACTATTTTGAGTATTGCATTTGTTGTTGTTGTTGTATATTATAACCAACAGTTCTCGTTGGCATGGCCCTTTACTCCCTAGGGTCCCTGCAGAAAAATTTCTAGTATTAGGTTCAGATTAGAAAATACAAAGGGTGATGTGAATAGGGTCTTACAATGAGGGCATGAGATGGTATGATGTGAATTTTGAGGTCCTTACCTTAGTGGAGGTAATCTTGAAAGCAATTGTGTGTGTGTTTCTTTGCTTTCGACAATTCCCTTTACCAGTGTGGCCACGGCTTGCCCGGTGTGACGGTCTGAACGATCCCCCGGTCTCAGAATTCTCCTTGACATTGTATAATGGTTCTTTTCCGCCATTAGCTCGCTTCGCTCGCATGAAGATAGAACATCAAACTCGTATGTACTGGCAAGCGGTAATGTTGAGCTGCGCACGCTAACATTACAGGAAAATAAAACATCAACCTCGTATGCACTGGCAAGCGGTAATGTTCGCGCATGCGCAGATTATCAAGGAGAATTCTGAGACCTGGGGATCGTTCAGACGGTCACACCGGCCTGTGGTGTGTTGGTGTCTATTTGTATATCACCTCTCAGCTGTGCTATTTCTCTGCACTCTAGGAGATAGTGCAAGAGGGTGTGTTGTGGTGTGACATCACAGTGATCACGCGGTCTCTGATTGTTGTCTAGGATTTCCCAGTTTGCCTTGCATCCCAATCTGAGTCTGGGTATACATACAGCCTGTTGCCTTGGGGGTGTATCTGTCTATTGGGTGGAGGTTCTAGCTCCGTTAACCCATTTGTATCATGTGGCAGAGGGAGAGCCATTCTCTATCCACTTGTGTAATTACTTGATTAGATTGTCCTTGAGCTGTGTCTTTATTTTGTTTTTGATTTGTTGCAGTGCAGGCTGTATGCGCACCTGTACACTTTGGATGTGTCTGGTTCTTTTGGCTAGTTCATCAGCCTTCTCATTCCCTGGTATCCCGATATGACTGGGGATCCAGTTACTAGTTACTAGTCTATCTCTTTCACTGTTGCAGGGCTTGTATTGAGGATCGTGAATCAGTATGCATGACTACTGGTCCTTCCTCATTTTCAGTAGAGTATTTTAGTGCTTGTTGTATTGCAACTAACTCTGTCTGCGGGGTGGAGACATTGTTGGATGTCCTCCAGCATGCTGTGAATTTGCAGGAGTGAACTGCAGCTCCCGCTGTCTGGGTTCCAGGATCTACTGTACCATCTGTATAGTAGATCTGTGCCCCTATTGTCTCTGCAGAGTGTATTGCTGCCTGTGCTGCATTTCTTAGTTCCTCTATTGTGCAGTCTTCTTCTGCCCTTGGGAGCTTGGTGTAGCTGAAGCTTGCTACTTGCTTTTTCCGTGGTGGAATGTGTTGTGCACATCTGCGCTGTGTCTTGGGATTTGAACCTCAGAGTGTTTTAACAGTTCCTGTCTTACTCTCTTTTTGGTAAAGTGAGCCCTCGTTTATCGCGGTAGATAGGTTCCAGACCTGACCGCGATAGGTGAAAATCCGCGAAGTAGGGACACCATATTTACGTATTTATCTAACATGTATATTCAGACTTTTAAAACCTTCCCTTGTACGTAGTACAGTTAACAAACTACCCTTTAATGTACAGAACACTTAATGCATGTACTACAGTACCCTAAACTAAAACAGGCACAAATATTAAAGGCGATTTTATATCATGCTTTTCCTAAACACCTAAAAAGCACGATAAAAAATGGCAACCAATGTTTTGTTTACGTTTATCTCTGATCATGATGAAGAAACAAACGCATTTAGTGTACACATCTGTGTATAGGTTAGTTTTTGCATCGATTATATTGATTATACAGTATGTTGATTTTGTTATTACCAATGTTTTACTTAATTTTTCTTAGGACTTCCAAATGAAATGTTTTTCTTTATGACATAAAGTACGCTCCATCTTCGATCATAATAAACAAACGAAGGCATTTAACGCACATGATGAAAATGATAAATAATGATATTCCAGTAAAAGCTTTTAGAAAATATGTTATTACAAATATTATTTACCGTATATATAAAATCATACAGTACATACGTAGCAAAGTAGGAAAACAATTTACGAGAGAGAGAGAGAGAGAGAGAGAGAGAGAGAGAGAGAGAGAGAGCGAGAGAGAGAGAGAGTTGTTTTACGTACGTAAATGTAAATTTTAAACAAAAAAATATGATAGGTTATAACATGTATATTCAGACTTTTAAAACCTTCCCTTTAACTTAATGCATACTAAACTAAAACAGGCACAAATATTAAAATGTTAGAATATTAAAGTAAAACATGTATAAAAAAAAATAAAGATTGTTACTGTACTCACCACGAAAGTAGTTGAAGAAAAACTTGAATGATGATGGCGATGAATTTGCTGCACAGTAGAAATGATGATGAAGCTGATGATGTCTTCTACTGTGCAGCCAATGATAGTATTTTACATCTCTTCAGACGGAGGTGTCTTTTCCTGGGACACCTCTTCAACTTCTTCCTGGGACACTAATTCAATTTCTTCCGAAGGCGTAGTAGCAGAAGGAACTGGCTCTTTTTTGCGAGGCTGAAAGAACATTGTGATCGGAAGTTGCTGCCGCTGCTTCTTCTTTCGCTCGAAGAGCATCCTGTAGGGAGTCATGATGTCATCGACCTTGTTGCAGAATTGCATAGAACGAACCATATCCTCGTCCCAGTCTTGCAACATTTCTTTCAACTCCTTCGCAAGGTTGCAGAGCTTGGCAAGCCGTTCTAATGTTAAGCCCGTTTCTTCGACATTTTCTTGGGTCTCTTCCTGTGTTTCACTGTCTTCTTCACTGGCCGATTTCGTCAGGTCTTCGAGGTCTGCGTCAGTTAGCGGCTGGGAATGGCATTCCAACAACTCCTCGACGTCTTCAGTCGTCATGTCGCCAAACCCGTCACCTCCAATTATCGCAGCCAACTGCACAGATTTGCGTATTGCAGAGTGTTGAATCTCAGCAGGTGTAAATCCCTCGTCATCGTAAACAATCTGGGGCCACAACTTCTTCCAGCTCACATTGACAGTAGCAGGTTTCTTTTCTTGCAGTGCCTTCTGGATGTTCTGCAGGCACGTGGCTATTGTGTACTTCCGCCAGTACGCCTTCAAATTGAAAGTTTCATCCTCATCATCTTGGGCAGCATCCACACACGCAACGAGGTCCACCAAGGTATTCTTCGTGTAGAGGGCCTTGAACGCCCTGATAACCCCCTGGTCCATCGGTTGAATTAATGACGTGGTGTTGGGTGTCAGGAACTCAACCTGAATGCCCTCATGCGATAGATCAGTTGCGTGTCCACCAGCGTTATCCATAAGGAGAAGGATCTTAAATGGCACGCCCTTCTCTACGAGATATTTGCTGACTTGCGGGATAAAACACTGGTGGAACCAATTGGAGGTCAGCATCTACGTAATCCATGCTTTTTGATTATGCATCCAGTACACGGGAAGGAGATTCTTATTTTTATTTTTCAAAGCGCGAGGATTTTTCGACTTGTAAATAAGCCCCGGCTTTAGCAAAAATCCAGCAGCATTGCCACACATCACGAGGGTTACGCGATCCTTTAACGCTTTTAAGCCAGAGGCTTTGGCTTCTTCTTTAAACAGGAAAGTTCGTGACGGCATTCTCTTCCAAAACAAGCCGGTCTCATCCATACTAAACACTTGTTCCGGCTTGTATCCACCTTCAGCGATAATGTTCTTGAACGTCTCGTTCGCGTAAGTTTCAGCAGCAGTAGTGTCAGCGGAAGCAGCCTCGCCATGCAGGGAAACGCTTTTTAGGCCGAAGCGTTTCTGAAACTTCGCGAACTATCCTTTGCTGGCGGAAAAACGTTGTTTCTGAGGCTGGGAATCAGTGGATGTCCCTGGTTGAGGTTCATCTACATCATCTTCGTCTTCTTCAGCATGGTCGTCATCGTCGTCTTGAGGTTCCTTTGCCGCAAAATTCTCATACAAGCTCAAAGCCTTGGTTCGGATGGTGTTCGTATCCAAGGCTATGTTCTTCTTTCGGCAGTCGGCAATCCAGACTGCTAAAGCACCTTCCATACGCTTTGTAGTGCGGCTGGTGGTGTGCGGAAGTTAGCGGTCTTGGAGAGCTGGTTGGGTTTATCAAGGATGCCTGAGTAACACTAAAAAAACTAAACTATTAGTTATCATGTGCAAGAATCTTGGCAAGGATGAACCTGCCATCCTCACCTCGAGTCTCAAACAAATATCTATTTCTTTCTGTGCTATAATTGGGGCATTCAGTCACCAAATGCCTCATGTCAATGGTACCAAACATTTGTCGCAATATGGTCGATGTTGGCCAGCCAGCAAAAACTCATGTGTCATCCCAGTGTGACCAATGCAGAGACGACAAAGAGTAGTCTCCCACTTTAGGGGTATCCCTTTATACCTCAAAGGGGATATAACATTACTTATTTCTCTCATAAACTTATATTTGTTGATAATTTCAAATACGTGATATTTCCATGATGAATTTCTATCAAAGACAATACTTCTTTGTGAATATTTTCAAAATAATTAACGAGTGATTTCTCTTCGTTACCATTTTCAAAATTGAAAAAGCATTCGTTCATCAGGAATTTTAATAACATTTTCACATATAAAATTGTGACCAACTAAAACAATTGTTAATTAAAACTAATAATGTTTTATGAACAAATACCAATGATACTGAGACTCAACTGCAGAATGATTGCAGGAATAGACGCGCACGAGTATTCCTGAAAGCGAAGGAGTTCAAGGACTACCCTTCACAGCCTACGGTGCATAAAGTAATCGAAACCCTCCAAGCTATACGCCTGGTATGTCCCTCGTCATGAACTCAATCGGAAGTATTTGCTTGCAAATAAAAGAGCAGAAAATACTATGAATGGCACATCGATAACCAAAGGGATCGTTTTAGTTACGTAACGTCTCGCCTACCGAGTAGGTACGTCTTGGATGCATGCCGTCCCTCCAATGAGTACGTGGAGGAGACATTACTGTTCCCGTCGCTCGGCTCTGAGGTTTCTCGCTGTCAGTAGAGGAGTAATTTCCCAGAAAGAATGGAGGCACAAGTATCGATTCATTTTGAAGAACGTTAGCTGCGTAGCGAACTGAAATGGAAGACTGATGCAACAAATGAGATTATTTCAAAAAGCGAAACCAAACCTTAGTAGGCCTAATGCTTACAGTATACTATGTAGAATGTTACTGAAAACACTAATCTTTTATAAAAAAAAATTATCTGTGATTATTGAACAGTATAATTAAGATTATCATAAGACTCGATTCAGTCGGGTGACTCGACCGAAGCGACAAAGTTGTCCCTCCCAGGAACCCAATTAAAAGACCTCTAATAAAGAGGAAACAAGGATGAGACACATTATCATCTTTAATACTGCTAATTCCTCTCTCTTGGCTGCTTTTTAACCCATATATAAAGCAGTTATCCTCCAAAAATGTAACAACAATAGACTAAATAGCAATTTTTCTTCTTGAGTGACATCAGCAAATGGTTGTCTGCTATGACGAGGATCCCATTAGAAGCCTCATCCAGCATGTTGTGACGTTTACGGGAAGGTCACGCTACGTTGCATTTCCTTGACCTTACAAAATCAGTCGTGTGTATGATTACACGATGTTTATTTGAGCTTGCTTGCTTGCGAGATTGCCCTACGCCCCAGCCCTTCTTGCTGGACACGGGCTCTTGCGTCGGCAGCCCGTCAATGATTGAGTCGCAGTGAAAAAGGTTGGAAGCCCACGGGAGGCGTCCTTCTCTATATCTCTACAGGTAGACTTTATAGAACAACATTATTCCAGAGTCATACCCTTAAAAGTTTGTTATAATTATATATTCATCACTGTACGAAAGATGGTTTCTGAAAACACCTGATAAAGTTTATCATCCAGATTCTACAAGAATAGGTTTTATATGTAAATATTAAATAATCCAGACATAAATTGGAAGATTTTAACTTGGAAAATTTTCAAATATATAAATAGTTACTGATTTATAAGTGCTGCTAGCCACGCCCCCAAAGATGAACTCAATACCGCTGAACAATTACAGTGCAGTAGTTAACCCGCTCAAGCAAAGAAGAATTGTCTTGTAAATTTCTTTGTCTTCTGATAAAGGTAACAAATATTTGGTTTTGAATTGTATATGTCTACAAAAGTATGTGTCCTATTAGTAAATTTCCTCTTTATTGTTATACTATCAGAAAAATAAATAGAATACCGACCGCGAAAGTACTCGATCCTTCGATACGGGGGAAACATGCGCTTTGGTATCCTATCGAAACAGGGTTTAATTCAAACTACAGCCATTACCTTAGATCAGGGGTTCTGAACCGGGGGCCATGGAACATTTCTGGGGGTCCACAGGCAAAACTTAACGAATTGGGGGCGATGGGAAAAACCCAGGGGTCGCGTGCGAGAGACGCTGGCGCTCACGCGATGGGAAAAACCTAGGGGTCGCGCGCGAGAGACGCTGGCGCTCACGCGATGGGAAATACCTAGGGGTCGCGCGCGAGAGACGCTGGCGCTCACGCGATGGGAAATACCTAGGGGTCGCGCGCGAGAGACGCTGGCGCTCACGCGATGGGAAAAACCCAGGGGTCGCGCGCGAGTGACGCTGGCGCTCACGCGATGGGAAATACCTAGGGGTCGCGCGCGAGAGACGCTGGCGCTCATGCGATGGGAAATACCTAGGGGTCGCGCGCGAGACGCTGGCGCTCACGCGATGGGAAAAACCCAGGGGTCGCGCGCGAGAGACGCTGGCGCTCACGCGATGGGAAATACCCAGGGGTCGCGCGCGAGAGACGCTGGCGCTCACGCGATGGGAAATACCCAGGGGTTGCGGCGAGAGACGCTGGCGCTCACGCGATGGGAAATACCTAGGGGTCGCGCGCGAGAGACGCTGGCGCTCACGCGATGGGAAAAACCCAGGGGTCGCGCGTGAGAGACGCTGGCGCTCACGCGATGGGAAATACCTAGGGGTCGCGCGCGAGAGACGCTGGCGCTCACACGATGAGAAAAACCCAGGGGTCGCGCACGAGAGACGCTGGCGCTCACGCGATGGGAAAAACCCAGGGTTCACGCGCGAGAGACACTGGCGCTCATGCGATGGGAAATACCTAGGGGTCGCGCGCGAGAGACACTGGCGCTCACGCGATGGGAAAAACCTAGGGGTCGCTCGCGGGAGACCGTCATACTTCAGCCATTATCTTAGATGTTGCTGACTTCTACCTTAGATTAGCCTACAACTTTTCCAAATTCCTTAAATGTGAAGCTAGTAAAACCGAAATTACTGGCTGGAAGCTATGCAAATTACCTCAAACTAAAGTAAAAGTTAAAGTTGCGGGTTTTAGGTCTCCACAGAGACGATTTACATCGTCCTCCTCGGGCGATCATTAGCCAGCAGGGACTATCACTAGTCGCCTCTAACCTCCCCCCCCCAGGCGCCACCCTGGGAGTACCCCCCGGTAGAAGGTCTCACGGTATTCGCGTCCCTGGCGGGGACCAAACTCGGGACCTCTATAATAGAAATCCGCGACGCTACCTACCTTGCTATCCGGAGTTATGCCCTTAATTCACTGGTATCCTCCAGCAATTGTGTACATTGACACATTATAGGTAGAGCATTTATTTGCGTGTTCTTGACCTTCCAGAGTTTATCCTGCATAAATTAAAAAAGTTTCGGTTAATCTAATAATAATAATAATAAGGATAAGAATAGGGAAGTAACGAATACACGGAATTGTATACTTTGAAAACACTATTTTGATATATAAAAATTAATAATAATTTTATATTAAACCTTTTTTTATATCTATCTTCAAGAGCTGTTAATTCCCTTTTATTCTCAGTCACACGTATTCGAATCAGGCGTAGTTGGAGCTTTTGCCTTTCCCCTGGCCTTAAAGACAGCGTCTCGTTTTGAAATGATTTGCTTCAGTTATAAGGAGCTCAGATGAGAGCCTCACATTAGATATCAAAGTTCCTGAGCACAAAAAGAATATCATACTGTTTGGACGCAACTATAAGGTCTTCGAGTATTTGCATGAAGACCACGAATATTGCGATACAGTATGCGACACTAACGTAAACTAGGACGTGCTGGTCCAGGATTTCCCTCGATGTCTCCTGACAGGATAAGAATTAATTGCAATATATATTCATTATATCTAAAAGCTAAATTAACAATAATGATAAAGAAAAAAATTATGTACAGAAATATGGGAGCGTTTGTAGGGTGACGGCTAGATCCCGTAGAAAACGGGAATATTATGAACTGTGGCCGTCATTCTAAAAACGATTTTGGCTCGAGAAGCTAACTTAAAAAACCCACCTAACCTATGCTAAAAGCCGTATCCTTACCCGGGGGGGCTTTGCCCCCCCGGACCCCCCCCCTTACACAACAGTTTCCTTACCTACAAGTACGACGGGAGAAGCTAACTTAAAAAACCCACCTAACCTATGCTAAAAGCCGTGTACTTACCCAGGGGGCTGCGCCCCCCCCCCCCCCCCGGACCCCCCCCCCCCCCTTACACAACATATTTAAGATCCGTAGACCATTTCCAAACGTTTTTATTCTATACAAGATAACAGTCGGAGCGATAATAAGCAAATTAGGACGCTTGGCCGTAGCGCTACAAACTACCCGAAATATGAGTAAAGTGATGGATAAAACCCGTAGACTATCGACAAAAAGTCGGAAAATCTGGTCAGCGCGGCGGAGCAGATACCCTTCCCCGACCCAGGGAGAGAAAGAGAAAGAAAAAGAGAGAGAAAGAGAAAGAAAAAGAGAGAGAGAGAGAGAGAGCCAGAAAGACGGTCATACAGCCAGGGGGCATGAGGCCCTGTGGTGAATATGATGGTAGGTTCCTCCAGCAGAGCCACTTCAACCTTCAACTGACCGTGATGCTTTTAATCAAGGCCAATAAAGACGGTTCTATCTATAGACCTTTAAGTAACCTTTGTCTTACTAGGAAGTTTCTAATAACTTCAATAAATATTATTGTTCCATTTCTCGCTTCATTTGAAGCGACAATCGACTGAGCTTCAAAATTTATGTGTTATTACGTTATTCATTCAAATTGAAAACAAAAATATCCAAAACATTTCCAACCAGGAGTAGCCGTAATACTTGTCAGTTGTTAAGCCCAGGCCTATGCTGGCACACTAATTATATAATACATTTAGGTACCATTTTAAAAGAGCATTCTCTTGGTAAAATATGTAATAGAAAAACAAATGCCTGTGAGGGATCATGTAGACAAACTTCCCAAAACAAGAGGGTTACAGACTTTCTTCTTAGGGCATTAAGGGCGTCACATCCTTTTTCCTGTTCCAGACTCTTTCAAATCTAACCTTTCCTTTTTAATACACCAATTTTTGCGATCCTCTTACGGGCTGTCTAGGACAAGAGCCCGTGTCATGCTACAGGCAGGGCAATGTACACGAATGAAAATGAATGACCTTGGCGTGCCAATCAGCTAACCAATGTGCTAACTGGACCCTAGAGGAGAGATGCAGCAGTTTCCAAATTGGCAAGGCAGAAAGGACAGCGTAAAGTAGTGACGTTGTGGGATTCTCTGGTTCTGCGGAAAGCAGCCCTACTTCCATCCCTTCCCATCAACGCTACGGTGAGAAAAGTCCGGAAGTTAAGCCAGTACTTCCTCTTCCAACCATCGCTACCTTTAAGAAATCCGTCACTTCAAAGGTAGCTTTCACAAATTGGGCTATGGCCCCCTCTAAAGTCAGATAAGAAGTCACAATCTGCACCACCAGCCCCTTCTACTGCCCACACAGGTGTATAAACGGGTGCGACTGAAAAGTGTAAAAGGAAAGTAAAGGGATATACAATTAGGACATTACTCGTCAGAAAATGATTGGTAGTACACTTTCGATGGACATTAAATATTTCCAGCACGGGTGATAACAACTGTTATTGGGCCTCGATCCGGCTACAGTTCAAATGGGTCTTGCTCCGCTTTGGCTCGCTGCTGAAATTTACACTACATCACTGCTCCTACGTCTTAATAAAAAACTACATATATTGACCCCCTTTACGGTCCTTTACTCTTTCTATGCCCCTTTACGTTCCTTTACGCTATTCAGTAGCACCGGTAGAAACTCCTCTGCTATGTGCCCAGCCTGGACAGTCTAAGAGAGGTAGAGGTTATATGTTAGGAAGGGTCACTAGGATGAGCAAGGGGGCAGGATCACGCAGCTCAAGACTTGATGATAGAGGTCCCACAAGACGTAAACCTCCCCCCCCCCCCCCGTTCATGAACCGACATCCTCTCCTCGGATGCCAACGACATTTGAATCATATCACCCGAGTTCTGAGAAAGCCCTTCAGGCAGAAGTGAAGATTATGCTGGACAATAACAGGCTTATGGTCATACTGGATGGCTCTTCAGGCTTTTACAGTCATCTGTAACTTGTGGAAAAGTTAACGGGGAGGCTGGGAACCTGTCCTTGATCTCTCCACCTTATACGAATTTTTCCATCAGATTACCTTAAAAAAATAGCCTCTCTTCAACTGATAGGGGATCTCCTCGTCAACCATTGTCGAGAGAAGGTGTGGTCGTAGCCTCTTAGCAACTGATAGAGGATCTCCTCATCAATCATTGTCGAGAGAAGCTCCGGTCGTAGCCTCTCTGCAACTGATAGAGGATCTCCTCGTCAACCATTGTCGAGAGAAGATCCGGTCACAGCCTCTCTGCAACTGATAGAGGATCTCCTCGTCAACCATTGTCGAGAGAAGATCCGGTCGTAGCCTCTCTGCAACTGATAGAGGATCTCCTTGTCAACCTATTGTCGAGAGAAGATCCGGTCGTAGTCTCTCTACTGTTTCGATGAATCCCGCTCTCAGTCTCGTGGTGCGAAGCCTTCTTTGTTGTCGTCATTCGTTATGGTGCCTATTGCAATTCTACCAATTATAGAACACACGGGAGCAATTAGTAAACCTTCTCATAGTGCCCCTGTTGATCCTGACGGAGACCAATTACTACGACGCACAATACCCGAATCTTCTGCGGGGTGGTAGAAGGATAAACGCTTTACACAACAGCAGGTGAATGACCTCTCCGTACCTAGCGACAGTCCAATTTTTCATAAATCCATACTAGGAATATCATGTGCTTGTGATAGTTATTTTAGTGGAACGAATTAAAACTAGCCTTAATAGTAAAGGAATTTAACTCACATATTCTTTAGGAGCCTTTGTATATCAGCGGCCAGTTCCTCATGCAGATTGAAAATGGACATCAACTAACCTAAACTTACCCCCATAAGGCCCTAACCTAACCTACAAGCCTAGTCCTTATCTACTTAACTAATGGGGGGGGGGGTGTTAATGGCCTCCTGCGACCCCCCCTTACACTGATGTATTCTAAGATAGATATAATACATACAGGTGGCCGCTATCGTACATACACCTCCATCCATATAAGGGTATATGTAGAAGCCTGCAAAATGACTTGAAACTGATTTCTTTAATTGACGTCGGCTCATGGTTGTAGTTTCTCACCAGACGCCAGGTAGGCCTCCAGGCCTGTCAGTCGTCCTGCTTCAAGAACTGTCTCCATTCTTGGCGATCCTCATAGAGCCTCATCTCATCAACTTCCCGCAAACTGAAGCCTCTCCTCTCTACTCCTCTCTCTATGTTTTGTAGCCCTCTCAGTTTTGGTCTTCCTACCGGTCTCCTTCCTTCTGGTGTCCATTCCAAAAACCTTACAGGATATCGCTCTTCCTCCATTCTTTTGGATATCGCTCTTCCTCCATTCTTTTGACATGTCCAAACCATCTAAGCTGTAGTTGTACTGGTGAATTATAAGAGGTTTTCTGGTAGACACACCTGGACAACATTGTCCAGAGTCATACCATTAAAATTCTGTAGTGTAGCTTTAGCCAACTATATGCAATTGTTGCTGTTGGTGTATTAAAGCCAACACTTCTTGTTGGCACGGGCCTTTTTATTGTTAGGCCCGTAGGTATTCAAACACAAAAAATAGGTACAAAATTAAAAGATTGCCCAGCCTTACTGCTGGACACGGGCTTTTGTGTAGCAGCCCGTAGTATTTATTGCCCTAAGTAGGCAATAGTGTCACAGCAGTACCAGTCTCTCATGTCTGGATTTGCAGCCGCTCAGCTCCTTGAGCGTAGCTGCAGGTGCGACCGCTCAGCCCCTTGAGCATAGTCGCCAGGTTGGCAAAGATAGGTCTTGCAACTGCTCAGCCCCTTGAGCGTGGTTGCCAGTGTGGTCGCTCAGCACCAAGAGCATGACCTTGCGGACCAAAAAGCAGGACCATTTGGAGCCGAAATGAAAGGTTTTAGTAGTAGGTAAAAGTGTTGATAGCAGTAAGTCCCAGTAAGTAGGAGAGACTGGGAGAGGAGGGAAGAATTCGAGTAGTAGGAAAAAGTGGCAGTTTTAAGCATAGATGCCTATCTCTGCACCGGGGAGGGTGAAACTAAGGGACTGAGGAGGGAATGAATTACAGAGGAGGGAGTCTTAGCAAGGGAGCAGACTTTGACTAGTAGTTGCAGTACTAGGGGGATCAAGGTATCCACTGGCAGGGCCTCTGCCAGGGATAAGATGGCAGATATTGGTGGGGGTTGGGGAGGAGATTTCACAGCACTGGAGGTTGGCTCTTCAGCTGGGCTAACAACAGCGCTGGGTTCTTGGTCCGTGGCTGCAGTAGGGGCTCCTGGAGGAGGAGTCTCGGATTGTCGTCTGGGAGGCCTGGTTCGCTGAATCCGCTGGGGTTTCGGTGCCTGCCTTGGTGCAGCCTCAGGTTTGTTAGGTGTCTGCCTTGGTGCAGCCTCAGGTTTGGTCGGTGGGGCTGCCAGTGGGGTTGGTAGCCTCTTCAAGAATTCAGGACAATTCTTGTTCCATGCATGGTGAGGTCCCGCACAATTGGGACATTTTGCCTGGGTTTTTTTCCCATTCTGATGTGCGTTAATGCAGTCCTGTGTGGGATGGCGGTGGCTGCAGACTCCGCACATTGTAGGGTTCCTGCACTCTTCTTTATGGTGCCCATAGCGCTGGCAGTTGTAACAGCGCAGTGGTTCTCGCTTTGGACTTCTGATGGGAAACTTTCCCCAGAGGCCCAAATCCAGTGCTTTAGGGACTTGCCCAATAAAGGTGACTGTTACTTCCTTGGTGGGAAGTTTGCGGTGGTCCAGCTTCCTCTCGGCTTTTGCAACATTGCTGCAGTCGGTGACGAATGACAGTGGCATGTCTACAGGAAACCGATAGATCACTGCCTGTCTGAGTCTCTTCTCGGGGTCCAGGAGGGTCAGGGAGGTTTCCTGTTGGAGGATGTTGACACTGGCAAGGTCCTTCGGGGATATGATTAAATCCCCTTTTAGGTTGGCCCTGGCTGTGATCTTGATGCCTGGGTTGGCGGTGGCAATAGCAGCAACTGCTGCATATGACGGTGAGCCTTCTACAGCTGCCATCTTGAATTTGACAAGCTGTTTGGGTTGGCTGACAGGTGGTTGTGGTCCCTCAGCAGCGGCCAAGTTTAGGTCCAAGCTTGGGTCATTTTCAGTGATTGCCTGAGCCTCCATTAGGAGCTGTGAGAGGCATGGAGTGCAGTTGCAATCCTCAGGGTGCAGTTCTGCTAGTTGCGGTGGTTGGTTGTCAGTCAGGTCTAGAGCCATGGTTGAAACGTTGGTCTCAGGTTCCGGAGTTGCGGTGAGTGGAGCGTCCTCTGCTTCCATCTTTTCAGGTGTCTTCTGGACAGCTGGTGCTGGAGATGGAGTGGGTGGCTCCGGGATAGGTGAGTCTTCGGAGTCCATAGCTGGTTTGGCATGAGTGGGGGAGCTGTGGCCTACAGTGTTGCTCCAGATAGCATACACACATGACTGGCAGTCACAGTCCCGTTCAAAGGGGAGAGAGTTACTGCAACTGGGTGCAGAGACTGTCTCTTTATACCGTGCTTGCACCCGGTATTTCCTCTGAAAAATGTCTGGATAAGGAGACTGTGGAGGGTAGGATGGTATATCCATATATCCTGGCCTGTGCTTCCTTTGTAGGAAGTGGTAGATGCTCTCAAGTATCAGGGTATAGCACTGAAAACAACTGCATGTTTTCCTGTGGGAGAGCACCGTTGGGTCCCTTATTTTGAACCCTATGTGGTCTGCTAGCTGTTGCCTGTAGTTCTGGTACCTCTGGCAGCGATTGCACCTGCACTGCTGAGCCCCATTCTTGCAGGGATTGATCCAAGTGGGGTACAAACTCCTTCTGTAGGTGCGGAGACTGTCATGCCCATCATCAGCCATACTGGATGGAATTGAGCTAGTCACTGAGGTCAACAACAGTTATTTAATTAGCAAAAAAGCCAAAGTAAATAACTGGATTCTTTCTTATATGCGGCCTCTTCAACCAAAGTTGAGAGGTCCTAGTGACTGTGTGGATAAAAGTCCACCCATCCAGGTGTTGCCAAGTCCGGTGCTGCTGAACTTAGAAGGCTGGAGAGCTCTTGTCGGCGCAAGAGCTGGGCCGAGACTGAAAAACTATATGCAACTCCCATGAAACGTCTAATCAAGTTGACTGATAACCTATTATCATAGACTATATTTCTATATAAGCAATCATCAAAACAATGCATTTTGAAAATCATTGATGAGTGAATTTTGTTTATTATTATTTTCAAAATTGATTCAATAATAAGGTTTGGCAAAACACAGGCTCTTTCTTCTTAAAAAAAACGAATGGTGCTCTCACTCTTTGCATCTATGCTACTGAAAAAGTGCTTTAATTCTTTCATTTTACCTTGTTTTGAGTATTAAAAGTGTTTTAATTCTTTCATTTTACCTTGTTTTGAATATTGTTCTCCTGTCTAGTCTTCAGCTGCTGATTCTCATCTTAATTTGTTGGACAGAAACTTACGGTCGATTAAATTTCCTATTCCTGATCTAGATATTAATCTCTGGCACCGTCGTTCAATTAGTTCATTATGCTGAATGTTGCATAAGATTTTTCATAACTCTGACCATCCTTTACATTCAGATCTCCCTGGACAATTCTATCCTGTTCGTAATACTAGGCAGGCAGTTAATTCTAATAGCCAGGCTTTTTCCATCATAAGACTCAATACTACGCAGTACTCTAGAAGTTTTATTCCAGCTGTTACAAGTTGTGGAATGATCTTCCTAATCGGGTTGTTGAATCAGTAGAACTTCAAAAGTTCAAAGTTGCAGCAAATGTTTTTATGTTGAACAGGCTGACATGAGTCTTTTTATAGTTTATATAGGACATATCTGTTTTGACACTGTTACTCTTTTCCTAGAATGATTTATTGTTAATTTGTTCTCCTCATTTATCTATTTCTTTATTTCCTTTCTTCGCTGGGCTATTTTTCCCTGTTGGAGTCCTTGGGCTTATAGCATCTTGCTTTTCCAACTAGGGTTGTAGCTTGGCTAGTGGTATCAATAACTCCCAAGATCTCCAGTCAGTAGCTATTAAGCTTGTGCAGGTTTCAAACTCCAGTTCAAGAGATTGCCAAGTAGAAATGTTCCTGCAGGATACTTCTATAGGAAGAGCGTTTAATACTCTTTAACTTTCAAATTTGATTTACGTCCTTCATCGTAAGCAACCATTGTTACTACTACTACTACTAGATGATATCCTTGCCTATAGTAAGGGCTCGGCCAGACCAAGCGCGGCTAACGGCGAGGTTAGCGGCAAGAGGTTCCAGCTGAGAATTGAAACCTTGGGTATCTTATGTAGGTGGCCAGACAGGAGGGGCGAGGCTTCCCGCGCCTCCTATCTGGCCACCTACATAAGATACCTAAGGTTTCAATTTGCCGCCATAACCTCTTGCCGCTAACCTCGCCGCTAGCCGGGCCTTAAGACACAGGCTCTTGCATTAAAGGCAGCCCATAAGAGACTTTGAATTTGTAGGGTGGTCTTCCAGAGGAGGCCGGGGTTCAGCAACGATGAAAACGCAAGGGTAAATTTTTATGAGTTGCTGAGAATGTAGAAAAACAGGGTGCATTTTTAACTTTACAAGAGGGAGGATATGCTGTGAGTGGCGTGAAAAGGGAGGGGAATAACCCGGGGGAGAGACTCCTCTTTAGGTCCACGAAATAAAGGGTTAACGAGACAGAATCCGTCAGTTGGAGAGAAAGTTGTTATAGCAGCCAGTCCCAGTAAGTAGAAGAGACTGGGAGAGGAGAGAAGTAATTTAAGTCAAAGAGAAAAGAGCCAGGTTTAAGCAAATAAGCTCATCCCAGCTCGCTGGCTGGAAGCTGGAAATGTTGGAGTAACTCCATGAAAATGGGGATCTTGGGTAATGACTCTGGTGAGGATTTTGAAGGATAAAGGAAGGAATTGGGTTAGGTTGGAAGGTGTAGGTTGTGGGAGAGGTGCTGCTTTCGGCTGGCTGAATGGCTCTGGAACAGTGACAGTGGGCGGCTGGCGTTTTCTTCTCTGCCCCTCTCTTTTATTCTTCTCCTGTACTTCTCTTTCTCCCTATTTCCTTAATCTTTCCCATCCCGAGTACCTGCCTTTGAGCTATAAACTGGATTGTAACCAAGGGTACTCTTCCTTTCCCCCATATTCCCCACTTCCCTATTCTTATCCTTATTATTATTATTGTAGCCCCTGACGTTTCCAATTTATAATGTTTCGTGCTATGGGTTACAGATCCTGCGGATGTTTCGAAAATTGAGGGGTAATAGTGCGGACCAAATGCAGTTCCTCTAGCGGAGAGAGAGAGAAAGTCCACGCTAAGTTTTTTCGAGATTTGAACTGATCTGGATCATCATAATCGCCAGTCATTCTTCGGATTGTAAATTGTCATAAATTTACAGTTTAATTGTAATTTAAATTAATTTTTTTATGACTTACATTGCCCTCTCAAATATTGCTTTTCGAAAAAATATACACAAAATGAACTACGTACAATCGTATGACACACGGTTGGTACATGGCTCCCCCCCCCCCTTTTAATGACATACTGTGCATGTTAAATAGGGCGCCCTGATCTAGAGAGGCGAACTGTAGGCGGGTCATCTGGCAGGAGATAAGCAGGTTTTAGACGATCAATGGAGACCCAGTCTTCTTTGCCACAAATGTTTAGTAGGAATGCTTTCGGACTGCGTCGGATCACAAGGAAAGGGCCCGTGTAAGGGGGCGTTAGCAGTGGCTTGCTAGTGTCATTACGCAGGAAGATGTGCGTTGCAGAGTGCAAGTCTGTCGGTATGTGATGCTTCGCTGGGGGCTTGTAAGTCTGGCGGCATGGAGTAAATTTTCCTACGACGTGACGTATGCGCTGGAGATCGTCGGAGAAGATTGTAGAAGGAAAAAATTCAGCAGGGATGACCAACGGGTCGCCATACACCATTTCAGCTGCAGAGACATCGAGGGTGTCTTTAGGAGTGTTCCTTAGTGCCAGGAGGACCCATGGAAGCTGAGTTTACCAGTTGGAATCCTTGCAGCGGGACATCAAAGCTGATTTGAGGGTGCCATGAAAACGTTCAACCATTCCATTGGCAGAGGGGTTGTAGGCTGTTGTCTTATGTAGGGTGATGCCCAGGAGACTCACTAATGATGTCCACAATTGAGAGGTGAAAGTGGTACCCCTGTCAGAAGTAACATGCTCAGGGATACCAAATCTTACAATCCATCCAGAGAGTAAGGCAGATGTACATGAGGCGGACGTTGCAGTTTCCATGGGAATGGCTTCGGGCCAACAAGTGGAGCAGTCGATGGCGGTAAACAGGTAACGATATCCTGGTGATGTGGGTAGGGGGCCTACAAAATCGACATGAATGTGTGCGAAACGACGCTGAGGTTGAGGAAAGGTGCCCACTCCTGAATCCGTGTGTCGATGTACTTTGGAAGTTTGGCAAGAAGTACAGGCACAGACCCAATCCTTAGCATCCTTAGAAATGCCGTGCCGAATGAACTTTGCCTTCAGCAGCTGTGCGGTAGAACGGCACGAGGGATGTGAAAGGCCGTGAATGAAATCAAACACCTGCCAGCGCATGGGAGCAGGAATCCAAGGTCATGGTCTACCAGTACTGACGTCACGGAGGAGGGTGGTGTTGGAGTCTTCAAGGGGGGAAGTCTTCCCAACGGAGGGACGTGCAGGATGTCCTACATGCTTGATACTTTGGATCCCGTCGTTGGGCTGCAACCAGGGCGTTGTAATCCAATCCCAGTTGAACGGCAGCCAACGTGTTTCTTGACGGCATTGGCAATGGGATTCATTTTCCCAGGAACGTATTGAAGGGTGCAATTGTATTCAGCCACGGCGGAGAGATGTCGGCGTTAACGGGCGGACCAGGCGTCAGATTGTCGAGTGAAGGCGTGCACCAGAGGCATGTGGTCTGTGCGAATAGACGTATTCTGACTGGCTCTTGATATGCATAGTTAACTAAAAGCAAGACTGCGTTGGCCACTGGTTGTTTCGTGTCCAGGTCAGGATGTTCTCTGACCAGCTCTTGATACGCACATTGAACGGTACAGTATAGCGGAACCCCTCAACTTAAAAACTTTATACGGTTCAAGAAGCTGTTCGTAAGTCGAATTTTGGCCTAGGGCAAGTTTAACCTAACTCGCATCCCTGTGTTTTTAAGCTGCAAAGGTCAACAAATATTCTCGTTTCACATAGTAAATGCCGTCTTGCTTTCCGCATTAAGTAATATAATATTGTTTAATTACAGTGTTTCGGCTTGAGACTTTCTCCAATTATTCTGTAATCAAACCAAAGTCAGAGATCTGAATTATGCTAACTTACGTATTACACTTCAGACTATGGTAAAAGTTAATATCAGGTAGACATTATTGAACAAGACTTCCAAAGAATCTTACCTTAAATCTTGTAATTTCAGGTAACTTTTATATTCCTGTGTGTCAATATTTACGTAAAGAATCTTCAAAACAACGCAGTTTGAAAATAACTGATGAGTAATACTCTTTGTTACTTGATTGGAAATGTATCAATATAAATCTATTCCATTTGCCTTGTCTAATTAGGATTTTGCATTAAAAGTCCGTGAAGTCGGCAGAACCTAAGAGATTACGTAAACAATCCGTCATTGTCTCCGAGCAGGAGGCTTTGCTCCAAGTACTACACCGGAGATGTATGGATACATGCAACAGTCCTCTGCAGCTGTCCGTCAGGGAAAACAAGCTTTCCTTCCGCACTGAGTGCGTCAGGAGAGTCATCTGTCGGAGAATTCCGTCAACCGATCGATGACTTCCTCTTCTACATACTGCGAATAAAGCTCCTCTCGGTGTGGGCTAACGAGGTGTCTATGGGGGACAGAGACAGCCCTGTTCTCCATACTTTCATGCCGGCCGCACCTTCGAAGGTATTACGAGTCCGTGAAGTCGGGGCACCTCATAGTTTTGTAGACAATCCGTCATTATCTCCGATCTGGAGGTTTTTCTCAAACTACTACAGAGGAGATGTCTGGACACTTGCGACAGCGCTCTGCCGATGTCCGTCAGGGAAAACAAGCTTTCTTCCGCACTGAGTGTGTCAGGAGAGTCATCTGCCAGAGAATTCCGTCAACCGATTGATGACTTCCTCTTCTACATACTGCAAATAAAGATCCTCTCGGTCTCTGCTTTGAAAGGCTACTTGATCCATATTCGTGGAAGTTGTCCATGTTCGCGAGGAGCCTCGAGCAGTCTTGCCCACCCCGGAACGTCAGGCCCAAGGAGTGGAACGTGCCTTCATCCTCAGGTCTTTCGTTGGTACGGTCTTTTTTATCGCCGTAGCTTTGGTAGAGAAAGTGAGCGAACGTTGCAGACTAAGAGTCCCTTGTCAAGTATGCTTCCACTACAGTCTCTTCGACCGACATGCGACAAAGAAGTCCCTCCCAGGATCCGGATAAAAAACCCTCTTAAAGAGGAAACAGTGCCTTTCTACTTAGATATAACAATAACAATAACAATAACAATAGGGAAGTTGGGAATATGGGGAAAGGAAGAGTACCCCTGGATACAATCCAGTTTATAGCTCAAAGGCAGGTACTCGGGAAGGGAAAGAATGAGGAAATAGGGAGAAAGAGAAGTACAGGAGAAGAATAAAAGAGAGGGGCAGACCCTCTTGCGATATTAGGGTTTTGATATTATTATTGCCTGTGTCACTTAACAGTGCCTTCTGATATAAGGATGAGACTTATTATAATGCATTATCAACCTTGAGAACTTTTAAAATATTTATTAAAAGCTGTTAGTTTCCCAACTATAACCAATAGTTTTAAAGTATTTAACATATGTAGATGTCAAAATATACTTCAATATAGATATCTCCTTTCCTATAAGGAAAAGAACTGTGTTAATATGGATTTACCCATTTTAGAGGTAAGAGTACTTTCATACTCAATAACCTGTCAAGAATTATTCTAAGTTTTACTTTCAGCTTCGCTAAAATCCAAATTTAATAAACCCATTTGAAAAAAGCCACTGGATTTCAAACAAGGATTTAAAGGATCTAATATTTTTATGGAAAAACCTCAAAAACTCTTACATGAAATTGTGAAGAAGAGAATGATATTAGATTTTTCGTTGTATAGAGTTAGAAAAAATAATTAAAGATGTAATAGAAATGTATAAGTGGTGAAATTGTCGGTATAGAAAGAATGGGTAGATCAGACGTGGTTTACTAGGTGGCCATATGTCACCCATGTTCTGTACCCCCAGGCTATTTGGAAATTTCCAACCCTTAACCCCCAGGGGGTTATTTTTTCCCAGCACGTTTTGCTGTATATTTTTTTTAAATTGCTCTAACAGCCTTAATTTTCATCATAGAGAGGTCAGGTTGGTCTCATTCTCTTGGAAAATGCCTGAAGTTTCTCAAAATATGATCAAAAATATGCAAAAAAGAATTTTTATAGCATTTTTTTGCAAGGACGTACCGGTACGTCCTTTGGGGGGTAAAAGGGTTAGTGCTGTGCTCACATGATATCTATGCCATTTTATTTTGCCATAGCTCGCATACCCTACACTCACTGAGACCTTGAGCCTTTAGCTATCGGAGGTTAACATTAAAAAAGCTCGCATGATTTTAACCAAAATTTACACTAGAAAATAAGGGAGTAGGATCTCTGTTCCTTGTTGTTTCAAGATTTCGTCCTTTGAACCCGCCTCTATTTCTACTTTCAAATCATACCAAAGGTACGTGAGACACAGAGAAGGAAAGCATTTGTAGGTTTTAAGAAGAAAGAGCCTGTGTTTGGCCAAAACTTATTACTGAATCATTGTTAAAAATAATACCTAAGAGAAATCACTCATTAACTATTTTCAAATTGGATAGTTTTGAATATTATTTACATAAAATAATTCTCTTCAATGAAAACTTATCAGTCAAAATGATGGGACAGACATTCCATGAAGAAGCAAACTATTGAATGAAGGCTATTTTGAAGGGTACGACTCCTGGACATTAATGTTCAGAACAGTCTATCTTTTAACCTCTCATATAGTTCACAAATTGTGATTTATGTAAATGATTAAATCATGTTCATGTTACAGGATTTCAATGGTAAACATCCAGACAGAATTCTCAATTTCTCCAATGTCTTACCATTTTAAATTTTCCTTAGAAAAAAAAAACTGTTTGCTAAAGATGAATGCAAGAGTTGATGGGAGAAGTACAAGAGGAAGTCCAGGGGTTGCATGAATAGATGGAGTGAAGAAAGCTCTGGGTGATAGGAGGATAGATGTGAGAGAGGCAAGAGAGCGTGCTTGAACTAAGAGAGAATGGCGAGCGATTGTGACGTAGTTCCGGTAGGCCCAGCTGCTTCCTCCGGTCGAAATGGTGACCACGGAGGAAGCAGCAGTGAGGGATTCAGCGTATGAAACTTCATTTGTGGTGGATAACGGAGGGTGATCCGTGGTACTCTACCAATACCTGCGAAACATCGTTGAATCCATCGTCCCAGCTTTAACTGTTTCAATGATTTCAATATACAGTTACCGAGACATAACATTATCTTGTCAAGTCCCTTCCTTTAAGGAATAGTATGATAATATATATTTACTCATTATAGAGGTAGAGCATTTTACATGCTTAATACCTGTTAAGAATTATACTTTCAGCGTAGCTAAATTGATAAAAGCATTTTAAAAATTCCACTGGATTCTAAACAATAATTTCACGGATCTGGAATTTTTATGGAAAAACTCAATAATCCTTACATGAAATTGTATGATATTTTGAAAACAATATTTCGATATAAAATTATGCCAATAAATAATATTTTTATATTAAAACTTTTTTAATGTATTTTTAAGAGCCATTAATTCCTTCTATTTTCAGTCACACGTATTTGAATCAGGCGTAGTCGGGGCATTTGCCATTTCCCTGGCCTTTAGGGACAGCATCACGTTTCGAAATTCTTGGCTTCTTTAACGGATTTTAAGCGAAGCGAAAAATCTATTTTTGGGCTCAAGCCATGTCGTGCTGATGGAAGTTCCTTCATAAGTAGCTTCCTTAATTATATGTGACTACAGTGATATATCCCAGAGAATTTACCGAAGGTACCCAGAATTCTAACTCCTGGAGCGAATATCCCTTAGAATTTTAAGAAGGGATATCGCGTAAGGACGTAATGGCACACCTCATAGCAATCTGCACCCCAGATAGAGTTTTACATTCGAGAAGGTGTGGCAAAATAAAAGGGGGGCCCTCCAAAGGCCATCCCCATTCCCTACTACTATCGATAGTACAACAGCGCCATCCCTACGATAGTGGCCATTACTTGTAGCATTGAGCATAGGCTGTTACAGATACAGTACTACGGGGAGGGAAACTGAAGATCTCTTCTACAGAAGAGATGGGTGGGTCCATCAGGACGACATGGCTATCTCACCCAAAAATAGATTTTTCGCTTCGCTCAAAATCCATTTTTTGGGCTCAAGCCATGTCGTGCTGATGGAAGCATACCAGAGCATTAACGTATCTGTGGATTTTTCATCAGTGCCTAAACCTTATATCAACCTTTTCAATGGTCATACTGACCATATGAGACTTGTGACAATACCGTTATATGTCATCATCACTAATCATAAACAATGTTAGTGCTTCCTGCCTCCTACAGGGAAGAGTCATCTAGACAGTTGAAAAGGGATTTCAAGGTTTACATAAATAGTATGACCAAACTTAAGTACACACTGAATATACAAATAGTCTCAAGTTGTATATTTGGCCAAAATGACATCAGTGTCTCTTATGTCTAAACTTTGATGCATACAAATATGTGAAGGATGCAAGTCTGGCATGTATAGATACAATTGTCTGTTGAAGGTGGACGCACTACATTCTAATAGACATTCATTTCTAATAAATGACTACAAGAGATGGTTAGCAAAACGAATGTAGTCTGACAATGGGATTATACCTGAAACAAGTACAGGAATCGTATTTCTTTCTTGAAGGAATGAAGTCAAGAAATGCCACTCTTAGATTGAAGAGAAGATAAAAGATAATCGCTCTTCATAATTCCTGTACTGGTTACCATTAACTGCACTATGCACTTCGTACACCGGCACTAGAGCTATCTGTATAATTCCACACCTGGGATTTTAGAACAGAGCTAGTGTTACCATGGTAACACTTAAATAAAAGAAGACATACTTAAAAAGGATGACTTCCTCTCCCCTTAACTGACAGTCCCAGTCAATTATCTGTTCATCGTAGAATAAACGGCAGAGTAAATAAGTTACCTGACGTCACCACACATTGCTTCAGATCATGGACTAGCGTAGCATGGTGTTTGTAGAACATCCTGGATGATTCTTATCCAGAGCATGTCCGAGGACAAGTGAGGACCCAAACCAAAAATAGTTTATCACAGAAATTAGGGGGCAGGTTTCAATACACTACCTGCCGCCACTACAAAGTGTTTCAGTTCATGCACTTGTTTTGCGTAGTGTTTGTAAAACACTCTGGATGATTTCCATCCAGTGTATGAACGAAGACGCTCAAAGTCCATGTACTGAAAGAAGTTCAGTGATGAAGCAATCTTTCTCGGATCATGACCTGCGGGAGTACTGTCCGGATCCGCTCTACGAATAAAGTAGGCGAGCTTCGCCCTTAGTTGTTTTAGGGATAAATTTGATCCCGAAGTTTCTCCTTTAAAGAGCTGTCCTCCCCTGAAGTCTGAAGTTCTACGAAGATAGACCTTTAGACACTCTACAGGACATAGAGAGACATCTTCCTTCAGAGGGCAGATTCTCCAGGGACCCCACCTCTTAGTGGGTAGCTCGTTCTTAGCGAGAAAGGATGGATCAGGAAATAGATTCAGTTCTCCCACTTCTGTGAACTGAATGTGACCCTCACCTCTGGATAGGGCCACTATTTCACTAACTCTAGCCCCAGAGGCGATAGCAAACAGAAAAATAACCTTTTGGGTTAGATCCTTAAGAGAACAATCTTCATTGTTCACAGATGAGGCATAATGTAAGACCTTGTCCAAAGACCAAGAGATGGGCTTTGGTGGTACCGCGGACTTAAGCCTAGCACATGCCTTCGGAATCTTATTAAAGAAGTTCATTGAAATTTCTTTCGGTCCTTTTGCTTTGACAAACGCAACCCACTTTTTCCAGGAATACTCATATTGTCTTCTAGTTGACTTGGCCTTGTACTCTTCTAAGAATTCTATATTGCCTTTTGAGATCCCAAACCTTTTTCTAACCGCTAGAGCGAGAAAATCATGAAATGAAGGGTTTGGGTTCTCTGTGATAAAACGAAGGCAGTTAATTTCTGAACCTTCGGAAATATACCTAGGGTCAGAACTAGGACCAGCCTCATCTTCAGTTTCTTCATTAGGGAGGACAGATTGCTCTTGGGCTATCTGGGAGCCAAAAGAACTACTCCCCCTTAGAAGTATCTGAGCCTGTTGAGGACCTTCAGCAGGTGATTGGATGGGATGAACAGGTATACCTGAGTCCATCCCTTTCATTCCAGAGACATGTCGTCTATCAGTCCCACTACAGGATCTTCGTATGGGGCTACATATCGAGGTAGTTTCTTGAAGACGCTCGTGATGAAGAGGTCGATCTGCAGTTCCAGGACTTGTTCCCATCTGGGAGGGAATATGTCTGCGTCCATGGACCATTACAACTCTATCGGCTTGGATCGAAATAGAGTATCCACCGTCACATTGTGGATCAGTTGTAAATGAACTGCTGGTAGGTGCCATCCCTTTAAAAGAGGGATGGGTAACTTCACCAAGACTGTATGAGACATTCGATTGTGAAGTCTTATTATCGCTTCGGTGTCCCAGATCAGTCGTAGGAAGTCTGATCTGTGTGGAGGGGGCTTCCCCACCCATGAAAGGACCAGCAGAGTCTTGGGACTTTCGTGCTTTAATTTTTGTTAGAGAAGCGATTAAAGAGGAACCGATATCAGTCTTTTTTTATCTCTTCAAGCATTTGATGCGTGTTTTCTCCAGGCTCTTAACGCATCTTTCGGGTGTGCCCTTAGCACCAGGTCTGTCACTATTGCAAACTTGGGAAAGTTTAGTGCTTTCCCCTGTTGGCATTATGGCAATCTGACTGATTACCTGAGTCTCTTGACAGACCTCAGGAGCTCCTTTTATATTCCCAAGGGAAAGGAGAGTTGATGTGACTGAGGGCTTCGATGGTTCTTTAACCATCGAAACCCCTGAGCTGGAGAAAGTTGAGACTTCTAGAACCTTATCTTGCATCCGTCATGTCCCAGGAACCGGGTCATCTCTTTGAATGCACATTGGCCGGACACTTCGGGTGCTGCCCACCCCAGCCTCTCGATCAGGTATATTAATACCTGAACTATTTCTAGGCTTGATTTTGACATGACTAAGTTCGTCAATCCTATGAAGATACTTAGGACTGTGAGTCCGACACGTATCTTTCCTAGGATGAATGTTACTCTCTGAATGGTTTACTGGAGGGTTCCGAAGGACACCTTTTAGGTCTGACAAGACTACGAACACCCCTAATTAGAACAAGGTCCATATGTTCAGAAGGATTAACATTCAGAACTTGCTGTTTTTTATGAACTTGTTGAGTGGCGACAAGTTCAAAATGACTCATTGATATATTGAGTCCTTCTCGTGAACACGAAACAGCCTTCCCTGGAACTCGATGAGCTATAGTTTTCTTACCACCTGTATGCTCTATAGCTCTCAGGTATACTTCTCCAGGAGGGTTTTGAACTGTAGGAGAAGGTAAGGAAATGATGGTAGGGACATTTCTGTTTCCCATCAATGGCTCATCTTGAATAGGCTTTGGACTGAAGGATCGAAGGTCCTGCGATCCTGAGGGAAAGTTCCTCCTAGCCGAAGCGTCTTTATGCTTCGAGTAGTCAGTAGGCTTACACTTTTGACCATCTGCCTGTAGCACCGTGGTCACTGGAATAGTGGGATGTTGTTGAGCAGCCCGGATATTTCCAGCATTTTCGATCTTCTTTTTAGGTTGGGGACCCACAACCACAGAAGATTTTCTCTTTGAAGGAATGCCCCATTTTTGGAGAAGACTTATGTTCTCCATGGTGGCGTTCTTAATTACTTCCTTAATGACCTCGTGTGGGAAGAAGTCTTTACCCCAGATGTTGGAAGATATTAGCTTCCTTGTTTCGTGTTTTACTGTTGCATCAGCGAACACAAACTCTCTACATGCTCTCCTGGCCTTCATAAAGGCGTAAAGGTCCTTCACCAAGATAGCCATATGTATTTTGGCTATGACCATGAACATGTCTGGGGTATTTTCGTAGGTTGAACACAACTCTATGTAGTTTTGTAGAGAAAGGGAGGTCGCAAGTCTCTCCTTTGACTCATGTTCATTACACAAGAGCAACTCAGACAATTTAGTGAGACATACCTTGAATTGTCGACTTGCGACGTCCTTGTCTAATTTTCCTACTGAAAATGCCAAATGGACTTCCTTCCAATCCTTTTCCTGTCCGGGAAAAGCTGGTGACAAAGGCTTGCACTCATCGAGTGTGAGACATGGCTTACCCGCCTCTACCGCTTTGGCAACAGAAGTAAATGCCTTCCCCATAAAGGGGAATGAGAGTGAAGTAGGAGCAAGAAAGGAAGGGTGTCTGTTATTCAGTGAGAATACCTTCGACTCTGAATAACCCGCCTTTTTTTAGACTACCTGTGCCTTATCATGTTCGAGAATCATGACCTCCTTTGGTTCCGTTCCTTTTCTTGACTTAGGTTTGTACTTCAGTCGAACCCAACAGTTAGGGAAAGCATCAAAGCTTGGGCAAAATTGAATTTTGTCCAAAGGAACAGCACTTATTTTCTCTGAGATGCAGAGATTGCTATTTGAAAACGGCATCTGCTCCGCGAACCTCCAGGGATTGGTTATGGAGCATGTTGGTAGGTCTTGATTCATGGGTCGTTTGACTGACCCCTGGGAAGCGACAAGAGAAGCTTTACGAGGATCTATCTTGCGTTTTACTTCCTGCTTTTCGTTTTGTCTATGAAAACTCTCTATTTGATTCTTCAGTTGGATACATAATTGTACCACATTATCCAAATTAGGGGTAGAAGACAAAGATGTCGACATCGATGGCTCTAAAGCCAGCACAGGCGGAGGAAATTCCGACGCAACATTTTCCTCTTCTACCTTGGGGCATTTCTTGCCCTCAATCCAAAAGGTTTTCTGGCCATCAGGGGATGTAGTTGGCTCCTGAGGCACTACTGTTTCCTCACTTGCTCCCGGAAATAGTAGCTTACGCATCCTATCATTATGTAGGAAGGTCCCGGAGAGATCATTTGGAAACCTCTCACCCAGTTATGTAATTTATATTGAGCTGTATCCCTAGTCTCTGTAGAATTGGGATTATCAAAACCTTCGGACATTAATGTCCGACATATATTGCAAACCTTTGGGTTCCAATGATGTAGGGATCCGGAAATAATATTGCAGGGGGCATGAAACCTGCAAGTATTATGACCGTAAAAATACTTACTCTTGGTATGGCAGAGGACTGCAGCACAAGGTATCTGGTGTTCCTCCTGTAAAGAAAGGAAAACCAAATGAGTATACAATGGATTATCTCCTTGACAATCAACATGCAAATGTCCTTTACAATAGAGTAGCTCAGGATAGTAAGCTATAAAGGGATAGTAGGAGATACATACTTGTGTACCCCTGTGAGCAAATGCTGTTGCCTCCCCTCAGTATTAACTATGTGGAGATTTCTTTATTGAGTAACTCCAAGTAGGACTCTTACTGTGAATGTATACAGTAATTAAGGATGTAAAAGTCTAATTTGACTGCCTTTTTCCAGAGAGAAAGTTCTAATAGAAGGGGAGAATGTACCATTCAGGCTTCCATGCAGCTACAGTACTATTGCCGACAAGGTAACGCCGATACACTGCCAGCCGGCAAGTCCAGCAGTACCAGTACAGTCGGCGTGCTGCCAACTAAGTCAGCACTATCTGTGCCGGCCTGGCCGGCAGTACTCCGGCAACGGGACCTGTAGCAGCAGTCCAAGGGAGGACTGAAGAACCTTGGGAACAGAAGGGACTTCCCTCTCACGGCCATCATGGTCGCCGGCAGCCATCTTGGCTGTCGGCTGGGCCGGCAGTTGCCGGCTAGGCCGGCAATTGCCGACAGATGATGTGGTTGGCGGCAGTATGCTCTGCCGTCAGCCAAAGACATGGCTCGAGAGGGAGTCTGGCTGGCTCCGGCAACCTACCGGCAATGGTATGGTTGCAAGATGCCAGCCTAAAGAAAGACAATGGCTAAGCCATCAAAAGAGGACAGCGGGGTAGGGAACAGGGTCCTGTAACGAGTGTGAAAGGAACTGGCAAAAATTGTCAATCCTACCACCTGTAAAAGAAACTCTGTTTCGGTATCGGCAGAATCCCAGGGAACAGGAGAGACTCAGTTCTTCAACCCAGAGATTGCCGACCCAGTTAAGGGGATGGCGGCACTGCCGCCTCCTCTCAACAAAGAAGAAACAGAGTTCCAGTGCCACGTATCCTAGGCTAAAGAAAATTACTCTTCAGCCCAGAGTACTGTGGCATAGGACTACTCTTTTAGTCGCAAGGAGAAGATGGTATCCTACCATAACTTCAAGTGCGACTAATGAGGGCTAACCTCCATTGCCGGCCACCTGGCCGGCAGGGGAATGACGGTATTGTACAACCCATTTGCCCTGCAGGCAGGTAGCCGACATAAGACTAAATACTCTGAGATTCTGACTAAATCCCAAAACCTGCCGGTATACCACAACCAGCGGTTAAGGGAAGAGGCAGGACAAACCCTAAGTTAGCCATGTCTGAATAAAATTCAAGGCATGGCTAATAGGGTTGTAGCCTGAGGCTACACTCAGAGGGAAAGAGATTACCCTTAAGTCTCCGAAGAGACGTGTAATGTTTCATAACATTATAGGAGGTATCAGTCTCCACTGAATGAAAACAAAACACGAAGGTAACCGGGGAAAGTCTGAACGTATAGTAAAACATCTAGGTCAGGTTACCTAGACTATACGAGATCTCAGTTACCTAAATCACCGAAGCTCTAACTATACGATCGACAGAGAAAAGGGAAACTAAAATTATGCACATTATCAAAACTTTACAAGAGTAATTGCCTAAATAGCTAAATAATTAAAATAATTAAATAAAGCTATTAAAAACTGGAAGTCGTTCTGCTATCTAAATAACACATCCCTAACGAACGACGGCACCATGGCGCCTCCAGTAACTGGCCTAGCTCTTAAACACAATACTCTAATTTCATTGTGAAACAGGAGCTAAAATATACTCATAGTAAAGACCCCGATACTCAACTTTCCAGAGGCGGAAGATGATGGAGAAAGCATAATAATAATCCTGTTAAACGATCGAAAAGTTAGATCACCAGGGAATACCACCGAGCGAGATCGCTACAAAAAAAGGAATGTCCGCCATCGTGGGAATGGCGCTGTTGTATTCCCAATAGTATTACGAGAGCGGGGAGAGCCTTTGGATGGCTCCCTTTTGCCACATCCTCCTCGAAGCCAAAACGCTGTTTGGGGTGCAGATTGCTATGGAGGCGTGTCAAGAATGCGTCCGCTGATATTATGCAATATCCTTGAGAGAAATTTTAAGGATATTCGCGCCAGGAGTTAGAATTCTGGATACCTAAAGGTAAAATTCTCTGGGAATATCACTGTAGTACATATATCCCTTAGGAAGCTACTTTAAGGAACTTCCATCACGACGACATGGCTTGAGCCCAAAAATAATACCAAAGAGAAATCACTCAATAACTATTTTAAAATTGGATTGTTTTGAAGAAATTTACATAAAATTATTGTCTTCAATGAAAACTTATCAGTCAAAATGATGAGACAGATATTCCATGAAGAAGCACAATCCTGAATGAAAGCTATTTTGAAGGGTACGACTCCTGGACATTAATGTTCAGAACAGTCTATCTCTATTAACCTCTCATATAGTTCACGAATTGTGATTTTTATAAATTATTAAATCATGTTCGTGTTACAGGATTTCAATGGTAAACATCCAAAGACAGAATTCTCCAATGTCTTACCATTTCAGATTTCGCCTATTAGAAAAATAACTCTGCCTGCTAAAGATGAATGCAAGAGTTGATGGGAGAAGTACAAGAGGAAGTCCAGGGGTTGCATGGATGGATGGAGTGAAGAAAGCTCTGGGTGATAGGAGGATAGACGTAAGAGAGGCAAGAGAGCGTGCTTGAACTAGGAAAGAATGGCGAGCGATTGTGACGCAGTTCCGGTAGGCCCGGCTGCTTCCTCCGGTCGAAATGGTGACCACGGAGGTAGCAGCAGTAAGGAATTCAGCGTATGAACTTCATTTGTGGTGGATAACGGGGGAGGGTGGGCTGTGGCACCCTAGCAGTACCAGCGACATTTGCCTGAATCCCTTGTCAGGCTGGGAGGAGCGGAGAGAGGAAAGGTCCCCTTTTCTTCCTTTGTTTCATGTTGATTACCCCGACCCCAAATTGGTGGAAATGCCTTGGTAAACAGATAGATAGCATTGGTGAAGGGAGTTAGGAAGATTTCCATACTCCCTTGTCAATGATTGTCTTAGCATTGGTGAAGGGAGTAAAAAAGCTTTATACAGATTCCCTTGTCAATGATTGTCTTAGTGTTGGTGAAGAGGGTGAGGAAGCTTTACAAACTCCCTTGTCAATGATTGTCTTAGCATTGGTGAAGAGGGTGAGGAAGCTTTACAGACTCCCTTGTCAATGATTGTCTTAGCATTGGTAAAAGAGTGAGCAAACTTTACAGATTCCCTTGTCAATGATTGTCTTAAGATTGGTGAAGGGAGTGAGCAAGCGTTACAGACTCCCTTGGCAATGATTGTCTTAGCATTGGGGAAGAGAGTAAGAAAGCTTTATACAAATTCCCTTGTCAATGATTGTCTTAGTGTTGGTGAAGGGAATGAGGAAGCTTTACAGACTCCCTTGTCAATGATTGTCTCAGCATTGGTAAAGAGAGTGAGCAAGCTTTACAGATTCCCTTTTCAATGATTGTCTTAGCATTGGTGAAGAGAGTGGGGAAGATTTACAGACCCCTATGTCAATGATTGTTTTACCATTGGTGAAGTGAGTAACCGAGCTTCGCAGACTCTCTTGTCTAGCAAAACACTTGCAGGGTACACAATCTGGTTTTAGATCTTCTCTGTACTCTCCCCGTGAGGGCCGTACTTTGATCTCTGGTCCCGAGTATCACGGACTCTTCACAGCAGATTCCCTATCCTCATTCCAACCTGTCATATGAATGTACAACTCATACCTATCTCTTTTTCTGTGAAGCTCATCTATTCACTGTTAGTCCTCTCCACTTCTGAAACTAAGATTTAATCTCGCTCTCCCCCTCAAAGTCCAACCAGTCCCAATACAGTCGCATCGACTCACTGGGTCTTAATGCTATAAAAACTTTGTCTCCTTCAAAGGGGAAGATAACCACATGAGTCGGTCAGAGGTTCTTCCCTACAATTCTTACCTTCCATTCCGCTCCTCTGGAGTGGGTGCTGCTATTGGCAACTAACAGTAGGCCCACCCTTATTAGGACGACCCTTCGCAGCCTACGATGCAGTTTTGCCCATCCCAGAACGTCAAGCCCAAGGAGTGGAACGTGCCCTCGGTCTCAAGTCTTCCATGGGTTCTCCATATCTGTCCCTGAGAAGCTCTCATCTGTCAGGAACCTGATCCTTGATACTTGTTTATCGTCTTAGCTTTGGTAGAGAGAGAGTGAGCGAGCTTTACCGACTCGGAGAGTTCCTTGTCAAGTATGCTTCTAACACAGTCTCTTCGACCGACACGCGAGGAAGTAGTCCCTTCCAGGAACCGATTAAAAAACCTTCCCAAAGAGGAAACAGTGTATTCTGACTGAAGGATGAGACTTGTTATCATACATTAACTTTATTAATTTTGATTTATCAACCTTAGCAGCTTTTAACACATACAGAAAGCTATTAACCTTCCAGATTTAACTGATAGTACTAGGGTATTCAACATACAGATATCTGAATATACCAATAACTTGTTAACTCCCTTCCTTTAAGGAACTGAATTCAATTGGTATGTATTTACTATTTAGAGGTAGTTGAAGCAATTACTTGCTCATTACCTGTTAAGAATTAATTAGGATATACTTTCAGCTAAAGCTAACTCAACCAATGCATTTTAAAAACACCACTGGATTCTAAACAATAATTTCACGGATCAGGAATTTTTATGGAAAAACTCAATAATCCTTACATGAAATTGTATGATATTTTGAAAAAAATATTTCGATATAAGATTATACAAATAAATAATATCTTTTATATTCAAAAAGTTTAATGTCTATTTTTTAGATCTATTTATTCCTTTTATTTTCAGTCACACGTATTTGAATCGGGCGTAGTCGGGGCATTTGCCATTTCCCTGGCCTTAGGGACAGCATCACGTTTCGAAATTATTGGCTTCTTTAAACCAGTTATAAGGAGGCCAGATAAGTCTCCCATATTACTCGTTACTTGTGAGTAGTCTTCGAGGCCCGATTCCGCTGTAGCCGCAGCGCTCCGTAGGGCCTCCCTCGCTCATATTTCAGTTAACGTCTATAATCTCGTCTGATGCGCTTCTCACTCAAGTTGTAACATTCAGCGAATAAGTGGGTTTCTAATTTCTTCTTAAAACTCTGCAGACTTTCAATGTTCTTGAGATTTTCAGGCATCTTGTTATAGATTCTTGTAGCAAACGGTGCAGACGCTCTAAAACCGATATTTGAATTACATCTCGGCTCGTTCAATCTATGCCGATGTGCGCTATGCCTTAGTCATAGAAGTGCCAATATGAAAGGGATTTAATAATTCATTTATATAATTTGCTTTTCCAGATTGTAGTGTTTAGTAAGTCATAAGACATATCTTATACTCCTCGCCTTTACTGGCAGCCAATGGTTCAAATTAATCATTTGAAACAATCTGTAACCATTCTCGCATCGACGCGATTTGACAACTGCACAATACTTGAACTTGAACTGGGTAGATGTTTGAGGTCCTGTTGGGACCTGTTCATCATTCTAAATAAATTTTATACTCTATTAAGTGGTATGTGTGGCATTGAAACCTAGGAATTAACATTGGCAGGATGGGCTGTAAACACATGGCCGGAGTCTCCAGTGGGCGTCAAGTCTACTCTTGAAGGCGTTCACCGTTGGTCCTTGCACCACAGAGTCTGGGAGATCATTTCCCTCTGGGAGAAAGTTCCTCTGCGGACATCTAGCCTACAGTGCTTTTTGATGATTTTGAGACTATCACCTCTTGTTGCACTGTCTCTGGTGATTTCAAACTTTGGCCTGTCTGAATCATAGATCTTGTGTATTTGTAGAGATCGATCATATCACCACGACTTCTGCGATGCTCAAGAGTGGGCAGTCCCAGTATTTCCAGTCTCTCAGAGTATGGCTTATCCCTCAGTGAAGCCAACAGCTTGGTTGCTCTGCGATGAACATCCTCGTATTTCACTACACAGGGTTTTGTGGTGCGGCTGCCATACTGAGTGGCCATACTCCAGGATAGGGCGCACAAGGATTTTGTAGAGTTGTACGAAGAGATCATTGGTCGGGAAGTCAAAGGGACGTTGAATGATACCGATAACTCTATTGGCTTTTGCAGTTGCTTTAGCTACATGTTCTTTAGAGCTTAGCTTGTTGTCGGTGTAGACGCCTAGATCTTTTTCATGTTCGTGCTCCTCCAGTGTTATTTCGCCAAGTGAGTTGTCATGCATGGTGTACTTTCCCTCAGATCTTTTGCTCCCAAGATTCAGGATGCTGCACTTCTGTGGGTGGAAATGGAGCAACCAAACCTGTGACCAGTGTTGCAAGCTGTCAAGGTCAGCCTGTAGCTTGTCTGTTGCTCCGGGGATGTCACTGCGGGTAAACAGCTTTGTATCATCTGCAAACAACTTCACATCACTTGTGCAGACATTGAGCAGGTCATTGATGTAGATGACAAATAGCATCGGACCAATCACGCTTCCTTGTGGTATCCCACTCGTCACTGGTGCTGGTCGTGATGTTGCTCCATTTACTGCTACACACTGCTGCCGATCTTTCAGAAAAGCCTGTATCCATTTGAGGACTTTGCCCTGGATGCCACACGACTCGATCTTTGACAAGAGGCGACGGTGTGGCACAGAGTCAAACGCCTTCATAAAGTCCATGTATATAACGTCAACACTTCCTCCTGCATCGAGAGTTTCTGTCCAGGTATCCATAACATCCAGAAGTTGAGTTACACAGGATCTCCCTTGTACAAAGCCATGTTGCTCTCTGCTGGTGAGTTGATTTTCCTCCAAATGTCTGATGACTTCTTCTCTGATGAGTTTTTCCATCACCTTACAGAGTATGCATGTGAGGCTGACTGGTGTGTAATTGCTCGCTTGTAGGCGGCTTCCTTTCTTGAAAATAGGTGAGACCATCGCTTTTCTCCAGTCCTGTGGTACTTGTCCCTCGTGCAAAGACTTGCAAAAGAGCAATGTTACTGGGTGAGCCAATATGTCTGCAGCCTTTGAGAGAACAAGAGGGCTGATGCCATCTGGTCCTGAAGCTTTGTTGGTCTTTAGAGTCTGGAGTAACTTCCGTACCTTTTCTTCAGAGATCTCAAAGTTTTGCAAGGGTGTGTTGCACTCAGCAGTTGGTGGGTAGGGTAATGGGCCATCATCTTCTTGTGTGAAGACGCTCTGAAAGAAGTCATTAAGTATTTCTGCCTTTTCTATATTTGATGCTGTTTTGCTACCATCTTCCTTCTTTAGATCTCCTATTCCTGATTTTGTCGTTGTCTTGCTTTTGACATATGACCAAAAGGCTTTTTGCTTCGACTGCTACTTTAGCTTCTAAGACTCTTTTTGCTTTTTTGCATTTCTTACTAGCTCTGTTCCTTGCCTTAAGGTATGCTATGTAGTCGTCCTTTTTATCTGGTTTGCTGCCACCTTATGAAGAGTCTGTGTTTCTTCCGTACTGATTCCAGTGTTTCTCTGTCCATCCATTTTTTTCGTATGGGCTCTGCCTACGGATTTGGTTGGTACCGAGTGTTGGATTGCCTGGATGATTTTGTCTTTCATCAGTGTCCACATGTCATCCACATTTCTGCCCTCCAGTTCACTGTCCCAGTCTGTCTCCTGCAGTTCACTTCTCTGTTCCAGTCTGTCTCCTGCAGTTCACTTCTCTGTCCCAGTCTGTCTCCTGCAGTTCACTTCTCTGTCCCAGTCTGTCTCCTGCAGTTCACTTCTCTGTCCCAGTCTGTCTCCTGCAGTTCACTTCTCTGTCCCAGGCTGTCTCCTGCAGTTCACTTCTCTGTCCCAGTCTGTCTCCGGCAGTTCACTTCTCTGTCCCAGTCTGTCTCCTGCCCTCCAGTTCACTTCTCTGTCCCAGTCTGTCTCCGGCAGTTCACTTCTCTGTCCCAGTCTGTCTCCTGCAGTTCACTTCTCTGTCCCAGTCTGTCTCCTGCAGTTCACTTCTCTGTCCCAGTCTGTCTCCTGCAGTTCACTTCTCTGTCCCAGGCTGTCTCCTGCAGTTCACTTCTCTGTCCCAGTCTGTCTCCGGCATTTCACTTCTCTGTCCCAGTCTGTCTCCTGCCCTCCAGTTCACTTCTCTGTCCCAGTCTGTCTCCGGCAGTTCACTTCTCTGTCCCAGTCTGTCTCCTGCCCTCCAGTTCACTTCTCTGTCCCAGTCTGTCTCCCGCAGTTCACTTCTCTGTCCCAGTCTGTCTCCTGCAGTTCACTTCTCTGTCCCAGTCTGTCTCCCGCAGTTCACTTCTCTGTCCCAGTCTGTCTCCTGCAGTTCACTTCTCTGTCCCAGTCTGTCTCCCGCAGTTCACTTCTCTGTCCCAGTCTGTCTCCTGCAGTTCACTTCTCTGTCCCAGGCTGTCTCCTGCAGTTCACTTCTCTGTCCCAGTCTGTCTCCGGCAGTTCACTTCTCTGTCCCAGTCTGTCTCCTGCCCTCCAGTTCACTTCTCTGTCCCAGTCTGTCTCCGGCAGTTCACTTCTCTGTCCCAGTCTGTCTCCTGCCCTCCAGTTCACTTCTCTGTCCCAGTCTGTCTCCGGCAGTTCACTTCTCTGTCCCAGTCTGTCTCCTGCCCTCCAGTTCACTTCTCTGTCCCAGTCTGTCTCCGGCAGTTCACTTCTCTGTCCCAGTCTGTCTCCTGCCCTCCAGTTCACTTCTCTGTCCCAGTCTGTCTCCGGCAGTTCACTTCTCTGTCCCAGTCTGTCTCCTGCCCTCCAGTTCACTTCTCTGTCCCAGTCTGTCTCCGGCAGTTCACTTCTCTGTCCCAGTCTGTCTCCGGCAGTTCACTTCTCTGTCCCAGTCTGTCTCCGGCAGTTCACTTCTCTGTCCCAGTCTGTCTCCTGCCCTCCAGTTCACTTCTCTGTCCCAGTCTGTCTCCTGCAGTTCACTTCTCTGTCCCAGTCTGTCTCCTGCCCTCCAGTTCACTTCTCTGTCCCAGTCTGTCTCCTGCCCTCCAGTTCACTTCTCTGTCCCAGTCTGTCTCCTGCCCTCCAGTTCACTTCTCTGTCCCAGTCTGTCTCCTGCCCTCCAGTTCACTTCTCTGTCCCAGTCTGTCTCCTGCCCTCCAGTTCACTTCTCTGTCCCAGTCTGTCTCCGGCAGTTCACTTCTCTGTCCCAGTCTGTCTCCTGCCCTCCAGTTCACTTCTCTGTCCCAGTCTGTCTCCTGCAGTTCACTTCTCTGTCCCAGTCTGTCTCCTGCCCTCCAGTTCACTTCTCTGTCCCAGTCTGTCTCCTGCCCTCCAGTTCACTTCTCTGTCCCAGTCTGTCTCCTGCCCTCCAGTTCACTTCTCTGTCCCAGTCTGTCTCCGGCAGTTCACTTCTCTGTCCCAGTCTGTCTCCGGCAGTTCACTTCTCTGTCCCAGTCTGTCTCCTGCCCTCCAGTTCACTTCTCTGTCCCAGTCTGTCTCCTGCAGTTCACTTCTCTGTCCCAGTCTGTCTCCGGCAGTTCACTTCTCTGTCCCAGTCTGTCTCCTGCCCTCCAGTTCACTTCTCTGTCCCAGTCTGTCTCCGGCAGTTCACTTCTCTGTCCCAGTCTGTCTCCTGCCCTCCAGTTCACTTCTCTGTCCCAGTCTGTCTCCTGCCCTCCAGTTCACTTCTCTGTCCCAGTCTGTCTCCTGCCCTCCAGTTCACTTCTCTGTCCCAGTCTGTCTCCTGCCCTCCAGTTCACTTCTCTGTCCCAGTCTGTCTCCGGCAGTTCACTTCTCTGTCCCAGTCTGTCTCCTGCCCTCCAGTTCACTTCTCTGTCCCAGTCTGTCTCCGGCAGTTCACTTCTCTGTCCCAGGCTGTCTCCTGCAGTTCACTTCTCTGTCCCAGTCTGTCTCCGGCAGTTCACTTCTCTGTCCCAGTCTGTCTCCTGCAGTTCACTTCTCTGTCCCAGTCTGTCTCCTGCAGTTCACTTCTCTGTCCCAGTCTGTCTCCTGCAGTTCACTTCTCTGTCCCAGTCTGTCTCCGGCAGTTCACTTCTCTGTCCCAGTCTGTCTCCTGCAGTTCACTTCTCTGTCCCAGTCTGTCTCCGGCAGTTCACTTCTCTGTCCCAGGCTGTCTCCTGCAGTTCACTTCTCTGTCCCAGTCTGTCTCCTGCAGTTCACTTCTCTGTCCCAGTCTGTCTCCGGCAGTTCACTTCTCTGTCCCAGTCTGTCTCCTGCAGTTCACTTCTCTGTCCCAGTCTGTCTCCGGCAGTTCACTTCTCTGTCCCAGTCTGTCTCCGGCAGTTCACTTCTCTGTCCCAGTCTGTCTCCTGCAGTTCACTTCTCTGTCCCAGTCTGTCTCCTGCAGTTCACTTCTCTGTCCCAGTCTATGTCCTGCAGTTCACTTCTCTGTCCCAGTCTGTCTCCGGCAGTTCACTTCTCTGTCCCAGTCTGTCTCCTGCCCTCCAGTTCACTTCTCTGTCCCAGTCTGTCTCCTGCCCTCCAGTTCACTTCTCTGTCCCAGTCTGTCTCCGGCAGTTCACTTCTCTGTCCCAGTCTGTCTCCTGCCCTCCAGTTCACTTCTCTGTCCCAGTCTGTCTCCTGCCCTCCAGTTCACTTCTCTGTCCCAGTCTGTCTCCTGCCCTCCAGTTCACTTCTCTGTCCCAGTCTGTCTCCTGCCCTCCAGTTCACTTCTCTGTCCCAGTCTGTCTCCGGCAGTTCACTTCTCTGTCCCAGTCTGTCTCCTGCAGTTCACTTCTCTGTCCCAGTCTGTCTCCTGCAGTTCACTTCTCTGTCCCAGTCTGTCTCCTGCCCTCCAGTTCACTTCTCTGTCCCAGTCTGTCTCCTGCAGTTCACTTCTCTGTCCCAGTCTGTCTCCTGCAGTTCACTTCTCTGTCCCAGTCTGTCTCCTGCAGTTCACTTCTCTGTCCCAGTCTGTCTCCTGCAGTTCACTTCTCTGTCACAGTCTGTCTCCGGCAGTTCACTTCTCTGTCCCAGTCTGTCTCCGGCAGTTCACTTCTCTGTCCCAGTCTGTCTCCGGCAGTTCACTTCTCTGTCCCAGTCTGTCTCCGGCAGTTCACTTCTCTGTCCCAGTCTGTCTCCGGCAGTTCACTTCTCTGTCCCAGTCTGTCTCCGGCAGTTCACTTCTCTGTCCCAGTCTGTCTCCGGCAGTTCACTTCTCTGTCCCAGTCTGTCTCCGGCAGTTCACTTCTCTGTCCCAGTCTGTCTCCGGCAGTTCACTTCTCTGTCCCAGTCTGTCTCCGGCAGTTCACTTCTCTGTCCCAGTCTGTCTCCGGCAGTTCACTTCTCTGTCCCAGTCTGTCTCCTGCAGTTCACTTCTCTGTCCCAGTCTGTCTCCGGCAGTTCACTTCTCTGTCCCAGTCTGTCTCCGGCAGTTCACTTCTCTGTCCCAGTCTGTCTCCTGCCCTCCAGTTCACTTCTCTGTCCCAGTCTGTCTCCTGCAGTTCACTTCTCTGTCCCAGTCTGTCTCCGGCAGTTCACTTCTCTGTCCCAGTCTGTCTCCGGCAGTTCACTTCTCTGTCCCAGTCTGTCTCCGGCAGTTCACTTCTCTGTCCCAGTCTGTCTCCTGCAGTTCACTTCTCTGTCCCAGTCTGTCTCCGGCAGTTCACTTCTCTGTCCCAGTCTGTCTCCTGCAGTTCACTTCTCTGTCCCAGTCTGTCTCCGGCAGTTCACTTCTCTGTCCCAGTCTGTCTCCGGCAGTTCACTTCTCTGTCCCAGTCTGTCTCCGGCAGTTCACTTCTCTGTCCCAGTCTGTCTCCTGCAGTTCACTTCTCTGTCCCAGTCTGTCTCCGGCAGTTCACTTCTCTGTCCCAGTCTGTCTCCGGCAGTTCACTTCTCTGTCCCAGTCTGTCTCCGGCAGTTCACTTCTCTGTCCCAGTCTGTCTCCTGCCCTCCAGTTCACTGTCCCAGTCTGTCTCCTGCAGTTCACTTCTAAGTTTGTCAAAGTCTGCCTTTGGGAAGTCGAGTCTTTTATGCTGAGACGGAATTTGCTTTGCAGTGATTTATTTTAATAATGAGCGTGTGGTGGTTGCTTTTCCCCATTCCCGGTGCCACTGTGATATCTTCTATGAGGTTCTCACGGTTTGTAAAGACCGGGTCCAACACATTGGATTTCTCCCCCTCTCTATACCTCGCAGGCTCTTTCTGATGTTGTACAAGGAAGGCATCTTGAGTCGCTTTCAGAAATATTGACGCTGGTTGGTCTGGGCCAACTGTGCTGATTTCTCGCTTCCAGTCTATGCTGGGGAAGTAGCAATTCTCATATTTTGGACGTCCTGTTCTGAAAACTTTATTGGTTATTGTATTTCAACTCTAGTCTTGGTTTAATAGGCAGCTATAACCCAACATGAGACACAGAGAAGGAAAGCATTTGTAGGTTTTAAGAAGAAAGAGCCTGTGTTTGGCCAAAACTTATTATTGAATCATTGTTAAAAATAATACCAAAGAGAAATCACTCATTAACTATTTTCAAATTGGAGAGTTTTGAAAATTATTTACATAAAGTTATTGTCTTCAATGAAAACTTATCAGTCAACGTGAGGTGACAGACATTCCATGAAGAAGCAAACTACCAAATGAAATAGGAAGATAATTTGAAGGGTAAGACTCTTGGACATTAATATTCAGAGCTGTCTACCTATAAATCCCTCATATAGTTCACGAATTGTGATTTATATAAACCATTAAATCATGTTCGTGTTACAGGATTTTAATGGTAAACATCCACAGACAGGATTATTCCAATGTCTTACCATTTAAAATTTTTCCTTATTAGAAAAATTAACTCTCCCTGCTAAAGATGAATGCAAGAGTTGATGGGAGAAGTACAAGAGGAAGGCCAAGGGTTGCATGAATAGATGGAGTGAAGAAAGCTCTGGCTGATAGGAGGATAGACGTAAGAGAGGCTAGAAATAGGAAAGAATGGCGAGCGATTGTGACGCAGTTCCGGTAGGACCGCCTGCTTCCTCCAGTCAGGCCCAGGGGGTGGAACGCGGCCTCGTCCTTGCGTCTTTCACGGGTCCTCCAAATCAGTTCCTGAGAAGCTCTCATCTGTCAGGAACCTGGTCCTTGATACGGTCTTTTTCATTGTCTTAGCTAGAGAGTGATCGAGCGTTGCAGACTCAGTGAGTCCCTTGTCAAGTATGCTTCTAATACAGTCTCTTCGGGCGACAGGCGACAAAGTAGAAATCTATTTTTGGGTGAGGTAGCCATGTCGTCCTGATGGAAGTTCCTTCAAAACAGTACCTTCTGACATAAGGATGAGACTTATTATCATGCGTAATCTAACTGTTGATTCATCACTTTGAGTCTTTGACAGCCGTTAAACATTTAAAAGGCAGTTAGCTACCCAGCTTTTACGAATAGGTCTAAAGTATTCAACATAGATATTCAGGTGCTCGTTTAGTATGTTAGGTTAGGTTAGGTTAGGCCACGTACTAAAACAGATAGAATTTCGAAGGCCATATACTAAGCCCGCACTTGGCGCACCAGTTTAGGTTAGGCCACGTACTAAAACAGATAGAATTTCAAAGGCCATATACTAAGCCCGCACTTGGCGCACCAGGTTAGGTTAGGTTAGGTCACATACTAAAACAAATAGAATTTTGAAGCCCACTTACTAAGCCCGCACCAGGTTAGGGCCGCCACGTACTAAAAGATAGAATTTCGAAGGCCATATACTAAGCCCGCACTTGGCGCACCAGTTTAGGTTAGGCCACGTATTAAAACAGATAGAATTTCGAAGGCCATATACTAAGCCCGCACTTGGTGCACCAGTTTAGGTTAGGCCACGTATTAAAACAGATAGAATTTCGAAGGCCATATACTAAGCCCGCACTTGGCGCACCAGTTTAGGTTAGGCCACGTACTAAAACAGATAGAATTTCGAAGGCCATATACTAAGCCCGCACTTGGCGCACCAGTTTAGGTTAGGCCACGTACTAAAACAGATAGAATTTCGAAGGCCATATACTAAGCCCGCACTTGGCGCACCAGTTTAGGTTAGGCCACGTATTAAAACAGATAGAATTTCGAAGGCCATATACTAAGCCCGCACTTGGCGCACCAGTTTAGGTTAGGCCACGTACTAAAACAGATAGAATTTTGGCGGCCATATACTAAGCCCGCACCTGGCACACCGATATCGAAATATGCCATTATCTTAATAAAACTCTTCTTTTAAGGATTAGAGTAATATTTACAGAGATTTAACCATTTAAGAGGTAAGAACAATTGTATGTTCAATACCTGTCAAGAATTATTCTATTATAATAATATTTTCAGCTTCGTCAAAATCAACCTGTGACAGCCATTTAAAATACACCACTGGATTTCTAACAAAAAATTTAAGGACCTGGTTTTTTTATGGGAAAACTCGATAACTCTTACATGAAATTGTATGATATTTTTTAACACAACATTTTGATATAAAAATGCACTAAATGATAATGATTTTATATTAAAACTTTTTTTATATCTATTTTTAAGAATTTTTTTTCCTATCTCATCCACACGATTTGAAACGGGTGAAGTTGGAGCTTCAAAATCATTGGCTTCTTAAAACCAGTTATAAGGAGCTCAGATGAGTGCTTCCTATTAGGAATTAAAGTTCCTGAGCAACAAAAGAATATCATACTGTCTTGATGCAACTGTAAGGTCTAGAATATTTATACAGTATGATTGGCCTTGATTTTAGCGCTGCCTTTGACAGCGTTCATCGCGATGCCCTGGTTTTCAAACTCAAACAGGTAGATCATTAGCATCATTATTGAATTCTTAATTAATAGATCGCAAAGAGTTGTTGATGATGGGCGCTATAGTGAGAATAGGAACGTGATATCCGGTGTTCCTCAGGGTAGTGTTCTTGGACCATTACTTTTCATACTATATACACATGACATGTGGTTTGGTCTAGAAAACAAGCTCGTTGCATATGCAGATGATGCTACTCTCTTTGCATCAATATTGAACCTTTAATCAATATATTGCAAAGAATGAGTATAGGAATGTGATATCTGGTGTTCCTAAGGGTCGTGTTCTTGGTCCATTACTTTTTATACTATATACACATGACATGTGGTTTGGCCTAGAAAACAAGCTCGTTGCATATGCAGATGATGCTACTCTCTTTGCATCAATATTGAACCTTTAATCAATATATTGCAAAGAATGAGTATAGGAATGTGATATCTGGTGTTCCTAAGGGTCGTGTTCTTGGTCCATTACTTTTTATACTATATACACATGACATGTGGTTTGGCTTTGAAAACTAGCTTGTTGCAAATGCAGATGATGCTACTCTCTTTGCATCAATTCCATCTCATGAATGTAGATCTGGGGTTTCTGAATCTCTTAATTGAGGTCTAGTTAAAATTTAGTGCATAGTGCAAATTATGGGGTATGAAGTTGAATCCAAACAAAACTTAAAGTATGGTTGTAAGTATACATCAAGGACAGTGGCTCTTCAACATCCAGATCTCAGTATTGATAATGTTTCTTTACATTTGTATGACTTTTAAAACTTTAGGTGTGATTCTCGACAGAAAATTTACTTTTGAGAAACACATTAGGTCTGTGTCTTCTTCATTTACTCAAACAAAATTGGCTTATTAAGAGTGTCTTTTAAAATTTTCAGTGATCAATCTATTCTGAAATGTTTTAATTCGTTCATTCTACCTTGTTTTGAGTATTGTTCTCCTGTCTGGTCTTCAGCTGCTGATTCTCATCTTAATTTGTTGGAGAGGAACTTACGGTCTATTCAATTTCTTATTCCTGATCTAGATATTAATCTCTGGCACCGCCGTTCAATTAGTTCATTAACGGATTTTGAGCGAAGCGAAAAATCTATTTTTGGGTGAGATAGCCATGGCGTCCTGATGGAAGGTTCCTTTTTGGTAGCTTCCTTGGGTATATCACTACTAAATATTCCCAGAGAATTTAACCACAGGTTATCACAGAATTCTAACTTCTGGAGCGAGTATCCTAAAGGTTTCCCTTTTAAGACATCGTATATCAACAGGGGACGCATGTATTAACGCGCCACATAGCAGCCCAAAAATGCATGTTGCATGAGATATTTTTATATAATTCTGATCATCCTTTACATTCAGATCTTCCCGGAAAGTTCCATCCTGTTCGCAATACTAGGCATGTAAGGACACCGATCCCTTCGTCGTCCAGAAAATCGACAAACTACTTATTTATTTGAATTCTCTTTTCGCCACACTGTGGTTTTCCATGTATATATATTCCGCTCTACCAGAGCTACATTTTGACATATGTATCATTTCATAACATGTTTCTGTTCACTCATAATTCATATATTTGTAAGTGTAAGAAAACACATATATTTTGGCGGGCACTTCAATCTGATTTGGCGCCAGCGTCATCCTACCTTTCCGTCCGCACCTTGTAATATACTCCCGTGCACATTCGAATAAAGTATCAGTTGATCTTGGTGACGCTTGTCTCTTTGTCCTAACCAAAGTGAAGATATTTCTCATTTTCTTTCCGCACTCTCCTAGCGAAACAGAAAATAACGAGAGCGGCACTAAGTTGGTGCCAGTAGAACACGGACAATTGCGATGATATTCAATAGAACGACACAACGACATTTAAACTTCAGTTGGAGGTGCGAACCGTCATTCGTACATTTGTCGTTTGACCACAATATTCCAGGACATACGAACATTGGTTCCAATGTTATCATTTTGGAGCCTTTGTAGGGTGATGGCCAGATCCCGTAGAAAACGGGAATATTCTGAACTGTGGCCGTCGTTCTAAAAACGATTTTGGCGGGAGAAGCTAACTTTAAAAAACCACATAACCTATGCTAAAAGCCGTATCCTTACCCAGGGGGGCTTCGCCCTCCCGGACCCCCCCCCCCCCCTTACACAACAGTTTCCTTACCTACGAGTACGACGGGAGAAGCTAACTTAAAAAACCCACCTAACCTATGCTAAAAGCCGTGTCCTTACCCAAGGGGGCTGCGCCCCCCCCCCCACTTACACAACATATTTAAGATCCGTAGACCATTTCCAAACGTTTTTATTCTATACAAGATAACAGTCGGAGCGATAATAAGCAAATTAGGACGCTTGGCCGTGGCGCTACAAACTACCCATCATTTTTTGCATCTGTTTTCATCTACTTATTTATATACAAGAAAATCTAATTTGGTATATACCAGTGAAACGATTGCTCGATAGATTGCCCAGCCTTGTGCTGGACACAGGCTCTTGCGTTGAAACATAACCCAACGTGAGATGCTGAGAAGGAAAGCACTCGTGGGGTTTTTAAGAAGAAAGAGCCTGTGTTTAGCCAAAGCTTATTATTGATTCAATGTTGAAAATAATAACAAAGAGAAATCACTCATTATTTCTAAATTGCATTTTGAAGACACATAGAATCATTGTCTATGTGATGAGACATTCCATGGAAATTTCACATATAACCATGAAAATAATAATACCAATTCCCTAATATTGCAAGAGGGTCTGCCCCCTCTCTTTTATTCTTCTCCTGTACTCCTTTTTCTCCCTATTTCCTAAATCTTTCCCTTCCCGAGTACCTGCCTTTGAGCTATAAACTGGATTGTATCCAGGGGTACTCTTCCTTTCCCCATATTCCCCACTCCCCTATTATTACTATTGCTTCCTTGCAGTGCAAATACATGGAATGAATGATTCAGAACAAAGACCAAGTCTTGTCTCTGATGTTATTCAGAGGTAGAGTGGTAGACCTAGAAATTGAAAGAATATCGTCCCTAAGAGGCCGTCTACTTTGTCTTTTAACTTACCGTCATAATCAGACTCTACGGTCTACACCGTCCTTCCCTCTACTCAAGGCCAATATAGAGGAGGTCGGGCGGAGAGAAATGCCCGAGGCAAATTAGCGGGTCATCTGCCCAGAGATGAGGCCCGAAAGACAAGATCGTCGTTTGTTTTGACCGCCTGGGGGTGATTTGAGGCCCGCTGAGAGAGGTGAGTCACTGTAAATCTCCTCACCGCCTGACCTGCTCTATATTGGCCTTGCCTCTACTATACCTCCCACGGTTTTTGTAAGGTACATATATAATCATTTTGAGTCGCAGTGGAAAGGTTTGTCTGTCTGTCTGTATAGATTGCCTTACCTTGTGTGAGACCCAAGCTCTTGCCTTTGGGCAGCCCAGAAAAGAATGTTATTTGAATTGTAGAGCGTTATATATGTATAAAAGAACTTGTAACTTGAATAGGGTAAGAGTAATTGATGTTAGAGAAAAGGGATTCAATTAAAAAGTGATTTTATTACTTTAAAGTTTAATGGTTTAATCTACGTTAGATTTAGATAGCCGAAGCTAATTGATGCAAGGCCAAAAAGTAGTAGTAGTTTCGACTGAACTGCTTCTCTTCATTCAGCAGCCTAGGATATTGGTTCTGTTCCTAGGTGGGGGTAATGGCTATTCACCAAAGGAAAGGTTGAAAGCCCACAGGAGAGTCCTTCTCTAGATCTCTATAGGTAGACATTGAAGAACAACATTGCTCCTAAGTCATACCATACAAAATTTTAATTAAATATATGCCTTATCAGTTGTATTCCCATGGAACGTCTCATCACTTTAACTGATGAGTCTCCCTTGAAAACAAAAATTCTATGTAAATAAACTTCAAAGCAATGCAATTTGAAAATAATTATTGAGTGATTTCTCTTTGCTATTATTTTCATCATTGATTCAATAATAAGCTTTGGCTAAACACAGGCTCTTTCTTCTTAAAAGCCCACAAGAGCTTTCCTTCTCTGTCTTTCTTCAGGATTCTTAAGAGATCAACTTGGCTGTTCAACTTTCTTATCAAATGGGATTCTGTTCTACGGACAATTATTATTATTATTATTATTATTACTATCCAAGCTACAACCCTAGTTGGAAAAGCAAGGTGCTATAAGCCCAAGGGCCCCAATAGGGAAAAATAGCCCAGTGAGGAAAGGAAATAAATAAATGAAGAGAACAAATTAACAATAAATCATTCTAAAAACAGTAACAGAGTCAAAACAGATATGCCCTATATGAACTATTAACGTCAAAAACAAATATGTCAAATATAAACTATAAAAAGACTCGTGTCCGCCTGGTCAACAAAAAAGCATTTGCTCCAACTTTGAACTTTTGAAGTTCTACTGATTCAACTACCCTAAGATTAGGAAGATCATTCCACAACTTGGTAACAGCTGAAATAAAACTTCTGGAGTACTGCGTAGTATTAAGCCTCAGGATGGAGAAGGCCTGGCTATTAGAATTGTCCTACAGCATTTTCACCAGGCTTAATTACTTTACTTTGATGGCTGCTTTTCTGGTTCCATACAGCAGGAGAACCCTACTCTCGGAGCCTTTGTAGGGTGACGGCCAGATCCCGTAGAAAACGGGAATATTCTGAACTGTGGCTGTCGTTCTAAAAACGATTTTGGCGGGAGAAGCTAACTTAAAAAACCCACCTAACCTATGCTAAAAGCCGTATCCTTACCCAGGGGGGCTTCACCCCCCCCCGGACCCCCCCCCTTACACAACAGTTTCCTTACTTACGAGTACGACGGGAGAAGCTAACTTAAAAAACCCACCTAACCTATGCTAAAAGCTGTGTCCTTACCCAGGGAAGCTGCCCCCCTTCCCCCCCCCCCCGGACCCCCCCTTACACATTCGTTGGAGAGGAACTTACGGTCTATTCAATTTCTTATTCCTGATCTAGATATTAATCTCTGGCACCGCCGTTCAATTAGTTCATTAACGGATTTTGAGCGAAGCGAAAAATCTATTTTTGGGTGAGATAGCCATGGCGTCCTGATGGAAGGTTCCTTTTTGGTAGCTTCCTTGGGTAAATAACTACTAAGATATTCCCAGAGAATTTAACCACAGGTTATCACAGAATTCTAACTTCTGGAGCGAGTATCCTAAAGGTTTCCCTTTTAAGACATCGTATATCAACAGGGGACGCATGTATTAACGCGCCACATAGCAGCCCAAAAATGCATGTTGCATGAGATATTTTTATATAATTCTGATCATCCTTTACATTCAGATCTTCCCGGAAAGTTCCATCCTGTTCGCAATACTAGGCATGTAAGGACACCGATCCCTTCGTCGTCCAGAAAATCGACAAACTACTTATTTATTTGAATTCTCTTTTCGCCACACTGTGGTTTTCCATGTATATATATTCCGCTCTACCAGAGCTACATTTTGACATATGTATCATTTCATAACATGTTTCTGTTCACTCATAATTCATATATTTGTAAGTGTAAGAAAACACATATATTTTGGCGGGCACTTCAATCTGATTTGGCGCCAGCGCCATCCTACCTTTCCGTCCGCACCTTGTAATATACTCCCGTGCACATTCGAATAAAGCATCAGTTGATCTTGGTGACGCTTGTCTCTTTGTCCTAACCAAAGTGAAGATATTTCTCCTTTTCTTTCCGCATTCTCCTAGTGAAACAGAAAATATCGAGCAGCACTAAATATGGTGCCAGTAGAACACGGACAATTGCGATGATATTCAATAGAACGACATAACGACATTTAAACCTCGGTTGGAGGTGCGAACCGTCATTCGTACATTTGTCGTTTGACCACAATATCCCAGGACATACGAACATTGGTTCCAATGTTATCATTTTGGAGCCTTTGTAGGGTGACGGCCAGATCCCGTAGAAAACGGGAATATTCTGAACTGTGGCCGTCGTTCTAAAAACGAATTTGGCGGGAGAAGCTAACTTTAAAAAACCACCTAACCTATGCTAAAAGCCGTGTCCTTACCCAGGGGGGCTTCGCCCTCCCGGACCCCCCCCCCCCCCTTACACAACAGTTTCCTTACCTACGAGTACAACGGGAGAAGCTAACTTAAAAAACCCACCTAACCTATGCTAAAAGCCGTGTCCTTACCCAAGGGGGCTGCGCCCCGCCCGAACCCACCCCCCTTACACAACATATTTAAGATCCGTAGACCATTTCCAAACGTTTTTATTCTATACAAGATAACAGTCGGAGCGATAATAAGCAAATTAGGACGCTTGGCCGTAGCGCTACAAACTACCCATCATTTTTTGCATCTGTTTTCATCTACTTATTTATATACAAGAAAATCTAACTTGGTATATACCAGTGAAACGATTGCTCGATAGATTGCCCAGCCTTGTGCTGGACACAGGCTCTTGCGTTGAAACATAACCCAACGTGAGATGCTGAGAAGGAAAGCACTCGTGGGATTTTTAAGAAGAAAGAGCCTGTGTTTAGCCAAAGCTTATTGATTCAATGTTGAAAATAATAACAGAGAAATCACTCATTATTTCTAAATTGCATTTTGAAGATTATTTATATAGAATTATTGTCTATGTGATGAGACATTCCATGGAAATTTCACATATAACCATGAAAATAATAATGCCAGTTCCCTAATATCGCAAGAGGGTCTGCCCCTCTCTTTTATTCTTCTCCTGTACTCCTTTTTCTCCCTATTTCCTTAATCTTTCCCATCCCGAGTACCTGCCTTTGAGCTCTAAACTGGATTGTATCCAGGGGTACTCTTCCTTTCCCCATATACCCCACTTCCCTATTATTATTATTAATATTATTACTGAAAAACACAATCTAACCATTTTTAAACATCAAATTGGTGATAGGCGAATGGACTCCTGTAGCGGGGGCTTGGCATGAACCAAAACACCTTTCCTTTTCCTGCCTGTTTTTTCTTTTCTCAGACTGATTCTACTACTATCTACTAATATCGCATGAGGGTCTGCCCCTCTCTTTTATTCTTCTCCTGTACTCCTTTTTCCTTTTTCTCCCTATTTCCTCATTCTTTCCCATCCCGAGTACCTGCCTTTGAGCTATAAACTGGATTGTATCCAGGGGTACTCTTCCTTTCCACATATTCCCCACTTCCCTATCCTTACTATTGCTTCCTTGCCAAATACATGGAATGAATGATTTAGAACAAAGACCAAGTGTTTGTCTCTGATGTTATTCAGAGGTAGACCTAGAAATTGAAAGAATATCGTCCCAAAGAGGCCGCCTACTTTGTCTTCAACTTACCTAGAAATTGAAAGAGTACCGTCCCAAAGAGGCCGCCTACTTTGTCCTCAACTTACCGTCAAAATCAGACGCTACAGTCTACACCGTCCTTCCCTCTACTATATCCTCCCACGGTTTTTGTGAGGTACATATATAATCCTTTTGAGTCGCAGTGGAAAAGTTTGTCTGTCTGTCTGTATAGATTGCCTTACCTTTGGGCAGCCCAGAAAAGAATGTCATTTGAATTGTCTATCTATCTATATACCAAGGCACTTCCCCCAATTTTGGGGGGTAGCCGACACCAACAATGAAACAAAACAAAAAGGGGACCTCTACTCTCTATGTTCCTTCAGCCTAATCAGGGACCCAACCGAGTTCAACTGGTACTGCTAGGGTGCCACAGCCCAACCTCCCACATTTCCACCAAAGATGAAGCTTCATAATGCTGACTCCCCTACTGCTGCTACCTCCGCGGTCATCTAAGGCCCCGGAGGAAGCAGCAGGGCCTACTGGAACTGCGTCACAATCGCTCGCCATTCATTCCTATTTCTAGCACGCTCTCTTGCCTCTCTCACATCTATCCTCCTATCACCCAGAGCTTTCTTCACACCATCCATCCACCCAAACCTTGGCCTTCCTCTTGTACTTCTCCCATCAACTCTTGCATTCATCACCTTCTTTAGCAGACAACCATTTTCCATTCTCTCAACATGGCCAAACCACCTCAACACATTCATATCCACTCTAGCCGCTAACTCATTTCTTACACCCGTTCTCTCCCTCACCACTTCGTTCCTAACCCTATCTACTCGAGATACACCAGCCATACTCCTCAGACACTTCATCTCAAACACATTCAATTTCTGTCTCTCCATCACTTTCATTCCCCACGACTCCGATCCATACATCACAGTTGGTACAATCACTTTCTCATATAGAACTCTCTTTACATTCATGCCCAACCCTCTATTTTTTACTACTCCCTTAACTGCCCCCAACACTTTGCAACCTTCATTCACTCTCTGACGTACATCTGCTTCCACTCCACCATTTGCTGCAACAATAGACCCCAAGTACTTAAACTGATCCACCTCCTCAAGTAACTCTCCATTCAACATGACATTCAACCTTGCACCACCTTCCCTTCTCGTACAGCTCATAACCTTACTCTTACCCACATTAACTCTCAACTTCCTTCTCTCACACACCCTTCCAAATTCTGTCACTAGTCGGTCAAGCTTCTCTTCTGTGTCTGCTACCAGTACAGTATCATCCGCAAACAACAACTGATTTACCTCCCATTCATGGTCATTCTCGCCTACCAGTTTCAATCCTCGTCCAAGCACTCGAGCATTCACCTCTCTCACCACTCCATCAACATACAAGTTAAACAACCACGGGGACATCACACATCCCTGTCTCAGCCCCACTCTCACCGGAAACCAATCACTCACTTCATTTCCTATTCTAACACATGCTTTACTACCTTTGTATAAACTTTTCACTGCTTGCAACAACCTTCCACCAACTCCATATAACCTCATCACATCCCACATTGCTTCCCTATCAACTCTATCATATGCTTTCTCCAGATCCATAAACGCAACATACACCTCCTTACCTTTTGCTAAATATTTCTCGCATATCTGCCTAACTGTAAAAATCTGATTCATACAACCCCTACCTCTTCTAAAACCACCCTGTACTTCCAAGATTGCATTCTCTGTTTTATCCTTAATCCTATTAATCAGTACTCTACCATACACTTTTCCAACTACACTCAACAAACTAATACCTCTTGAATTACAACACTCATGCACATCTCCCTTACCCTTATATAGTGGTACAATACATGCACAAACCCAATCTACTGGTACCATTGACAACACAAAACACATATTAAACAATCTCACCAACCATTCAAGTACAGTCACACCCCCTTCCTTCAACATCTCAGCTTTCACACCGTCCATACCAGATGCTTTTCCTACTCTCGTTTCATCTAGTGCTCTCCTCACTTCCTCTATTGTTATCTCTCTCTCATTCTCACCTCCCATCACTGGCACCTCAACACCTGGAACAGCAATTATATCTGCCTCCCTATTATCCTCAACATTCAGCAAACTTTCAAAATATTCCGCCCACCTTTTCCTTGCCTCCTCTCCTTTTAACAACCTTCCATTTCCATCTTTCACTGTCTCTTCAATTCTTGCGCCAGCCTTCCTTACTCTCTTCACTTCTTTCCAAAACTTCTTCTTATTCTCTTCATATGACTGACCCAATCCCTGACCCCACCTCAGGTCAGCTGCCCTCTTTGCCTCACGTACCTTGCGCTTTACTTCCACCTTTTTCTCTCTATATTTTTCATACTTCTCTATACTATTACTCTGCAGCCATTCTTCAAAAGCCCTCTTTTTCTCTTCCACTTTCACCTTCACTCCTTCATTCCACCATTCACTGCCCTTCCTCATGCTGCCTCCAACAACCTTCTTGCCACATACATCACTTGCAATCCCAACAAAATTTTCTTTTACTAACTTCCATTCCTCCTCTAAATTACCAGTTTCTCTTACTCTCACCTCATCATATGCCATTTTCAACCTTTCCTGATATTTACTTTTTACCCCCGGTTTTATTAGATCTTCAATTGTAGAGCATTATATATGTATAAAAGAACTTGTAACTTGAATAGGGTAAGAGTAATTGATGTTAGAGAAAAGGGATTCAATTAAAAAGTGATTTTATTACTTTAAAGTTTAATGGTTTAATCTACGTTAGATTTAGATAGCCGAAGCTAATTGATGTAAGGCCAAAAAGTAGTAGTAGTTTCGACTGAACTGCTTCTCCTCATTCAGCAGCCTAGGATATTGGTTATGTTCCTAGGTGGGGGTAATGGCTATTCACCAAAGGAAAGGTTGAAAGCCCACAGGAGAGTCCTTCTCTAGATCTCTATAGGTAGACATTGAAGAACAACATTGCTCCTAAGTCATACCATTCAAAATTTTAATTAAATATATGCATTACCAATTGTATTCCCATGGAACACCTCATCACTTTAACTGATAAGTCTCCGTTGAAGACAAAAATTCTATGTAAATAAACTTCAAAGCAATGCAGTTTGAAAATAATTATTGAGTGATTTCTCTTTGCTATTATTTTCATCATTGATTCAATAATAAGCTTTGGCTAAACACAGGCTCTTTCCTCTTAAAAGCCCACAAGAGCTTTCCTTCTCTGTCTTTCTTCAGGATTCTTAAGAGATCAACTTAGCTGATCAACTTTCTTATCAAATGGGATTCTGTTCTACGGACAATTATTATTATTATTATTATTATTATTATTATCCAAGCTACAACCCTAGTTGGAAAAGCAAGGTGCTATAAGCCCAGGGGCTCCAATAGGGAAAAATAGCCCAGTGAGGAAAGGAAATAAACAAATGAAGAGAACAAATTAACAATAAATCGTTCTAAAAACAGTAACAGAGTCAAAACAGATATGTCATATATAAACTATTAACAGCATCAAAAACAAATATGTCAAATATAAACTATAAAAAGACTCATGTCCGCCTGGTCAACAAAAAAGCATTTGCTGCAACTTTGAACTTTTGAAGTTCTACTGATTCAACTACCCGATTAGGAAGATCATTCCACAACTTGGTAACAGCTGGAATAAAACTTCTAGAGTACTGCGTAGTATTGAGTCTTATGATGGAGAAGGCCTGGCTATTAGAATTGTCCTACAGCATTCTTACTAGGCTTAATTACTTTACTTTGATGGCTGCTTTTCTGGTTCCATACAGCAGGAGAACCCTACTCTCGGAGCCTTTGTAGGGTGACGGCCAGATCCCGTAGAAAACGGGAATATTCTGAACTGTGGCCGTCGTTCTAAAAACGATTTTGGCGGGAGAAGCTAACTTAAAAAACCCACCTAACCTATGCTAAAAGCCGTATCCTTACCCAGGGGGGCTTCGCCGCCCCGGACCCCTCCATTACCTACTACGGGAGCGAGAAGATTCGTGGCCGGAGTAAGAACTCGAGCCACAAATTTTCAGGTAATTTAGGGTTTTCGGCAAAAAACATAAAAGTGTGCGTTTAAGCACATATTTAAGATCCGTAGACCATTTCCAAACGTTTTTATTCTATACAAGATAACAGTCGGAGCGATAATAAGCAAATTAGGACGCTTGGGCGTAGCGCTACAAACAACCCCTACTCTCTAGAGGACCTCCGCTGTCGTTTTACCTCGTTCGTTCAGATTATCTATCTTTGCAGTTCTTACTCCGGCCACGAATCTTCTCGCTCCCGTAGTAGGTAAGGGGGGGTCCGAGGGGGCAAAGCCCCCCTGGGTAAGGATACGGCTTTTAGCATAGGTTAGGTGGGTTTTTTAAGTTAGCTTCTCCCGCCAAAATCGTTTTTAGAACGACGGCCACAGTTCAGAATATTCCAGTTTTCTACGAACTCGATTTTAGAATGACGGCCACAGTCCATCCCACTTTATAATATTCCCATTTTCTATGAATGAAAACGGATCTGGCCGTCACCCTACAAAGGCTCCATAAGTACTTCTAAGATAGATATTTACACCTATAAGCTATAGGTTTTATCACCTCTGTAGGATACATGTGAAGAAGAATATCAGAACTCTCTATATCTTTAATTGTCTACATGTATAAAAGTTATACCAAGGGGTTAAAAATCTACATAATTTTATCAGTTTTACTATGGGATAATTCTTCCTACGCACATTGTTCTCTAGTCTTGGGTAGTGCCACAATCTCTGTACCATGGCCTTCCACCGTCTTGGATTAGAGTTCTCTTACTTAAGGGTACACTCGGGCATGCTGTTCTATATCATTTTCCTCTCTCTCTCTCTCTCTCATGTTCTGTTTTTTTTTTTAATTTTTATAGTTTATGCTTGTTTAGGTAGGCTACTGCCGTGGTGTTGTCGCTCATCAAGACCACGGAGTGCACTGCGAGGAACTGTTGGAAGGCATGAAAGGCTGTCCTTATCTCTAAGAGATTTATATACTGGTATCCTTCTGATTCAAACCAAAGGTCAGAGATGATGTGATGCAACGTATGGGTCTCTCGCCCTTCTTCTGATGCATCCGAAAAGAGGGGAGTGAAGATCGACCCCTTTGTGGAGGTTCTCATCTGTCACCATCACCCGAAGTCAGTACGTACCACTGACCCTAGATGAACTAGGTTGCCCGAGGAATCGGAAGCCCGATTCCACTGGAAGGATCTTATCCTGAGGCAACCATTAGGGAATAGAGAGGCCAGGGATGATAGGCAGCCTAAGAGACTCGGCTAGCTCTGGGCTGGAAGCTCTTCTCCCCTGAAGAACTTCCACTGGAAAGATCTTATCCTGAGGCAACCATTAGGGAATAGAGGGGCCAGGGATGATAGGCGGCCTAAGAGACTTGGCTAGCTCTGGGCTGGAAGCTCCTCTCCCCTGAAGAAGGGCTCTGCCACCTTCCCCAGCCTCTGAATTCTTTTGTCTGATGGAAATGCTTTGTATTGCTTGGTATCTATTATCATGACCAGATTTATCAGTCTTTGAGAGGGGAGCAATTGTGACTTCTCGAGGTTTACCGTGATCCCCAGATCTTGGCAAAGCCTCAGAAGTTTGTTTCGGTGTTGAAGAAGGGTTGCCATCGAGTCTGCTAGAATCAGCCAGTCGTCCGGGTATCTTGGGAGATGTATGCCGATTCTATGAGCCCAAGATGACACTAGGGTGACCACTTTCGTAAAGACACGAGATACCATGGAAATACTGAAACACAGCACCATGAACTGATATTGTTTCTAGTCGAACATGATCCTTAGATACTTCCTTGAAGACGGATGGACTGGGATATGGAAGTATGGATTCTTGAGCTCAAGTGTACAAATGAAGCCCTACGATCTTATTGCTTGTCTGACCGTGTCGGTTGTCTCCATCTTGAACAGGGTTTGACTGAAAATCCTGTTCAAGGTCAAGAGATCGATGACTGGTCTCCAGCCTCCAGACGCCTTCTTCAGAAGAAAGAGTCGACTGAAGAAGCCTGGAGGCCTGCCGAGGACCTCTTGGAGAGCACCCTTCTCCAACATGGTCTGAATTTCAGCCAGGAGGGCCAGCTCCTTCACGGATCCCTTAGCATAGGAGCTCATTGGGATTGGATGCGAGTCAGTGGAGGGAGAGATTGAATGAACGGAACGCAATACTCTGAACGAAGCACCTCGACTGTCCAGGGTTTGGTCCCGACCTGCAGCCACCTTAACCACCGGCTTTGCAGGCATCCCCCCACAGGTGGATAGTTGGGAGGATTGTCCATCCTAGCAGGATTGGCCTCTGCCGGATCCCGTTTCCCTTCCCTCCACGGAAGGACTTTGAACCTTTCCAGTTGCTTTAAAAGGACTTTTTAGACACACTTCTGTGCTGTTGATTTCGGCGGTTTGGATGGAGGCTGCGTCTTCTGTGGCAGAAGTTGATAGGGCCGCGATGTCAGGGGTCTATGGAGGAGGGAGTCCTAGTTGGACTTCCTCAAACTCTATGCCACCCGCGCGACATCTTTTGGGACAAAAAGAGAAATCCCCTCGAAAGAGGAGTTTCTCAGCCTAGAAAACCTCGGCCTGCGGGAGATGTTGATGGAACCTCTCGATGATTAAGTCCTGTCTCTTCTAGATGGTATTCGCCCACAGATTGACAACCTGTGGGAGAGGAACTCGATTGTCCTGGTGGAGTCATGAGACCAGTCCTCAGACCTGACCAAGTGACCCACCGATCACAACCAGAGATCCTGCCACGATGTAGCCTTCATGACATACTTCGAAACCTTCACTTGGTTGATGATCTCCTAGGATAAATACGAGACTGAGAATCCTGACAATCTCGCAAAGGGAACGCCCTTTGTGAGAGCCTCTATGGAGTGATCAAGAGGTAAAGCTGGAAGAGGCTCCTTCATTACATCATGATATCCCCCCAGCTACTCAAACGGCGGCAAGGGGAGCTTAGAGAAAGAGCCTGCTCGGACGGAGGTGGAGGAGCCTGTAGCCTGCAACACTGCCTTTCTTCTGGCCCTCCTCAACCCCTTTGACCAGGGCAAAGCTGTACTGGCCCTCGAGGGTCTCTGAGGGCTGTAGACTTGATCAAAGACTGTTGTTTGACAGCCCATTGATGGATATAATGCAGGATGGAAGACCTGCCCGAAGGCATACTTAGACTCCTTCTGCTACGCCTCCATGAGCTCATGGCTAGCGGCTTAAGGTAAAAGGTCGTTTATGAAACCGAATTGCTAATCCACCTAGCTCTCACAAATAGGAGCTATGAATTAATTGTAATTTCCCTCCCTTAATAGGCTGTCGTCTTGAATTGTGTAATATGTTTCATGTACATTGCAGAATACTACTTTAATAAAATCTTAGTCTTTCAAGAGTGTGCCTATTGTTATTATTATAGTATGATAACGAGGTGAAAAATGCATTGCTATATATCATGACAGTATCATGACAATTATTATTTTTGGGCTCAGGCCATGTCGTCCTGATGGAAGGTTCCTTTAAGTAGCTTCCTAGGGTATATTTGACTACAGTGATATTCCCAGAGAATTTAGCTTACGGTCTCCAGAATTCTAACTCCTGTCGCGAATATCCTTAAAGTTTCCTTTTAGGATATCGCATAATATCAGGAGACGTATTCTTGACAAGCCACATAGCAATCTGCACCCCACATAGCGTTTACGCTTCGAGGGGGAAAAGTGGCAAAATAAAAGAGGATCTGTTAATAAGGTTCCCTTCCTCCGTTACTGTTTGAGTACTCAGATGGCGACATAATCGCCGCCATCTTTATTCCTCTTTCTGTAGCGATCTCGCTCGGTGGTTTTCCCAGTAGCTCTCTCGGTTTTTTGGATTTATTATGCAATCTCCAGCTTCTTCTGCCTCTGGAAAGTTGAGTATTTGATCTTTATGTTGTATAAATTTAGCTCTTGCCGTAAAGTAAAAAATTGAATAAAATTAAACTAATTTTTTGGCAGAGCTATTGCCTGAACCGGAGGCGTCTTCGGCGCTGTCGTTCGTAACGCATGAGCTATTTAGTTAGCGAAAACGACTTTCCCGGTATAATAGCATAAATAAATTTAGCTATTTAGTCTTCATTGCTAGGAATTAATTATATTATGCCAATAGTATTCACATTAGCTTCGGCGATTTAGGTAGCCGATCTTGTATACGCTAGGCTTCCTAGCCTAGGCGTTCTAGTTTAATTTCTTGCATGTTATTGGAATTAAATGAAGATATTAAGCAATTCATACATGTAAGATATATCGACTGCATATAAATTTTCCTCTTCCAAGATAGTATACGAGAGAGCTTCGATGAATTAGGTAGTCGATCTCACTGTCATTAGGCTAGTAGCCTGGGGGCTTTAGTATACTTTCATACAATCTCCCCGGTTACCCTCATGTATAGGGTAATCCCTCCTTCCCTCTCAGTGTAGCCTAAGGCTACAATCCTAGTTGGTCTTGCCTTGAGTTGTCATTCAGGCAAGACTAGGCTAGGGTTTTTTCTGCCCCTTCCCCTAGCTACAGATGGTGAGCTTTGGGTTTAGGTCAGACCCTCAGAGTACATGTCATGTGCTGGCAGCTGGTCGGCAGGATGAATAGATTCCTATGTCGGTTTATGTTGTGGGCATAGGAGGCTTAGCCTCCCTAGACTGCACTTGAAGGGGTCATATGATTTCTCCCCTTCTCCCTGTGGTTTAGCAGACTGGTCCTGTATTTGCAGACCCTAGGCTGATGAATAGATATTATTCTGCTGCCTAGGAAGGTACCAGCACTGGAACTCTGTTTCTCTGATTAAGGGTGGTGGCTAGATGACTGCCGGCCCCCTTACTGTATTGGTAGACCCTAGGCAGGGAATAAATTCTCTGTCCGCCTAGGATGGCGCCGATACTGAAACAGAGCTTCCTTAAGGTGTGGTAGGACCGGCATGCTGCCGTCTCCTCTCACACCTTATACAGGACCCTCTTTCCCCCCCCCCCCCCCTGTCCTTTAGTGATGGCCTAGCCATCACAACCCTTTGGCCGTCGTCCTGCAATCTCACCGCTTGCCGGCAGGTTGTAGGGCCGGCTTGGGCTTCTGCTTGTATGGCCTAGTCACTCAGCTTCCCTTTCGGACACAGAGCTCCGGGATAGCTGTGTCGGTGGGACCAGTTGCCGGCAGAAGATCCCTTTACTATAGAGTGTTCTTCAGTCCTCCCTTGGACTGCCATTCACATCCTGTGCCCGGCAGTGACCGGCAACGGAGGTGGATGGGTGGAAGCTTGATTATCTTATATTCTCTCCTTCCATTAGAACCCTCATTCCGGAGAAAGGAAGTGAGACAGTGCTCTTACATCACCCTTCACTCCTTGCTTTCTCTCTCTCTTTCGGCTAGTGCCGCCAGGTACTAACCTAACTGGCGGCCACTAACCTAGTCGGCAAGACGCTGGCTAGATTTGGGTTCCGACAGCCAATGATTCGCTGACACAACTGACTTAGCCGGCCAAGTTCTGTCTACCGGCCACCACCCTGTCACATAGAATGCCGACTGGGCTCGTGTGCCGACAGCCGGTGACCCACCGGCAATCTGCCGGGCCGCCGGCCACCATTTTAGTCAATGTTGTGTCAGTTGAACTGTGCCCTAGGTGCTAGCCTTGCCGGCAACATGCCAGCGGCAGCTACAGTATGTGTCTATACAGTAGTCAGTACATTTGCAGTATAGTTCATACTGCAGACAGAAAACTAAGGTATAAAGTAGTTATTTTCCAACATACTCTGTGTGTCCAGGCGCAGTCTATTGTTGAGACCTTAAAAGAAAAGGAATTCTCTTTCCATATACTGATAGATGATCAGTTAATAATGACCCTCATTATTAATCCTTATAGGCTAGACTCTTCCAATGGGCCTCCTGAGGAGGATGACCCTAGGCTTTAATATTGAGGAAGGTCACAGCAATTGGCTGGGCGGGAAACACACGTATGTGTCTTTCCTAATTAATTTCTAGCTTATCTATCCTAAGCTATATGCAATAAAATAAAATGGAAAATATTATTAATATTTATTAGTTTATCTAGTGAGATGAACTACTTTATACTCATTTATTTTCCTCTCTTTACAGGAGGACCATGTGAAGTGTGGCAGCGTCTTCTGCAACGTGCGTAGCAGGGACTTCTGCGGCCACCTGGAGTGTAGGACGCACTCCCATTGTTCCATCACCAAGGGACCTCTCAAATATTGGGACCCCCAGGTATGTACCGTGTGCAAGGACTTGGTTACTGAGGCCTTTGATGACCCCAAGACAACGGAGTCAAGGGATGCAGCTCGGAATAAGCTGCGCAGATGGGTTCATGGCTTTCAGAAAAATGCCACGGGGCCTTACCTTCCGAACGAGCGTATGAAGGCCTATCTATTCCCCAAAGCATCTGCGGATGCTGTTATTCCACAGCCTCACCCTGAGATTCCTTGCGTCCAGATTTCCGTAGACACGGATGTCTCGGATGCGATGAAGGACATCCATCTAGATAACGAGAGGATGTCAGAGGTGTCAGAGGACACCGAAAAGGACCTTCTGGCTGAAGGTTAAGAAGAGGAGTCAACGTTGGCTCCAGAGACGGAAGAGGATGAAGTCAACACAGTGTCTGTTTCGTCGGTTCCAGCCCCAGAACCAGTGCCCTCTACGTCCTCCGCTCCTCCACCTGATAAGTCGGATAAGACCCTGTCTGCCATCATGGCCATGATGGAGACCTTTCAGAAGATGAGCGAAGAAAGGGAAGCTGCGCTGAGGAAGGAGATTCATCAGCTTGCAGCGGCCCGTGGGTGTCATAAGAGACTCAATGTCAAGGATCTTCCCTCGTGCTCTGAGGTAAACCCATGGAGGTATGCAGAGTACATGCCAATCACGAATGGAAAGATCTTTATCTCAGAAAAGCTGGGAGCTGTCCTAATCGAGGACAATGAGTTCTGGCCCAGCTTTGAGTCCTATCCTGACTGCTTTGTTCGTCTAAAGGCGGAACCTGTATCCAAGGAGGAGACAGAGCCCAAGGAGGTCATAGTGCTTGACCATACAAAGGCTCAAGCTCTGTTGGCCAGCAGTCTGAAGGACAGGGGCTTCACCAACTCTAAGGTGCCAGCCCTGAGTAAGAAACACCCTTCCTTTCTTGCTCCAGCGAAAATGGCCTTCCCCTTTGCAGAAAAAGGGTTCAAGGCGGTGATCAAGGCAGTGGAAGCTGGGAAACCTTGCCCTACACTGGAGGAGTGTAGGCCCCTTTCCCTAGCACTGCCTACAGATCACAAGGACTGGAAGGATATTCAGCTTACCTTCTCAGTCGTGAAGTTGGAGGCCGATATCGCTGGACGTCAGTTTAGCGAAAACCTCCCTAAGTTGTCTGATTTTCTCCTGCGTAGGGAGCAGGATACGAAGGAGAGGCTTGCTGCCTCTCTGTCCCTCCAGGTTACCTTGGAGGCAATGGCCAGTGAACATAGGTCCCCAGATATGTTCATGGTCGTAGCCAAAACACATTTGGCAACCCTAATTAAAGACTTTTATAGCTTTGTTAGGGCTAGAAGGGCTTGCAGGGAGTTCGTGTTTGCCTCGGCTGCGGTAAGACACGAACCCAGGAAGTTGATATCTTCCAATATCTGGGGCAAAGACCTCTTCCCGAATGAAGTGGTCAAGGAGATAGTTGACAAGGCCGCCACGGAGAATAGGACTCTTCTCCAGAAGTGGGGTATGTCGGCTAAAAGGAAGTCTTCCCCGGATGAGGGTCCCCAACCGAAACGGAAGACAAAGAGGCGAAGGTTGCCCTCTCGCCCTGCTAGAAAACAACAGCAACTTCCCATGACTGCGGTGCCCAAGATGGTGGCACAGCCCCAACCCACCTACCAGATGGTACCCCAGCAGGTGGTGACTCAGTCACCAGCCTTCACTCCCGCCTATGAGAGGCAAACCACTACCTTTCGCCCTAAAGGTAGAGGATCATATAGAGGTTCCTCTGGACGTCCCTCAAGAGGAGGAGGGGGTGGGGGAGGACGCGGTCAAGGAGGCAAGCCCTCTGGAAACCAGAAGCAATGAGATGCTTCCGGTAGGAGGAAGACTCCGATTATTCCGTGATCGTTGGACCTTCGATCCCTGGGCCCGCAGCCTAATCAAGAACGGACTAGGTTGGAGCTGGAAGACAGCTCCACCATCATTTCCTCAATTCTTCCAACACTCCACCCCTTTCCTAGAAGAATATACCCGAGAACTCTTGAATAAACGGGTGATAAGGAGGGCAAAGTCCATCAAATTCCAAGGAAGGCTGTTTTGTGTTCCCAAGAAGGACTCAGACAAACTCAGAGTCATTCTGGATTTGTCGCCCCTCAACAACTTCATAGAAAACGACAAGTTCAAGATGCTGACCCTTCAACACATAAGGACCCTATTGTCCAAAAGGGCATACACAGTCTCCATAGACATGGCAGATGCCTATTGGCACATTCCAATCAATCGCCAACTCTTCCTACCTAGGATTCAGGCTACAAAAAATTAAGTACCCTTTCAGAGCCATGCCCTTCGGACTAAACATAGCCCCAAGGATCTTCACGAACCTTGCAGGAGCAGTCGTTCAACAACTACGCCTAGAAGGTGTCCAGGTGATATCCTACCTGGACGATTGGCTGGTGCAAGCATCCAAGAAAGTGATCCAGTTCCTGGAACTTCTGGGATTCAAGATCAACAGCAAAAAGTCTCGATTATCGCCAGCTCAGAAGTTTCAATGGCTGGGAATCCATTGGAAATTACAGTCACATCTCCTCTCCATTCCGTCAAAGAAGAGGAGAGAGATAGCGGGATCTGTCAAGAGACTACTAAAATCCAACAGGATATCAAGACGCCAACAGGAGAGAGCGCTGGGCTCCCTTCAGTTTGCATCAGTGACAGACCCAGTGCTAAGAGCGCAGCTAAAAGATGCATCAGGAGTCTGGAGAAGATACTCATCAAACGCTCGAAGAGATCTAAGAAAACCAATACTGATCCGACTACGATCACTTCTCAAGCCATGGTCGGAAGCCAAGAACTTGAAGAGGTCAGTGCCTCTGCAACCGCCTCCACCCTCATTCATCATCCACACGGACGCATCATTGGAAGGATGGAGAGGTCACTCTCATCAACGGAAAGTTCAGGGAACTTGGTCCTCTCTATTCAAGACCTTCCACATCAACATTTTGGAGGCCATAGCAGTCTTCCTTACAGTGAAGAAATTATCCCCTCGCCCTTCAGTCCACACAAGACTGATTCTGGACAGCGAGGTGGTAATGAGATGCCTGAATCGTCAAGGCTCGACATCACCTCAACTCAACCAGGTAACGTCGGCCATCTTCCGCTTAGCGGAAAAGAAGAGATGGCACTTATCAGCAGTTCACCTTCAAGGGTTCCGCAATGTGACGGCGGACGCTCTATACAGGCTAACGCCGATAGAGTCAGAGTGGTCCCCAGACGCAAGATCATTCTCCTTCATCTTACATCAAGTCCCGGAACTGCAAATCGAACTCTGCGACGAGCTACAACAAGAAACTTCGAGGACCCTCTAGTGTTTCCCAAACATTTTTAAATGATTACCCCAAAATTTTATTTCCAACTAATCAATCACCCGATTGAACATATACCCGGTAACATCGGATGTTGTTTTGCAGCCACCTGATGAACTGTATGGATCATGTAGCCCGCTACTGGCTGCTTATAGTTAAGGATCCAAAACAAATGCAAACTTTTCCATTTTAATGGATATCAAAATGAACCATCATCAGTGCAGGGGGGGCAGCGTTGAGCTGCCTGCCACACGGACCAAATTATTGTACAGCAATGTTAAAATTATTGAGTTTTCCTATAAAATAACTATTGCAGATTTTGTGTATGAATTATGGCAATAATTATGGGAATGCGAATAACTCAATTTCAGAACATCTTGATTACCCCAAAAATACGGGTCCATTTACCCCACTGGGGTAATATACCCCAGGGTTGGGAAATTTAAAGACATCCTTTAACAATTCGGTTTTGATAACACTCTCTCTCTCTCTCTCTCTCTCTCTCTCTCTCTCTCTCTCTCTCTCTCTCTCTCTCTCTCTCTCTCTCAGTATCAAATCCATTTAAATATTAAATATTCGGAAGTGTATCCCAAGATATAAATTATTTGTAAGTTTAGACTAAGTCAGCCTCATGTCATCTCATCACGTGCATTTACACAGAAGTGTTTGATAGAATAAGAGGCTTAATTTTGATCTTTAAGGGACTTACATACCACCAATACATTAAAAATAAGTCAATTAAAGTAGGAAATTACCGTGATAAAAGCCCAAGTAGAAACACGGCTTTATATTTAAGTTTTTTAGAAAATGTTCTTGGGAAAACGATTTATAGAAACGATCTATTTTGATAGCAGAAGTCATGGACGCCATGTTCCTCGACTGGAACAGATGGACCAGGATTTATCTGTTCCCTCCATACAAACTGCTGATGAAGGTCCTCAACAAGCCAAGATCCTTTCAAGGAACAGCAGCCCTAGTGGCTCCCAAGTGGCCCCGGAGCAACTGGTTCCCTCTAGGATTGGAATTGCAGCCGAGGCTGATTAACCCTGCCGGACCCAGTTCTGTCTCAACAAGTACAGAAGTCGACTGTCTTCGCTTCATTACAGAAAACCCAAGACCTTCATCTCATGATTTTCTGTCCCTAGCAATAAGAAAACGGTTTGGGATCTCGAAAGAAAGTACAGTCTTCTTAGAGGAATATAAGAAAAAGGTTTGGGATCTCGAAAGAAAGTACAGTCTTCTTAGAGGAATATAAGGAAAAGGTTTGGGATCTCGAAAGAAAGTACAGTCTTCTTAGAGGAATATAAGGAAAAGGTTTGGGATCTCGAAAGAAAGTACAGTCTTCTTAGAGGAATATAAGAAAAAGGTTTGGGATCTCGAAAGAAAGTACAGTCTTCTTAGAGGAATATAAGAAAAAGGTTTGGGATCTCGAAAGAAAGTACAGTCTTCTTAGAGGAATATAAGGAAAAAGTTTGGGATCTCGAAAGAAAGTACAGTGTTCTTAGAGGAATATAAGGAAAAGGTTTGGGATCTCGAAAGAAAGTATAGACTTCTTAGACGAACATAAGTCTAAATCTACCAGAAGGCAATATGAGTCGTCTTGGAAGAAGTGGGTAGCCTTCGTCAAGGCAAAGAAACCAAAGGAAATCTCAACCGATTTCTGTTTATCTTTCTTTATTCATCTTCATGAACAAGGTTTAGCAGCCAACACGATAACTACGTTTAAATCTGCCTTGACTAGACCTTTGCTTTACACTTTCCAAGTAGACTTTTCTAATGAAATTATTAACAAGATCCCTAAGGGCTGTGCTAGGCTTAGGCCTGCAGCACCTACAAAGCCCATTTCATGGTCTTTGGATAAAGTACTACATTGTGCTTCGATATTGAACAACGTAAAATTGCTCTCTGAAAGATTTCACTCAAAAGGTTATATTCTTGTTTGCTCTAGCCTCAGGGGGCTAGAGTTAGTGAGATAGTGGCCCTTTCTCGGGAAGAGGGCCACATCCAGTTTACTGAAACGGGAGAACTGAATCTCTTTCCTGACCCAACGAGGGCCATATCCAGTTTACTGAAACGGGAGTACTGAATCTCTTTCCTGACCCAACGAGGCCCATATCCAGTTTACTGAAACGGGAGAACTGAATCTCTTTCTTGACCCAACGAGGCCCATATCCAGTTTACTGAAACGGGAGAACTGAATCTCTTTCTTGACCCAAGGAGGCCCATATCCAGTTTACTGAAACGGGAGAACTGAATCTCTTTCTTGACCCAACGAGGGCCATATCCAGTTTACTGAAACGGGAGAACTGAATCTCTTTCCTGACCCAACGAGGGCCATATCCAGTTTACTGAAACGGGAGAACTGAATCTCTTTCCTGACCCAACGAGGGCCATATCCAGTTTACTGAAACGGGAGAACTGAATCTCTTTCCTGACCCAACGAGGGCCATATCCAGTTTACTGAAACGGGAGAACTGAATCTCTTTCCTGACCCAACGAGGGCCATATCCAGTTAACTGAAACGGGAGAACTGAATCTCTTTCCTGACCCAACGAGGCCCATATCCAGTTTACTGAAATGGGAGAACTGAATCTCTTTCCTGACCCAACGAGGGCCATATCCAGTTTACTGAAATGGGAGAACTGAATCTCTTTCCTGACCCAACGAGGCCCATATCCAGTTTACTGAAACGGGAGAACTGAATCTCTTTCCTGACCCAACGAGGGCCATATCCAGTTAACTGAAACGGGAGAACTGAATCTCTTTCCTGACCCAACGAGGCCCATATCCAGTTTACTGAAATGGGAGAACTGAATCTCTTTCCTGACCCAACGAGGGCCATATCCAGTTTACTGAAATGGGAGAACTGAATCTCTTTCCTGACCCAACGAGGCCCATATCCAGTTTACTGAAACGGGAGAACTGAATCTCTTTCTTGACCCAACGAGGGCCATATCCAGTTTACTGAAACGGGAGAACTGAATCTCTTTCCTGACCCAACGAGGGCCATATCCAGTTTACTGCAACACGAGTACTGAATCTCTTTCCTGACCCAATGTTTCTCGCCAAGAACGAGCTACCCACCAAGAGGTGGGGTCCCTGGAGAATCTGCCCGCTGAGGGAAGATGTCTCGCTGTGTCCAGTGGAGAGTCTAAAGGTCTATCTTCGTAGAACTTCAGACTTCAGGGGAGGACAGCTCTTTAAAGGAGAAACATCGGGCTCAAACTTATCCCTGAAACAACTAAGGGCGAAGATCACCTACTTCATTCGCAGAGCGGATCCTGACAGTACACCCGCAGGTCATGATCCTCGGAAAATTGCTTCATCGTTAATTTTTTTCAAGCTCATGGATTTCGGGAGCCTTCGCTCGTTTACTGGATGGAAATCATCCAGTGTTTTTCAAGCACTACGCGAAGCAAGTGCAAGAATTAAAGAAATACGTGGTGGCGGCAGGTAGTGTACTAAAACCTGGAGCCTAGTGCTGCGAGGAACAGTGAATTATTTGGGACTATAATTCTATAGGGTGTACATGTTAGCACATTATAGTGTAACATGGTAAATGAAATGTCATCAAAGTGACATTATGGACTGTTCCAATGTGTAAAGGTGAAGAAACATAGACTTAACACTAGTGCCGTGTAAACACACAAGTGTAAATAGACAGACTTTCTCAGAAAAGTATTAGAAAATTATTAAATTTCCAATTAAGTGGCATGAACTTTTGTTTTCAGATAAAACAAGTATTTCTGGTCCGGCATGTATTTTCTATGTTTATAAGAAATTTTATTCGCTTGCATTTTTTATGTTATGAAATGTATGCTGAAGTATTCATTGATTGACAATAAATGTCTAATTGTTTTTGCGTCCTATTTCGCCCCAAACATATATAAATATTAGAAAATCTTTAACAGGGGGCAGTACAAAAATTTTAGTGATGAGTCATGTAATATCAAGGCTTGATTATTGCAATTCTCTATACTACAAATTGCCCAATACACTACTAAGAAAGCTTCAAAATGTGCAAAACCGGGCGGCTAGACTGATAAAAGGCATTAAACTAAGTGTCTGATGGAGGGCGAGAAATAAACCCGTAAAAGTAAGTATGCATGAGCATTACTTTTTATTCCTTATTATTCTGCATAATAACACTGAACAACGGTAGTACCTTTGTTCCTAAATGTAAACAAACCCTTTTCTGGCCATGCTTACCTTGTTTCGACATGGATATAAACTTGTCTGTTGTGGTATACAGCTGATATACCTTAGATGCTACGGTGGCTTATGAGAACCTGTGTTCGTTTTTTTAAAATGCGAACTTTGGCTAAAGGCATACAGCGAGACCTGTATGCCCCCTTGGTTGCTAGGTTCGTCGTATGAAATATGCAAACTTCGAGACTTTTCCCGAGTCTAGGATGACTCTTCCCTGTAGAGGGCAGGAAGCACTAACATAGTTCATGATTAGAAGCAATGACGTGTAACGGTAACGTTATAGGTCTCTAAGGTCTAAGTGACCAAGGAAATATTGTCTTGAGGTTTAAGGCACTACAAGGAAATCCACAGATACATTAATGCTCTGGTAAAGTTCCATCAGGACGACATGGCCTGAGCCCAAAAGCCCAAATCTATTTTTGGGTGAGATAGCCATGTCGTCCCGATGGACCCGCCCTCCTTTCCATGAAAGGCCTTGGCAGGATCCCTCCCAATAATACTGTACCTATAAGTACCGACTCAACGCTACAAGGAATAAAGATGGCGGCAATTATGGCACCGAGTACTCAAACAGTAACCGAGGAAGCGAACCTTATTAACGGCTCCTCTTTTATTTTGCCACTTTTCCCCCTCGAAGCGTAAACGCTATGCGGGGTGCAGATTGCTATGTGGCGTGTCAAGAAAACGTCCCCTGATATTATGCGATATCATAAAAGGAAACTTTAAGGATATTCGCGCCAGGAGTTAGAATTCTGGAGACCTTAAGTTAAATTCTCTGGGAATATCACTGTAGTCAAATATACCCTAGGAAGCTACTCTTAAAGGAACCTTCCATCAGGACGACATGGCTATCTCACCCAAAAATAGATTTTTCGCTTCGCTCAAAATCCGTTTATTATTGTTATTATTTCAACCTAATAAGGTGAAAAAATAATGCTCTGCCCTATTCCAGGTCAATACTTAATGAATTTACGAAGTAACATAAATGGATAAAAACAGAAATAACTATTACAACAGGTTGGTAGCAAGATTCATTATATTTAGAAAAGCACCATACCTGGTGTTAGATAAACGCAAGTAGTCGATACTGTAAAAGGAACAGAATAAAAAATAAATGAGGGTAAGTATGTTAGCAATGGAGAACTCGGTAAAGACGCCGGCCGTGACGTCATAATTCTGAGACCCAGGCCTTCTATATCGAGACGGCAGTGGTAGAGCCCCATAAACAGTAGAACTTCAAGAGTTCAAAGTTGGAGCAAATGTTTTTATGTTGACCAGGCTGAGATGAGTCTTTTTATAGTTTATATATGACATATCTGTTTTTGATGTTGTTAATAGTTTATATATGACATATCTCTTTTGACATGACTTTTTTTAGAATGATTTATTGTTAATTTGTTCTCTTCAGTTATTTATTTCCTCATTTCCTTTCCTCACTAGGCTATTTTTCCCTATTGAAGCCCCTGGGCTTATAGCATCTTGCTTTTCCAATTAGGGTTGTAGCTTGGATAGTAATAATAATAATAATAACTGCCAGTGGAGTCTCTACCACCTCAGAAGCTGGGAGAAGGATCCCTTGGGCAACCAGGAGCCCTAAGTCTGGGAACCTGAAAAGGAAGGTTGATTTAGTCACCTTACTTGTAAGCAAATTCATTCTAAAAAACGATTAAAGAAACAATAACTAAATTGAATATAAAAGCAGAAAAAATATAAACAAGAATATGACAAAATCAAATGGTAAAAATAAAGAAATGCTGAGTTGGCATATTTTGCCGGGTGCTGGTCCCTCAAGCAAATGCTCTGCTTCGGTGCCTCCCTATGTCGATCGCCCTGAACACGAAGGAACTCTCGAGGGGAATCCTCAACCAATTGCTCACGGGAGGCGAGCTGATCTTGGTCGGCGACTTTCCCTAGGAGACAGGCGCTTGCGAGCCTGCGAGAGAATCAGAGCAGTTGGTCTCTGTGACACCTGCAAGGGTAATTGAGGAGGAGGCAAAGAGCCGCCTTGTGGCAGGCGAGTTCCAAGATAAGAGTCTGCAACCTCTAGGAGAGAGTCAACGGCGCTTGACTGGAGAGCACCGGAGAAGTGGAGAATGCCGCTCAAGCGGGTGGCGAGACTGGTGATCGTCTCACCTAGAGTCAGGGTTTTTCTGTAAAAAGACGATCCCTCGTCCCCTGGAAGAGTGACGGTGGCTCATCCGGAGACGAGTGGCTCATCTGGCGAGAGCCCGAACGCTCAACGAGACGAGAGCACGAAGGCTCAGGATCACGAGAGCCCAAAGGCTCAACATGACGAGGCCCCGAAGGCTCAATGGGATGATAGCCTGAAGGCTCAGTGTGACGCGAGCCCGCAGCTTCTGCGTCACGAGAACCAGGAGGTTCAACCAAACATGAGCACAGAGGCCCAGGGTCACGAGAGCTCGAAGGGTCAGGGTCATGAGAGCCCGGAGGCTCAGTGTAACGAGAGCCAAGAGTTACAAGAGCCTGAAGGCTCAGCGCGACGAGAGCCGGAGGGCTCAAACAGGCATCTCCTTATCGAGGGGGGGGGGGGGGGAGAGCACGCACAAGGTGATGAGGAGTTAAAAACACCTCCACCCGACGCGACGAATCCCCGAAGTAACTGGTCACCAAATCTCACTCGAGGATGAGAGGGATGTCCTCCCGAAGGAGGACACTGCTTTTCCCCAGCCCCAGGGGGAAAAGCACTATCCTCAGCGTCAGCCACAGGGGACCTGAAGTCAGACTGTTAAGCAACAACAACACCAGTGTAGTCCAGTGCCGCGCCAAAAAGGGGAAGGACCCACCTCTGAGGAAGTTGGAATACGCTTCCTCTCAACACCCAAGTGAAGGAGTTAGAAGAGCTTTCTTCAACGGAGGACAACGGAGGACCATCTACATCCAGCGACGGCCACATCTGCAACAAATACGAAAAGGAGCAGGCGCTCCAAAGGGGGGAAGATGCGGAACTGCATTGCTAGGGGAAACGGTACCGTCCCTCGAACCTCGAAGTTGAACTGGTGTTAATAGGGCTGCGCTATTACTCGCCTGCTCCCGAGAGATGACCGGTTCGGGAGCAGCTTCGGGAAGAAATTGGGGGGGTAAAAGAAGTCAGAGATTTCTTCGAGTTTGAGGAAGACCCAGGAGAAGAATCTCGCTTAGACTTCATTTTCCTGCGACCAAACCTCTCCCACTGGGAGCCAGACCACTCCCGACACTTCGGACAAATGCTGTCCGTGTCACATCGTTAGCCTCGGCAAGACGGACACAGTTGGATCCATCTCAAGGCCGGATATGAAGGTACCGCAGGAGCGGTAAGAATGAAGTACGCACACACTCTAAAAAGAGAAAGAAAAGACAGAATTAATTGTTGATAAACCAAATGGCATGTCGAGTTTAAGGCAGGAAAGAGCGGCAACGACCACACTCTACCAAGCCAAAAGCAAAGTGGGTGCTCACCCAAGGTGTGTGAGAGAGCGGCCCTCCCGATAACTAGCAGTTGGGGTAGTTATCTCTCGCAGAAATCTTATAGCTCTAGTTTCATCTATGCCGAAAGTAATATCCCCTATAGATAGCGAGGGTTTGTATGGAGTAATGGAACAAAATTATGATTCATTTCCAGAGCATAACTACAAGTACTAAATTATGGATGACATAAATATTAAACACCAATCAATTACTTTTACCCCAGCTTCACCGATGTCACTCGTATTGGAGCACGATGGTTTGAATTCATGTAGGAACGAATTAACAGACTCCTCAGCCTTTCCATTTAAGTGCAGAGAAAACGGCAGAGAAAAAGACACTTCAAGTTTTTATTTATGTTTAATATTTTGGATGAAGACATCAGCCTTGCCCTCGAACGCTCACGGACGAAGGGCGGCGTCATGTTAAGAGTGAACCGTCGTCGTCGTCGCTTCTCGTACGCGCGCACTACGGCCTCTCGGCAGTCGTTGGGAGAGTCCGAACTCAAGGCCGATCCCCGTACAAAAGAGAACGCGTCGGAACGGTGCTTGCAAAACTCCTGTTCATTCTTCACCTCTCGCCATCCTCCTCCTCCTCCTCCCGTTCTTCGTTCTTCCTCCTCCTCCCGTTCTTCGGCTTCTCCCTCTTAATCCCCTCCACGTCGTTCTTCTCTGGAAGAACAGACAGACACCTGAAACCAGTTTTCAATCATTATCTGAATAGAAGCGACGATAAGCGGATGCGGTTAGTGAAAGCGGTCATGCATTAACACAGAAGACCATTGGGAGTGTAAGGGGAGACTAAACACTTTCCATTCAAGCGTTAGAGATCGCCAGATGACGAATCAAGTTGGCGTCACAAGCAATGATGGGATAAGATTCGTGAATCTGGACAGATTGGCCATTCACGAATCGCATGCAACTACAGCTGAAAATTGTTGGATAGGAAAACAGAGCAATATGTAAGAGGGGATACAGAATACAATGGGAACGAGCATTCTTGGTGCAACAGGGAAATTTGCCGACTCGTCATTTTTTTATCTGATTTTGGCATACTTCTTTATTAACTATTTTTCTGCTTTTCTGTTTAATTTTAACTATTGTTTCTTTAATCATCATTCTTATAAATTTAGTCTGGTGTTCAACCCTTACCCCCAGGCTCTTTGGAAATTTCCAACCCTTAACCCCCAGGGGTTAATTTTTTTTCAAGCACATTTTGCAGTATATTTCTTTTAAATTGCTCTAACAGCCTCAATTTTTGTCATAGAGAGGTCAGGTTGGTCTCATTCTCTTGGAAAATGCCTGAATTTTCTCAAAAAATTATCAAAACTATGAAAAAAAAAATTTTTATAGCATTTTTTGCAAGGACGTACCGGTACGTCCATGGGGGTAAAGGGATGAGTTTTGTGAAACGTACCAGTACGTCCTTTGAGGGTAAAAGGGTTAAGGTTATTTTCCTCTTGATTTTATACATTTTTCTAAAAAAATTAAGTTTGTTTCTAATAAAGGGATTTTGACAAAGGAAAAATCTATTTCTGGGCTCAACCTGTGTCGCTCCATGAAATGCTCCTTAAAGCACCATTTCAAAGGTATCAATACTGCTAAATATACCGGAGAAAAAAGTTGCATGGAATGCTAGGAATATATCCAGCTCGCTCACCCCTAAAAGGGTGTCGGAATTAAAACTGGGGCGAGTGATACCACTACCAGAGGTCCCTTTCCAATTAGACTTCTCCCTCATGAAAATCACCCGTTACTACGAGGTGTCTACAGCTACTGCCCCCCCGCACCCCCCCCCCCACCACCACCACCACTAACTAACCTTCTCCCATCATTCCTTGTTGGCACCCGTGAACGTTCGGACGTGTTTTTCGTAGCTCTGTGTTATTTTGTGCTTTGAAGATGTGAGGCGTTTTGGAGATCCCTGCTCCCAAATCGAGTATTATATTTGTCTGTTTGGGATTTCTAGGTAGCGGAACATGCAACTACAACATTGAAATGCTGGAGAGCAAAAGAGAGCTAAGGTAGAAGGCTAAATATCATTGAAACTATGGACAGGCGGGAGAATGCTAAGCCATTCAAACTAATATCTACAGCGCACAGCATGAGGTGGACTGGCGACACTATCCTGTGAAGACAAGCCATCTTGAATTTACAAAAATTAACCCCAATACAAAAGCCAAAGTTCTTGGAAAGTATTACCATATGAAGGTCATGTATTTCAAGATATTTCAAGATACAGTGAACCCTCGTTTATCGCGGTAGATAGGTTCCAGTCGCGGCCGCAATAGGTGAAAATCCGCGAAGTAGTGACACCATATTTACCTATTTATTCAACATGTATATTCAGACTTTTAAAACCTTCCCTTGTACGTAGTACTGTTAACAAACTACCCTTTAATGTACAGAACACTTAATGCATGTACTACAGTACCCTAAACTAAAACAGGCGCAAATATTAAAGGTGATTTTATATCATGCATTTCCTAAACATGCTAAAAAGCCCGATAAAAAATGGCAACCAATGTTTTGTTTACATTTATCTCTGATCATAATGTAGAAACAAACTGGAGGTAGAGCTTTGCTTATTACCCAGACATATTTCCCATACTTTTCCTTTAGAACTACATCACATCTTCCTACTTTAGATATATATATATATATATATATATATATATATATATATATATATATATATATATATATATATATATATATATATATATATATATATATATATATATATGTGTGTGTGTGTGTGTGTGTGTATATATATATATATATATATATATATATATATATATATATATATATATATATATATATATATATATATATATATATATATATTTATATGTATACACATATACATACCTACATATATACATAAATACATGCATACATATATATATATATATATATATATATATATATATATATATATATATATATATATATATATATATATATATATATATATATTACTGTATATATATGGGTTATGGAAAAAATCTGCGAAGTGGTGAATCCGCGATGGTCGAACCGCGAAGTAGCGAGGGTTCACTGTAACTATAATCGTATTTGGTGAAATTAAATACAGTACAGAAATTGAGTTTGTAAATATATCTTTATTCTTTTCATCAAAATGGAAAAAGAAGAGGTACGAATTATTCCAACATTAACTTTGTTTATAAAAAATGTTAAATTATTGCTCATATTAACTGAATATGTTGAATCTTTATAGATATAGATACTAAAGTTAATACTTATATTTATAAATAAAGATTATGAATTAAAACAAGGAGACTTATACTAAATACTTATATTTATAAATAAAGATTATGAACTAAAACAAGGAGACTTACGCTAAATACTTATATTTATAAATAAAGATTATGAATTAAAACAAGGAGACTTATGCTAAATACTTATATTTATAAATAAAGATTATGAGTTAAAACAAGGAGGCTTACGCTTAACACGACTTTCGTAGCTGAAACAATACTAAAGTGTTTTAAGATAACGATGATAACATGCCGTCGTGACAATTAACGTACCAGTTTTATTTTGTGAGTTTTATTCTATTCTACCTTTCTTCTACCGATTGGTTCCATTGTTCAATTCAAATTGAAACAAAACGGAGAGAAAGATCTAGGGTCCGATACAAATTGGTGGTCATGTGACACTTATCGTACCAGTTTTATTTTATAAATTTAATCTATTTTACCTTCCTTCTACCGATTAGCTCCATTGTTCAATTGAAATTGAAACAAAACGGAGAGAGAGATCTAGGGTCCGATACAAATTGATGGTCATTTTGAAAATAAGAATAGATCACTTGAAACATTCGAATGATTGAAGACATTAAGGCTTTCAAGAGGAAACTCAACTCTTATTTCACAGTCATACAACAGTGACGATTTAACAGTAAATGAACAATACGCGATACGAAACGTTAAATACTCTGAACGAACGAGGTAAATCGACAGTGGTAGTCCTGTAGAGAGTGGGGTTCCCCTGCTGTATGGGACCGGAAAAGCAGCCATTAAAGTAAGTAAAGTAAGAAGAGATGCTTATCATTTATTATCATTATTACTATTATTATTATTATTTATTACCAGCTGAACTCGGTTGAGTCCCTTGTTAGGCTGGGAGGAACGTAGAGAGTAGAGGTCCCCTTTTTTGTTTTGTTTCATTTGTTGATGTCGGCTACCCCCCAAAATTGGGGGAAGTGCCTTGGTATATGTATGTATGTATTATTATTATCATTGGTTCTCCAGTAACAATAAACTTATAAGAAACTATCTCAATGTTTGATATTAATTTCCTTTCAGCACTTGTATTGTATTCTGTGAATTGTGTATCTAATTGTCGGAAGGGACGTGTATAACCATGTGGTCTCGAGAGAGAGTGAGAGAAATGGCTGGTGTTGAGGACACAATTCTGATTAGAGTGGAAGATATTCAGAGGAGATGGTTTGGGCATGTACAGAGGATGGAACAGGACAGATGGCCAAAGATAGTGCTTCATGGTCGAGTGGCCGGAAATAGACCAAGAGGACGACCAAGAGATTCATGGGTGAAAACCTTCAAGAAAGCAAATAGAGGCGAGACATTTCAGCAGCTGGCACAGATGGCATTGGATAGGGGCTCTGGAGAGAATGGCGATATCAAATGCGGGACCCAACCCAGAGAATTCCGGACGGGATTTAGTGAGTGAGTGTGATAGATTGTACAGAAATAATTAAAGGACGTAGAGTGGTGTACGATAAGTAAATTCCAACCAAAATAAAAGGTCTATATCCTATAGCACAGTAATAAGACCCGTGTTAACGCATGGATCGGAAGCGTCGACTCCAAGACGAAAAGAAGAAGCAAAACTTGAAAGAACAGAGATAAGAACGCAGAGGTTGGTTGAGGGAATATCACTGTTTGGAAGATTGGAAAAAAGATGAAATAAAAATGGCAGGAGTAAAGATTACAGAATAAGAGTTTCACAATGAGATGGTGTGGACATGTGGTGAGGATGGATGGTGGAGAGAAGAGTTTTAACTGAAGAGGATGCCTTTGAAAGAAGGCATTGGAGACGGCAAATTTACAGAAGTGGTAAGAGTTTCACGACTGAGATGGTGTGGACATGTGGTGAGGATGGATGGTGGAGAGAAGAGGTTTAAATGAAGAGGATGCCTTTGATAGAAGGCAATGGAGACGGCAAATTAGGCAACCGACCCCTTAACCCTTTTACCCCCAGGCTATTTGGAACTTTCCATCCCTTAACCCCCACTGGTTATTTTTTATTCAAGCACATTTTGCAGTATATATTTTTCAAATTGCTCTAACAGCCTTAATTTTCATCATAGAGAGGTCAGGTTGATCTCATTCTCTTGGAAAATGCCTGTAATTTCTCAAAAAATTATCAAAAAAATAAAAAAAAATTGTAAATAGCATTTTTTGCAAGGACGTACCGGTACGTCCATGGGGGTAAAGGGATGTATTTTGTGAAACGTACCAGTACGTCCTTTGGGGGTAAAAGGGTTAATGTAGGGATGACTGATAAGTGTGATTCAACCCTCAAAGTTCATAATGAATTATAAAACTATATCATATAATCGAATGGCGTAAGCATGTCCTTTGCAATATGAAACGACACTATCTAAAAGTTTAAAGGCCGCTCATGAATGGCAGGGGCAAGGGACAGTGACATTCCACTAGCAAGCAGGACAATGTCCTAGAGACTAACCATATTACATATGAGCGGAGTGCAAGCCTCCTCTCCACCCAAGCTAGGACCAGGGAGGGCCAGGCAGTGGCTGCTGATGACTCAGCAGATAAACCTATAGGCTCCCCAAAACACCTCAACCTTAGCTTACAAGGACGGTAAGGTTGCAGACACTAATGGCACTAACGACTGAGCGGAACCCGAATCCCCGACATAACCAGTAGGGTGACGTTTGGAGATGAAAATCGTAAGCATGCGAGTTAGACCAATCCTACCCTAGGATAATATTTAGCAAAATAAGACTTACACAGACGGCTTCTTGAAACCTACAAGGTTTGTAGGCTGAGAACTTTCTGTAATGACGGATACTGACGGAATACAGAACACAACTTCTGAAAAGAAAATATCAAACATTGAGAAACTTTCCTATAAGCTGAGTGCTGCTGAAGAAGTAAATATTATCATTATTATCATTATTATTATTATTATTATAATGATTACTATCATTAACACAGGCCTCCCTCGGTTACTACGCATGCTACAAACGGCGGAGTAGATACAGAATTCTACGGTATATTAATTCTCCATTTTCTTATAATTGTTCATAATTTCTTTTAACATCTATATAAATTCAAGTTTCAGTAAACCAAAAAATTACTATTTTAAACAAAAGAAATTATAAAAAAATAAATAGAAACTTATCTATCAGATAAGTTCATAGATCCGAGATGTACCACAAACCAAAGGGTACTAACATATCATTATTATTATTGGAATGCAAGAGTTGACGGGAGAAGTACAAGAGGAAGGCCAAGGTTTGGGTGGATGGATGGAGTGAAGGAAGCTCTGGGTGACAGGAGGATAGATGCGAGAGAGGCAAGAGAGCGTGCTAGAAATAGGAATGAATGGCGAGCGATTGTGACGCAGTTCCGGTAGGCCCTGCTGCTTCCTCCGATGCGATGCTTTAGATGACCGTGGAGGTAGCAGCAGTAGGGGATTCAGCATTATGAAGCTTCATCTGTGGTGGATAACGGGGGAGGGTGGGCTGTGGCACCCTAGCAGTACCAGCTGAACTCGGTTGAGTCCCTTGTCAGGCTGGGAGGAACGTAGAGAGTAGAGGTCCCCTTTTTTGTTTTTGTTTCATTTGTTGATGTTGGCTACCCCATAAAATTGGGGGAAGTGCCTTGGTATATGTATGTATGTATTATTGGAAAAGCAAGAAGCCACAAGCCAAGGTGCAAACACGGAAAACAGCCCAGCGCAGAGAGAGAAATAAAATGGCGGGAAAGACGAGGAATTATTAAAACAAGACCGATGCGATACGACTATAAAAAAAAGCCATAATGAATTAGCACATCTTAAATAACACATTAAAATGATATAAGAAACCTTAAGGTAATATATATGTCTCAAATGCTGACTTTGAAATAGGAGTTGATTCTATAGTCAGTGTTTATCATTGGACAAAGGACGCCTCTGTTTATCACTGGACATAAGAATCTTCTGTTTATCAGTGGACAAAATACTCTTCTGTTTATCATTGGGCAAAAAACTTCTGTTTATCAGTGGACATAAGACTCTTCTGTATCATTGGACATAAGACTCTTCTGTTTATCAGTGGACATAAGATTCTTCTGTTTATCAGTGGACAAAAAACTTCTGTTTATCAGTGGACATAAGACTCTTCTGTTTATCATTGGACAGAAGACTCTTCTGTTTATCACTGGACAAAAGACAGAAATTCAGAAAAGTTATTTAGAGATGAAAGTAGCGCTTGAATAAACCCTTTTTATAACGCTTACAGTCCTCCTCCAAAAGGACACAGAACCAAAGACCTTACCTTCTTTATCCTGTTCTTTCTCTTCGGCTCTGAAAAGGAAGAAGGTAAAAGAGTGTTGATTATTAAATAAGTGAAATTGCTGAATTTAAGGAAAACTGAAATTGCTGAATTCAAGGAAAATAGGAATCGCTGAATTTAAGGCAAACTGAAATAGCTGAATTTAAGACAAATTGAAATTGCTGAATTTAAAGCAAACTGAAATAGCTGAATTTAAGGAAAACTGAAAAAGCTGAATTTAAGGAAAACTGAAATAGCTGAATTTAAGGCAAACTGAAATCGCTGAATTTAAGGAAAACTGAAATCGCTGAATTTAAGGCAAACTGAAATCGCTGAATTTAAGGCAAACTGAAATCGCTGAATTTAAGGAAAACTGAAATAGCTGAATTTAAGGAAAACTGAAATTGCTGAATTTAAGGAAAACTAAAATTGCTGAATTTAAGGAAAACTGAAATTGCTGAATTTAAGGAAAACTAAAATTACTGAATTTAAGGAAAACTGAAATAGCTGAATTTAAGGAAAACCGAACCTGCTTAGACTTCTCGGCTCCGTGCAGTAAGCCCAGATCCCCCGCGTCATATATCGCAATCTGGACGGTAGAGTCGGGGGCAGGAGGTTCCTTCACGAGTCAAAGCCGTCTGAAACAGACAGAATGGAAATTGAAACGAGATTGAGACGAAGTTGATAAATCTGTGAGGAAAAGGATATTTTTATTCACTAAACTGAATCATTTTTTAACCCTTTTACCCCCAGGCTCTTTGGAAATTTCCAACCCTTAACCCCCAGGGGGTTATTTTTTTCCCACCACATTTTGTAGTATATATTTTTTAAATTGCTCTAACAGCCTTAATTTTTGTCATAGAGAGGTCAGGTTGGTCTCATTCTTTTGGAAAATGCCTGAAGTTTCTCATAAAGTTATCAAAAATATGCCAAAAAAATGTGAAATACAGTTTTCTGTAAGGACGTACCGGTACGTCCATGGGGGTAAAGGGATGAGTTTTGTGAAACGTACCAGTACGTCCTTTGGGGACAAAAGGGTTAAAAACAGCTCCTTGGAACCGATTAAATCTGTAAGTTAAGGACCTGTTTTTCAACAGAAGAAATATAATCGACAAACGGAAGAAAATGCCGAACCTGCTTAGACTTCTCGGCTCCGTGCAGTAAGCCCAGATCTCCTGCGCCATATATCGCAATCTATACGGTAGAGTCGAGGGCAGGAGGTTCCTTCACGAGTCAAAACCGTCTGAAACAGACAGAATGGAAACTGAAACGTGATAGAGACGAAGTCGATAAATCTGTGAGAAACAGGATACTTTTATTTACTAAACTGAATCATTTTTTAATAGAAAACTCATACGACATGCTGGGCCGTTGAGCGGAAACCTCTCTCCTGATTTGCCTTTTTTAAAAATACAAAAATTCAAATATTTTAACATTTTATCAATATAGACAATAAAATAAGTGAGAACAAGATTAAACAGACACTAGTGTCATAGCCTCTGTGTTATGGTCTTCCACTGACTTGGGTTAGAGTTTTCTTGCTTGAGGGTAAACTCGGGCACACTATTCTATCTAATTTCTCGTCATTTTGAAAATACAAAATCTAAATATTTAAACATTTTATAGATATCGACAACAAAATCAATAAGAACAAGATTAATCCGAGACTTGCTCAATACTATAGGTCATAATTTATGTCTACAGTACACAATGCAAGGCATACTGTAGCATGAACAAAAAAAGAAAGAAAATTTAGCACAAAAATTTAAAAAATGAGTTCTATAATCAATATTATTTTTCTAAGAGTTTCTAACAACAAATAAATATTTTCATGAATTGTATTTTGAAAATGAAAAAGTCCCATTGAAAATAATCTTTTCGATAAAACCCCATTAATCCAAAATACCCATATTATTATTATTATTATTATTATTATTACTTGCTAATATTCATGGATTGGGTTTAATCAAAGTCACTCCAATCTTGATGGCAAAAAGAAGGTACTGTACCGCCTAGAGATGAGATTGAATGAGGCGATTGGGAGGAGAGAGGCCAAGGCGAAAGAGTCAGAGGTGAATGAGTCGAAGGCGAAAGAGTCAAGAGATGAATGAGTCGAAGGCGAAAGAGTCAAGAGGTGAATGAGTCGAAGGCGAAAGAGTCTCAGAGGTGAATGAGTCGAAGGCGAAAAGAGTCAAGAGGTGAATGAGTCGAAGGCGAAAGAGTCAAGAGGTGAATGAGTCGAAGGCGAAAGAGTCAAGAGGTGAATGAGTTGAAGGCGAAAGAGTCAAGAGGTGAATGAGTCAAAGGCAAAAGAACCTAAAGCACTCAGAGGTGAACGAACATAGGGTGAAAATGTCTAAGGTGAAAGTGTGTAAAGTGAAAGAAGTCTAAATTGAAAGTGTGTAAAATGGAAGAAGAGTCTGAACGGAAAATCCCCCGTACCTAACACGACTGCGGTTTGTGTTCACGGAGCGAGAATAATTCCAAATTCCTCCTCACAGCCGCAGCAGCAGTTTCTTCCACGCACTCTCACCTGAAAAGTCCCAGAAATGGTTAACGAGATACTTCTACTTACAGGCGGACACTAATGCGTTAAAGATTGTCTACATAATTCCAACATTGCCTAAATAATTATATAATCTCTCTCTCTCTCTCTCTCTCTCTCTCTCTCTCTCTCTCTCTCTCTCTCTCTCTCTCTCTCTCTCTCTCTCTCTCTCTCTCTCTCTCTCTCTCTCTCTCTCTCTCTCTCTCTCTCTCAAGTAGGTCTCCTTTCTACCAACTACGATCACAACATTCATCATCAGCTCTTGACAAACTCAGAAATTTAAAATCAATTTGCATTTTCCTAAATATAAAAACCTGAGATCGTTAATAGGCATACCATAATATCGGCAAATCTGATGCAATCACTAGACTTTTTAAAAAAGGTGAATATGAAAAACCATTTGTCTTATAAATAGGAGACTCATCTATTGGTGGGAGGCAGACCATACGAACCAAATTCTGCTTGGTCCAACCTTCCCGGGGATGTGAATCCGCCTGATCTTGAAAAGGAACGAGGGGGACAGTGTCCGAAAGACTGAAAATACATACATACGATCAATGCCCAAGTCCCCTCTTCACCCCAAGACGAGGGAGGCCCAGGCAATGGTTGCTAGACCAGACAGGTAAACTTATATGCTGGCCTCTCCTTAGCACAAGTACTGTGAGTTTGCTACTATGGAACAATATCAGGTTCAAGTAAGGCTTCAACTCCTCGCTTCCAATAGACTACCAAAATCAAACAGCAAGGTCTCGATCTGATACACCGCTCCAACCTGTTGAGGAAGAAGCATTTTTACTTCTTTGTGGACTGTTGGATAAACATCTTTCAGATCAATTAAAAGTAGGAAACCTCGCTCTCTGATGAGACATACTAAACGTACCGTCGCCAAATGGGGTTTAACGGACAGACCTATTACTAGGAGAGGAGTCAATGACCGATCTCCACCACCAGTTGACTGTAGGAACTCAGAGAAACCCATCTTGAATGACAACGCACATTTTCCTCCTTCATCACTTTCACCACTTTTACCAAGGCTAGAATTTTCCACAAGTCAAGTGTGTCTGTAGGTCCTCCAAAGGCAGTAAGTAAGCATCTAGGACTATTTCTACCCACAGCTGCTACATGTCATGAAAGGCAGCTGAAGGAGAAGGACTACCCTTAGCATTTCCTTCCTCCTCCCCTTTCACCCAATTAGGACTGAACAGCTTAAAGGCCCTTGTCCTCTCCTAGGGGAAGAGGCTTGGGTAAAGAAACAAAAATGAAAAAAAAAAAGAAGTATTAAACCTGATGTGGAGGAAAAGACAAAACAGCATAAGATGATAATCTTTGGAGGCGCCGTTGCAAAGGCTATGCCTCACCCCGAACCTACCTACCTACCTATTGGGAGCTTTCCTCAACACAGATCCTGAAGGCCTCGTCACATCAAAGGCTGCAGTAGTCTTCACAGGTTTACTTCCTACAATGTATATTAGAGCCATGACTATCAGCCCTCTACTTCATCACCGCCGTCTCAACATCCCTCTTCGGAAGGAGTGATACAACTTTCAGCACTGAAGCGATTCTCAGTTCCACCTCTGCTTGTGGTCCCAGCTGGTCTCTCCTATTCAAAATCTAGTTACTGGTGTGCAAGTAAGGTCACTGACTTTCTACCAGGCACTACCAGCTTCCTATACTTTGTCATATACTCAGGATTTGATAAAATCCACCCCAACTACTGCCCAGCCCCAGGGAAGGACAATATCCTCGGCTTAGAGCAAGAGGGACCACCCCAACAGTAGAAAACTCTCAGATCTGCAAATCTGATTAATGTATTTACCCCGTCTAATGTCACACGAGTGAGATCAGACCATGGCAGCTCCTTGGAGGACTAGGATCCTTGAAAGGTGCTCAGTAGCGTTCATAGCATTGCTTCTCACAAACGAGTGCAAGGACATTCACAAAAGAACATTCTGATTCGGGGTTCTCTCTGCCTCTGATGTACCGAACTAAGTCGGGAAACTTTAGAGGCCTTTCTCCCTGAGTCGCATAGGAGCTCCTTCGGGAGAACAATCTTCTGGAGACCGCAGACTTGAGTTGGACAACTTTAGAGGCCTTTCTCCCTGAGTCGCATAGGACCTCCTTCGGGAGAACAATCTTCTGGAGACCGCAGACTTAAGTTGGACAACTTTAGAGGCCTTGAGTTGCGTAGGAGCTCCTTCGGGAGAACAATCTTCTGGAGACCGAAGATCATCTGTGTGAGTGCTCAGACCAGTAAAGAGGCTAGCACTGGTAGAAAGAACCTGGGTGCCTTTACCTTCCCTGGCAGGGTTGGAAGCTGGCAGCAAGAATGAGAAAAGATTGCCAGGAGCCTCAAACGGTCCTGGAATTCTTATCATTACTACAATTATTACTAGCTAAGCTACAACCCTAGTTGGGAAAGCAGGATGCTATAAGCCCAAGGGGAAATAGCCCAGTGAAGACAGGAAATAGATTATATGAGTTACAATGAAAAATATAAAATACCTTATGATCAGTCATATATAAGATATGAAGAGAGACTCATATGCTGTAATTCTGAGCTTCCAAAGTTCCGATTCAACTGCTTGATAAGGAAGATCATTCCACAATCTTGTCACAGGTGGATTAAAACTTTTAGAATAATCTGTAGTATTGAGTCTCATTCATGAAGAAGGAAAGCTCTAAAAGATCTAAAGGCAAAGGATGGTCAAAATTACGAGAAATCTCATGCAACGTACACACAGAACCGAGTGATGCTGTCAAAGATTAACATTAGAAGTTACATCAGCATCGAAGAGGTGAACTCCGGATAACTAATTGAACCGGGGAAACCATAAATGGAAGCAAGTTCTCCATCGCAGGCACAGCTATCACAGGGGCCGGGGATATTAACACAGTAGTGGCCTACAGTCTTAGCATTCTCTTGCCTCTCGCCATTCCTTCCTATTTCTAGCACGCTCTCTTGCCTCTCTCACATCTATCCTCCTATCACCCAGAGCTTTAAGTATGAATATAAAATCACCAGTTTCCAATCGCAAGTGAAAAGAAATTTCACGAAGACTCAATACTTGAATTCTAAAAAAACACAAAATTGTCTAAAATATATATGGCAGGAACCCAACAGAACAATTTAGGTACTTAGGATCTACTATAAATCAGAAGGAAGGATGTGAGACTGAAGTTGAGATTAGGATTGAAGCAGATTGGCGGAAGTGGAGTGAAGTATCGTGAGCTGTATGGGATAAGAAAATGCCATCCAAGCTAAAAGTCAAGATCTGTAACACGGTAATAAAACCAGTGTTAACCATTTTACCCCCAAGGCTATTTGGAACTTTCCAACCCTTAACCCCCATGTGTTTTTCTTTTTCAAGCGCGTTTTCTTATATCTTTTTTTTAGATTGCTCTAACAGCCTTAATTTTCGTCATAGAGAGGTCAGGTTGGTCTCATTTTTTGGAAAATGTCTGAAGTTTCTCATAAAGTTATCAAAAATATGCAAAAAAAAATGCAAATAGCGGTTTTTTGCAAGAACGTATCAGTACATCCATGGGGGGTAAAGGGATGAGTTTTGCGAAACGTACCAGTACGTCCATTGGGGGTAAAAGGGTTAACCCCCATGCATTTTTCTTTTTCAAGCACGTTTTCCAATATATATTTTTTAGATTGCCCTTACAGCCTTAATTTTCATCATAGAGAGGTCAGGTTGGTCTCATTCTTTTGGAAAATGCCTGAAGTTTCTCATAAAGTCATAAAAAATATGCAAAAAAAAATGCAAATAGCAGTTTCTTGCAAGGACGTACCGGTATATCCATAGGGGGTTAAAGGATGAGTTTTGCGAAACGTACCAGTACTGTACGTCCATTGGGGGTAAACGGGTTAATGTATGGATCGGAAACCTGGCTTTAAGACGAAAAGAGTAAGCAAATCTTGAGAGAACATATATGAGAATCCTGAGGTAGATCATGGGAATATCACTGTTTGAAGAATTGGAAAATGTTATTTTCCTTAGTAAAATAAATTTTTGAATATACTTACCCGATGATCATATAGCTGCATCCCTGCTGCCCGACAGAAAAAACCTACGGGAGGAATACGCCAGCGATCGCTATACAGGTGGGGGTGTACATCAACAGCGCCATCTGTCAAGTAGGTACTCAAGTACTCGATGTCAACAACGAACCAATTTTCTCCTCTGTCCCACTGGTTCTCTATTGGGGAGGAAGGGTGGGTCCTTTAATTTATGATCATCGGGTAAGTATATTCAAAAATTTATTTTACTAAGGAAAATAACATTTTTCAATATCAAACTTACCCGATGATCATATAGCTGATTCACACCCAGGGAGGTGGGTAGAGACCAGCATAACAAGTTGACATTATGAGCTAAGTATTCCGTATTTCATTTTAGCAGTTATTCAAAATAACAAGCATAAAATAAATAAGTACCTGGTAAGGAAGACGACTTGAACAATTACTCTGCCTTTTTAAGTACGTCTTCCTTACTGAGCCTCGCGATCCTCATAGGATGCTGAGCGACTCCTAGGAGCTGAAGTATGAAGGGTTGCAACCCATACTAAAGGTCCTCATCAAAACCTCTAATCTAGGCGCTTCTCAAGAAATGATTTTGACCACCCGCCAAATCAAGTAGGATGCGAAAGGCTTCTTAGCCTTCCGGACAACCCAAAAATATTTCAAGAGAAAGATTAAAAAGGTTCTGGAATTAGGGAATTGTAGTGGTGGAGCCCCCACCACTACTGCACTCGTTGCTACGAATGGTCCCAGAGTGTAGCAGTTCTCGTAAAGAGACTGGACATTCTTAAGATAAAAGACGCGAACACTGATTTGCTTTTCCAATAGGTTGCGTCGAATATATTTTGCAGAGATCTATTTTGGTTAAAGGTCACGGAAGTTGTGACAGTTCTAACTTCGTGTGTCCTTACCTTCAGCCAAGCTTGGTCTTCCTCATTCAGAAGGGAATGAGCTTCTCGTATTAACAGTCTGATAAAAAAAAAGGATAAAGAATTCTCTGACATAGGCAAAGATGAATTCTTAACTGAACACCATAAAGCTTCAGACGGGCCTCGCAAAGGTTTTAAAGTAGAACTTAAGAGCTCTTACAGGACATAATACTCTTTCTAGTTCATTTCCAACCATACGATAAGTTTGGAATATCGAACGATATTGGTCAAGGCCGAGAAGGCAGCTCGTGTTTGGCTAGAAAACCAAGATGTAGAACATGTAGCCGTTTCGGATGAGAATCCGATGTTCTTGCTGAAGGCATGAATCTCACTGACTCTTTTAGCTGTGGTTAAGCATATCAGGAAAAGAGTCTTAAAGGTGAGATCTTTCAGGGAGGCTGATTGAAGTGGTTCGAACCTGTCTAACATAAGGAATCTTAGAACCACATCTAAATTCCAACCAGGTGTAACCAAACGACGCTCCTTCGTGGTCTCAAAAGACTTAAGGAGGTCCTGTAGATCTTTATTGTTGGAAAGATCTAAGCCTCTGTGACGGAAGACTGATGCCAACATGCTTCTGTAACCCTTGATAGTGGGAGCTGAAAGAGATCGCTCTTTCCTCAGATATAAGAGGAAGTCAGCTATTTGAGTTACAGAGGTACTGGTCGAGGATACGGATACTGACTTGCACCAGTTACGGAAGATTTCCCACTTCGATTGGTAGACTCTAAGGGTGGATGTTCTCCTTGCTCTAGCAATCGCTCTGGTTGCCTCCTTCGAAAAACCTCTAGTTCTCGAGAGTCTTTCGATACTCTGAAGGCAGTGAGACGAAGAGCGTGGAGGCCTTGGAGTACCTTCTTACGTGTGGCAGACGTAGCAGGTCCACCCTTAGGGGAAGAGTTCTGGGTACGTCTACTAGCCATCGAAGTACCTCGGAAAGTTATTCTCTCGCGGGCCAGAGGGAAGCAACTAGTGTCAACTTTGTCCCTTCGTGAGAGGCGAACTTCTGCAGTACCTTGTTGACAATCTAGAACGGAGGGAATGCATATAGATCTAGATGAGACCAATCTAGTATAAAGGCATCTAAAAGAACTACTGCTGGGTCCGGGATAGGTGAGCAAAGTATAGAGAGCCTCTTGGACATCGAGGTTGCGAAGAGATCTATGGTTGGCTGGCCCCAGGTGACCCAAAGTCTCTTGCATACATCCTTGTGAAGGGTCCAATATGTTGGAATTATTGTCCCTTCCTACTGAGACAATCTGCTAAGACATTCAAGTTGCCTTGGAAGAAACTTGTTACTAGCGAAAAGTCTAGACCTGTTGAACAGGAGAGGAGGTCACTTGCGAACTCGTACCATGTCAGAGAGTAGGTCCCTCCTTGCTAGGAGATGTACATCAAAGCAGGGAGTTGTCCGTGTTCACCTCCACTACTTTGCCTTGAAGGAGAGACCTGAAGCTTTTCCAGGTCAGACGTACTGCCAGAAGCTTCTTGCAGGTGAAATGCATTGTCCTTTGACTCGAGTTCCATAATCCCGAGCATTCCCTACCGCCTAAGGTCGCACCCCAGCCTACGTCCGATGCGTCTGAGAAGAGAACGTGGTTGGGAGTCTGAACAGTCAGGGGAAAACCCTATTAAAGGTTGATAAAGTCCTTTCATCAAGTCAGACCAGACTTATCTTCCGGAAACCGGGATCGAGACCGCTTCTAGCGTCTTGTCCTTTTCCAGTGAAGAGCTAGATGAAACCGAAGAGGACGGAGGTGTAGTCTTCCAAGTGACACCAATTGAACCACGGATGACAGTGTCCTAACCAGACTCATCCACAGCCTGACAGGGCCGTGTTCCTTCTTCAGCCTCTTCTGGATGGATAGCAGGGCTGGGGGTTGATCGTCTTGTTCAGCCATGTCCTCATCAGAGGGTTCCTCATCCGAAACTGATGAGGAAACGGCAACGGAGTGGGCAACGTCTGACTCGCTGAATCCGGTCGCACTGGTGGATGCGTGACGGAGCCGGACACAAGATCATGGTACTGCTGCACAGTCTGTGAACCATGGGGAAGCGAGGAAGTACAGCGACAACCCGAAACTGTCTAGACTGTCTGGGTTGTGCAGACAACCCCTTAACGGGTTGCTGAGGTTGCCGCACTGCGTCACAACAAGTCACCTCTGCAGGTTGTTGAACGTCTTCCCAGTGACACACTGAACGTCCACAACCACCTCCGAGAGTCGCTTAACGTCAACGTGCGACTGGCAACCCACACTGGGTCGCACCGGTGGAGGAACCATCTCAACTGGCGGACGTGAGTAGGATACCTCAGCGTCAACAGGGCGTACAACCAACCGGTAGGAAGGTTGTTGGCAAGAAGGTTCTTCTCCGTAAAAAATCCTCTATCAAGGACTAAGCTTGGACTGCATGTCTTGCAACAAAGCCCAAGGTCTATGGGAGCAGGTGTGGCAACAGACGGGGTTAGCGACTGAAGCGGAACCATTTACCCTCCCTGGAAGCATGTTATGCTTTAATTAAAGTCCATAGGAGGCTAAGCAGCTTAAGGCTCCTCTCCAAATGACAGAGTCCTCAAGGGAATATCAGAAGGAGGGAGAACAGCACTTTCTCATCTACAGGAACCATGTCCGAGAAAAGCTAGGTTATCTCAGTGAGGGTTTCACTGGTGCATAAGCAGCAGACCAGAAGGCAACGTTATGAAACTGCTTGACAGTCTGTGAACTGTCAAAAACTGAACTGTCAACCCCAACAGGTGCGTGAGGACATACAGCACTGGTGTATAAGTAGCACACCAGAAGGCAACGTCATGTAACTGTTTGACAGTCTGTGAGTTGGCAACAACCAAAGCTGTGTGGGGAAGCCTCAACTCCTGACTGACTAGTATGCTGCGGGCGAGTGGCGGTAACCACAGAGTGTTGCGGAGGCTGACACACCGTGTCAAAACACGGCAGCTTGTGGTAGCTCACGCACGGCAACGGAGTGCTCCGTGTGTCTGTGGGAGTCAGCATGCGTCTGGCAGAGTCGACTGCGCATGGGTGGAGGAGCTCTCACAACAAGAGTGTGGGAGCAGGCAGCCATGCCGGGCGCACAACCGTGGCAGGCTGTAGGCCAACGGGTGCATCGTCAACCTTCTCCGCAGCAGAGTTGCCAAATTAGCGATTTTGTGCTAATTCATTGCCTTTTTACAGTATTCTATTTTAGCTACTTTCTTTAGAGAAGTTCCATATGACTTTAGCTACTTTCTAGCTACTTTTGCAAGCCTATCTAGCGACATTTGAAAATTTGAGTTGGCAACCCTGCTCCGCAGTCGGAGTGTGGGAGCTGGCAACAACAAAAGCGGAGTGCTGGTGCGTGGGAGGGATTGCCTTGGGTTGCGGATCATGCCGCATTGCGGCAAAACACGGCAGCTTGACAGCACCTTCCCACTGCTGATGCGGTAGCTCACGCATGTCAACGGAGGGTGCAGCATGAACATGCGTCTGGCAGGGTCGACTGCGCATCGGTGGTGGAGCTCTCACAGGTGGAGTGTGGGAGCAGGCAGCCGCAGTATCTGCTGAGCGCACAACCGTGGCAGGTTGTAGGTTAACAGGTGCAGTGTCAACCTTCTCAGCACGATACTCCTGCATGAAGGAAGCAAGCTGAGACTGCAAACCTGCAGCATGGACCAATAGGGTCTATAAAAGACGGCAACAAACGGAGCTACTGTCCGTTGTGACTGAGGGTCTAAAACAGCTGGTGCGGCAACAGACGGAGTTACTGCCTGTTGCGGTACCACCTTGCCTCTCTCGGAAGGTGTGCAGTCGTCGGATGACTGCAGCGAGTCCGAAGTGACCCAGTGGCTACACCTAGGCCGTTGGACTTGCGCGGAAGGGACCGACTTGCATTTAAAAAGCTGCAAGATTTGGTCCATGGTTTCTGCGAGAAACCTCTTCCGCAGACGAGGAATAAATGGGCTCTCTCGTCTTTGTGTGGGTGGGGTGATCACGTCGGCAACGTGTGTAGATACACCCGAAACCACGGAGGGAAACGTCTGTTCGTCGATCAAGGCCTGTGGAACCCATAAGTCCTTCGACATTACTTCTCCCCTGGGCTTGGGAGCTTGTAAGAGGTATCGGACTAGGTGAACAACTGGCACGAACAGACGAACCCTCGAACGCAACACTGTAACACTTTGCGCATATCACTTTATCACTTTTGATTTTCTGTTTGCACTTATTTCACTGAAATTGAAACTTTAACTGATTTCCACCTGAAACACGCAATCCTATCCTTCGTTAAAAGGTAGTAATTGCGAAAACAGTTATACAATGCAACAGAAAAACATAATTAAAGATAAAGAATTCAGTGGCTGGAAAAGAGACTAAACACTAGATCAAATAAACTACGTTTAAAATCTCTCACCGCATAAAGCCTGGGAACAAGAATAAAACTCTAGAAACGTTTTACCTTCTTCCCCTACAGCGACTAGGGAGAAAGAAAAAAAAAAAAAAAAAAAAAAAAAAAAAAAAAAAAAAAAACAAGAACAACGTTACCCGCTTGAACGAAACGTTTATTCTCCTCTCTCTCCCTCCGTCTCTATCTCTCTCTCTCTCTCTCTTGACTTAGAACCTGAGAGAAGAGCCCAATTATATATCGTTAAAACATATTATTTGCTAAAGGAAAAAACTGAAAGGTTTCCCAAAGAAAAAGTTCCTTTATTAGAATTAAAACCATTTAAACTAAGAAAGAATGAACGAAACGCTAGAATCGGTTTACTCTTACTGCAACGTGAAACCGTGAAAAACTCTCTCTCTATCGTAACGATAGAGCGCAAGTTGAACGTTCTGAACGTCAACAACTGCGGAGACTAAACTAAACGTTAGTTCATCTTTGAAAACAGTACGAGACTATCAAAGAAATTCTTTCAAAAACATTAAAAAGTATAAATTCTTAAAAGGAAAAAACGATATGACGGGCTCAACGTTAATTAACTTCGGTTCCAAGTAAGGACCGCCTACTATTAGGAAAGGTCGCAAATAAACAAACATAAAAATTAATTTTTTATAAGTTTATAATAAATGGAAAGTTAATCGAAGAGGCCTATAAAGGCGGAGAGATATAAAATAAAAAGATCTAAAGCTTGTTAAGCAAAATTACCAAAAACCTAAACACACTTCCGTCTAAGGGAAGGGTCGGCCATTTAAAAGTGAAAGAGAGTCCATACTCTCTTCGTCACCAACACTTCCGTCTAAGGGAAGGGTCGGCCATTTAAAAGTGAAAGAGAGTTCATACTCTCTTCGTCACCATAATTAAATCTATCCAAAACGAGTTCAAGTTTTGAAATGAAGATAAAACCCCTGCATAGCGAAAGCTCAAAACTGGAATAGTGTACTTCACCAAATCGTTGTGAAAACAAATCCAGTTAGGGACGGCGAATTCAATAGGTCTTGCCTGTGGCACGACAGAGGGAAAATTGGTTCGTTGTTGACATCGAGTACTTGAGTACCTACTTGACAGATGGCGCTGTTGATGTACACCCCCACCTGTATAGCGATCGCTGGCGTATTCCTCCCGTAGGTTTTTTCTGTCGGGCAGCAGGGATGCAGCTATATGATCATCGGGTAAGTTTGATATTGAAAAATAAGAAGTAAAGATTACTGAGATGGTATGGGCACGTAGTGAGAATGGATATAGAGGGAGAGAGGATGGCTTGGGAGGAACCTGTTACGGGAGAGGATCGAGATGGAGGCAGAGAACTAGATGGCGAGAGAAGGTGAAGGATGATATGGAGAGAAGAGGTTTGGTGCAAGAGGATGCCTTTGATCGAAGGCGTTGGAGAGGACGCATCAAGCAACCGACCCCTTAATGTAAGGATAATGGCGGGAAAGGAAAATTAACCCAAGTTTATTTCCTTAGAATGGAAACTAGAAAAACGTAAAAATGCGGAATGAAAACAGCTCGGAAACTATTAAGAGATGCAGGGTTGATTAGGGTAAAATCACAAATTTTAAGTAATTTGTATTTTTCCTAACAGTACTTACCTCGAACTACTTTCTTAAGAGTATCTGGGATCTCCTTCGCATCCGACCAGAGTTTTGTGTAGTTTACCCTAAACCCATTTTCTATGAGGGGTAACCTCAGGCGGAGTGATACGAGCCCTGAGGCTAACCCCGGGTCAGAGAGCATGCTTGCTCAGGTCTCGACCTCCAGTAAGTTCTCTGGTCGCGTCGCGATATCATCTCGCCGCTCTCCTTAATCCCAGTGTGACTTGTGTGTCCCCGACCCTTTGTGTCCCACGCGGTACCCACGTGGTTCAATTGTGCTTTCTCTTTGTGCTTTCCCTGTGCGCGCTTGTGTCTCGTAGTGCTTCTCCTTCATCATGGAACATCCTCGCCGTTGTCCTGGGCCTATGGCCGGCAAATCGTGTGGAGCGTTCCTCTTACTTTAGAAAATTTGTGATTTGATCCAACAAGAATATTGCCCTATAATAAGAGACTTACCACCAGGAAGGAAGGAGTCCCTAAGAACCAAAGTTCTGGATGGTTCAACTTTCCAATGAATTGTCAGAGCAACTACTCCTGTATAGAAGCAAAGCTGATAATGCCAGCTATCCTACTAACAGTCTGTGCATAGGGATGCTACAGGAGATAGGACAGGGCCGTAGCAAAACTACAGGGCGCTCAGTCACGGGAAAACCTATATGATCGTACAGGAATATGTTGACGGGATGCATCTGCGGCTACAGAAACTCCCCATCTTACATATATTTGGAGATACAGACATAAATCCAATTAAAAATAACAAAGAGAGGATAAAGAAATATAGTAATAAAACAATATTGTATTATCTAATATGGTAAGCTGCTAAAGCACTAAGCACGCGGGTAAGGCACTAAAGACCATGTGGTAACCCCGTGGCCTCGAGACACAAAGGGTCGCACTGAGAACAGAGGAGCGTCGTGTGATACCGCGACGCGACCAGAAAACTTACTGAAGGGCTACGACCTGGGAAACATGTGGCCTAAATTGGTTTGCCCTCAGGGCACGTTTTCCCCCACTAGGCCTACCACTATAGAAAATGGGAGTAGGGTAAACTACACAAAATTCTGGTCGTTTGAGAGGAGATTCTAGGTAACTCCTAAGAAAGTGTTTCGAGGTAAGTCTCTGTGTTGGAACAAACAACATTTGTATTAATCTGATATTTATTTCATACGAAATCCGACTATTTGTTGACTTTTGTAGCAGGAAATCATAGGCATGGAATTCAGGTTATGTCTACCCTCCTAAGTCAAAATGTAACAAGTTAAGGACCTTCTGTGCCTATCCTAGTATTTACGGCCACGGCCGTTCCCTCTAGGATATTTTCCTCCCCTGGAGGACTTTGTGCCTTTCCTGTCCCTGATTGTAAAGAGCTTCTTAGACACCGTCTGCTTTACCGTCGTCTCGCTCGTAGAGGTCTTGGCTAAGTTAGTGTGAGCTAAGGATTAGGGTTTTGGGGGTGCGAGTAGTTCTACCACTGCTTGGTCTTCCCTGGCCATACTTAAACAAGAGGGGCCATGGGTTATGATCATATATGGTCAGTCTCTACGACATTGTACTTCTAGCTGAGGCAGTGTCACTTTCGCTTTCCTCATCCTAATATGGAAGAACTCGTCATAGGGGACAGGAGTTATACTGCCCGTAAAGAGAGATTACTCTCCTATGAAGATCGCTTGCCTCTGACGTCAGGTCCAGTCCCTAGCGGCCTCGACTGCTGCGGCTCCAAGAGAGGGGGAAGGAAGAAATATTGAAAGCACAGTAACTCCATCTTTCATTCTAGGCTTACGTCGTATTCGCTTTCTTAGACGAGATGCATCTTGTCCCGTGAGGGAACTACGAAGGCTACATACATTGTTACGCAACTAAAAAAGGACCATGGGGAGAAAAGATACCCAAGGACTTTTGGGTATATTCCCACATGTAGTGGAAGGTAAAGATTGTCTGCTGTTCCCAGACTCCTGTCTTAATACTTGCTCCACTGGAAGGTTCTTCCCAAGTGCTAAAGTTAATCCGATACCCTAACTTAATTAGCCCTTGTCCAAGTTGGACCACCAACCCACACACTATTTGAGGGACAGTTATTAGTTGCATCACAAAGCTAGAAAGAAAGTGTTCTTAGACATCTTTGTCTTTATCCAGCCAGTGCTGAGAAAAGTATCTTTGGTGGTCAGGCCTGAAGTGCCGAGTCTTCTTGAGATAACATCATGGAGCCCTGACACCAATAGGTAAAAGTGGCAAACACTCTAGTACACAGCTGTAGAGGAACATTACATAGGCCCAGGCAATGGTTTGCATCCATGTGAGAACAATCAAAACGTTTAAAAGTAATTTCAATTTTTCCTAACAATACAAAATCCAAGTCCTTGAATAAGTCTTTGAAACTTAACAACGTAGTTCACCTTTGGAAGTCAGGGAAAAGTTCTATAAACTTACAAAGTTCCTCATCGTCATATCTCAGGATCCTCACCATAGTTCACTGCTATTCTAGCTAGATTCTGCGGCGATATCTCATCCCTCAAACGTTCCAATCAAGACATTGCGATGGTTTGTCAAGACCCAAGGCTTAGAGTCACACTCTTCGGTAAGATGCCGTCCTGTCGACTCCTGATTATGAACCGTTTCTTCTTGGAAGGACGTCCTCTTCAGCGTAAGGAGAAGCTTCTTTCATGAGTCACTTGTTTGGTTTTCTGCAAACAAGAAATGAACATGCCTAAAGTCAATAAAAGTCTACTGTCAATAAAAACAAATGTAATTGTCTAAAAAGTTCCTGAATCTTTTCAGTAATTTCTATATAAAATTAATTATCATATTCATCTATGAATAATGTATTCATTTATGCACCAACAAACTGTTGAATAAATGACCTGGCACTAATACTCACGACATACCAGGTGAGAAATCCTCGATAAGATAAGACCAAGGGACGTATTTAGACTTAAACATCTTTAGCTTCACTTCACAGCGACTTATCTTTTGACTCGTATAGAACCTGTAATATAAACAGTTGAATTATTACAAATCCTGAAAACATACTTCATTAGACATAGATTAAGACAGTCAACGATTCTTTACACCTTTAACATCTCCCAGCTATTTCTCTTGGAGATCCCTTCCTTGTCGTTAGGCTATCGGAACAAATGGTGGAATCTCTGCATTTCATCCCAGATAAAAACCGTCACGTATGGGCAGGTAAGTCATTAGCTTGTGGATATAAACAAATTGTGATAATCAGGGAATTTACATTGGCAAATAGAATTATAATGTTTTCAACATGTAATAGTTTATCTAATGTCGTTTTCTCAAACTGAAGACGTTTGCTTAACTAACGAGAATGAGAAACGAAATTTACTAAAGTCTTAATGAGATTCAAGATTAATTTGCTCAATAATTTAAAGAACCAAAAGTCATGTCTTTGCTTGAGGTCAACTCAAAGCGTCCAGAAGTTGACCCTGTAAGGAATACATCACGCAACATTTAGGGTCAAGGTGAAGTGCATTAGGGCCCCGGTATCATACAGGAAATGTGAACTGATGCAATCTCATTATGACGAGTCACGGTATTCCGTCTGTCTTCCTTTCCCCTTATAATGAAATATGTTTCTTTAAATGATAAATCTTTATCAGTAAACCAGCAACATCAAATAGTGAATCCTTTCGTACGTCTCTGACCAAGGCTAAGAGCCTGCGAGCTTATTCATCTAGGGCAGAGGTCGGCAACCCTTTGAAGACAATGTGCCGCTTGATAATTATTACCACTATTTTTCCTACCTTGCGTACCAGTTGTTATTTTTTAACCCTTTTACCCCCAATTGACGTACTGGTACGTTTCACAAAAGCCATCCCTTTACCCCCATGGACGTACCGGTACGTCCTTGCAAAAAAATGCTATGAATTTTTTTTTTCATAGTTTTTATAATTTTTTGAGAAATTTCAGTTTTTTTCCAAGAGAATGAGACCAACCTGATCTCTCTATGACAAAAATCAAGGCTGTTAGAGCAATTTAAAAAAAATATACCGCAAAATGTGCTGGGAAAAAAATAACCCCCTGGGGGTTAAGGGTTGGAAATTTCCAAATAGCCTGGGGGTAAAAGGGTTAAGCACTATATAAGATTGATTGATTGATTTAAAGTTTTCAGGCATCCTATTTTCTAGCACTATATAAGAAGATTTAAATTAAAATTGTTCAGTATGTAGTAACCATTTTAATTATAATTTATTTTCCTGAACATGCATAACATAAATATAATAGCTTTGTTGCATTTAGTATTTGTCGTCATAAAAATATCTTATAATTTAAGTTTATACCTCAACATATAATGAGATTCTTTCCCTTGCTTCCCAAAGGCCAAAACTGAAATTCCAGGTGAATATTTGCGGGCCACGTGGGAACACGCGGGACACAGAGTCGGGGACACAAAGGATCGCACTGAGACAAGGAGAGCGTCGAGATGATATATCACGACGCGACCAGAGAACTTACTGAGGGTCGAGACCCAAGCTAACACGCGACCTGGCTCGGGACTAGCCTCAGGGCACGTATCTTTCCACCTGGGATAGTCCTCACAGAAAATGGAAGTAGGGTAAACTACACAAAACTCTGGTAGGTTGAGAGGAGATTCCAGGTAACTCCTAAGAAAGTAGTTCGAGGTAAGTCTCTGTGTTGGAACAAATTGAAATTCCAGGTGAATATCTGGACACCTTGAACTTCACACAACCACCCGAGTGATCGGTTGTAAGCCTGGTGCGATGGGGGCTTAATGTGTGAAAATAATTTTCTTGATGAACTATTTAGTGCAATTTCATAATGGATTGCCCAATTCTATCATCAACCATTTTGTAAAGCCTTTATTTTTCCTACCAGAACAGGAGCACCATATGTTGTAATAGCAAAAATCTTTCCTATATCTTCTCTAGTTTCAAAATGGTCAGTGATTGCCTTCAGTTTGTCTTTTCCCTTGGTTTTGTCATTCCCAGGTTCAGGACAACACATCTCGTGTACCTCTGTGTTACTATACCTGGCAAAAAACCGCCAAGCAGGGAATGGCATTGATACCCACGCTTTCTAGTTCACACTGAACACATTTGTACTTTTTACATACATACATATACCAAGGCACTTCCCCCAATTTTGGGGGGTAGCCGACATCAACAAATGAAACAAAAACGAGAAAGGGGACCTCTACTCTCTACGTTCCTCCCAGCCTAACAAGGGACTCAACCGAGTTCAGCTGGTACTGCTAGGGTGGCACAGCCCACCCTCCCACATTATCCACCACAGATGAAGCTTCATAATGCTGAATCCCCTACTGCTGCTACCTCCGCGGTCATCTAAGGCATCGGAGGCCGCAGCAAAATGCTGCCGATTTACATTATCAGCCAATTCAGAAATGTCTCTCCACGGTTCTATCTGAGACAGACATGTATTTTATCCATGAGAAGATAATATGACAAATTCGTAGATAATTTGTATTTTTCCTAACTATACAAACCTTAGCTATTTACATGGGGTAATTACTTCGGCGTAGCTGAATGACGAGCCATAAAAGTTTTAACGAGGGTTTACTACCCCACCGCTAGTTAGCGGGGGGTAGGGAGGGGTAGCTAGCTACCCCCCACCCCCTCACACACACCGGTGAATGCTTCACTTTGCTTAGAGGTAAGACTTGTCTTAAGGGCCAGGGTTGGTGGGTAAATATGTGTAAATAGCTAAGGTTTGTATGGTTAGGAAAAATACAAATTATCTACGAATTTGTCCTTTGTTCCGTAACTGAAATACAAACCACGCTATTTACATGGGGTGACTTAACCCTTAGGAAGGGCGGTAAATCCAATGCCATACTGGCTTTAACTTGCCCGGGGACCCCAAATTCAAGTGTGTAGGTACTCAAGAAGTAAGGGGTCCTGCTCCTCGCTGGCAGCTGTAAAACTGCTGCGGCCTACGTAAGCTTTGTGTGAAGGTGAGAAGTGTAACTCGTCCTAGGAAGTTGACCTGGAGTTCTTCAGATGGAAATCTAGGCTAGGACTCTCCCAATACCACCTCGTCAGGGTATGGGGACATGACAGTATTACATCTTAATAATAGGAACACAAGGGAGCATGGTTTACCTGCAGAGGTTCGAGGTCAGCTGTGCAAGGAACCAAGGATGCTGCTTTCTCCAAGGGAGGAGAGGATGAAGAAAAGAATAAGGGCCAGGCAGATCTTTTCATTCACGCAGACTAAAACCGGGTAACAATGCCCTCAACCTTCTGCTACTTGTCCAATAAGGAGCCTGAGGTTAGACCAGCTGTTGTGCAGCCACCACAGGGCCGATAGAGAACGTATCGAGCCTCCTGTGTGTCACGTCTTGCAGGTAGTGGGCCGTGAAGGTGGTATGACGCTTCCACACCCAAGCTTGTAAAACCTGCGTCACTTAAAAGTTCTTCTTGAAGGCCAGGGACGTAGCTACGCCCCTGACGTCATGCGCTCTATGGCGACGTGACGGAGAAGGGTCAGGATTCAAGGCCAGATGTATCACCTTGCGAATCCAGGCCGAGATGGTATTACTGGTGACCCTCCTCTTCGTCTCCCCGGTGCTCACGAACAAGGCTCGCACCTGGGGACGAACTGCAGCTGTTCTTTTAAGATACAACCTCAGACTCCTAACTGGGCACAGTAGGAGATGGTCTGGGTCATCTGTTACAGAACGGAGACTCGAAACCCGGAAGGAGTCGAACCTTGGGTCAGGCACTCCCGGGTTCTGAGTATTGGCAACAAACTCAGGGACGAATCTGAACGTTACCTCCCCCCATCCCCTTGAATGGGCGATGTCATACGAGAGACAATGAAGTTCGCTGACTCGCTTGGCCGAGGCCAAAGCTAGCAGGAATACCGTCTTCCAGGTTAGGTGGCGATCTGATGCCTGGCGTAATGGTTCATAGGGAGGTCTCTTAAGAGACCTGAGAACTCGAACCACGTTCCATGGGGGAGGTCTCACTTCCGACTGAGGGCAGGTAAGTTCATAACTACGTATGAGTAGAGAAAGTTCTAGCGATGAGGAAATGTCCATTCCTTTGAGCCTGAAGGCTAGACTTAAGGCTGAGCGATAGCCTTTCATTGCCGAGACTGAAAGGCGCATTTCTTCACGCAAATACACGAGGAACTCCGCTATTGTTGGAATAGTGGCATTGAGTGGAGATATACCCCTTCCACAACACCAACCACAGAAGACTTTCCACTTTGCCCGGTAGACTGCTGCTGAAGACTTTCGCAGGTATCCAGACATCCTGATCGCAACTTGTTGCAAAAATCCTCTCTCAGAGAGGAGATGATGGATAGTCTCCAGGCGTGAAGCTGTACTGAACCTACGGATTTGTGGAAGATGTTGGCATGTGGTTGTTTGAGTAGATTGTGTTGTGGAGGGAGTTCTCTTGGTGGCTCCATTAGGAGTTGCAGAAGGTCCGGGAACCATTCTGCGTGATGCCATAGCGGAGCTATGAGGGTCATTGAAAGATTGACCAATGTTATGGTCTTGTTGAGTACCCTCCTCATCAGACAGAACGGGGGAAGGTATAAACGTTGATGTTTTCCCACCGTTGTTGGAAAGCATCTTGCCAGAGAGCCTTGTGGTCTGTGACTGGGGAACAGTACAGCGGGAGCCTGAAGTTCAGGGCCGTTGCGAAGAGGTCCACAGTCGGAGAACCCCACAAAGTCAGGACTTTGTTGGCTACTAAATGATCCAAAGACCACTTGGTGCTCACTATCTGAGATACTCTGCTCAGGTTGTCGGCGAGCACATTCCTTTTGCCCGGAATGAAGCGTGCCGATAGTGGTACTGAGTGGATTTCGGCCCATCTCAGTATCCCTACTGCTAGATGGGATAGTTGATGCGAAAAAGTACCTCCTTGTTTGTTGATGTAAGCCACTACTGTGGTGTTGTCGCTCATCACCACCACAGAGTGACTTGCCAGGTACTGTTGGAACTGTTGAAGGACCAGAAAGACGGCCTTCATCTCTAGGAGATTTATTATTATTATTATTATTATTACTATCCAAGCTACAACCCTAATTGGAAAAGCAAGATGCTATAAGCCCAGGGGCTCCAATAGGGAAAAATAGCCCAGTGAGGAAAGGAAATAAGGAAAAAAATAACTGAAGAGAACAAATTAACAGTAAATCATTCTAAAAAAAGTAACAACGTCATAACAGATATGTCATATATAAACTATTAACAACGTCAAAAACAAATATGTCATATATAAACTATAAAAAGACTCATGTCCGCCTGGTCAACAAAAAAGCATTTGCTCCAACTAAAAAAGTGGAAGTACTTTTCTGACTCTGACCAGAGGCCTGAGGTCGTGTGGTGCAGCATGTGGGGCCCCCATCCTTTTTTTGAAGCATCCGAAAACAGCATCAAATCCGGGGGGAGGACGAGAAGATCCACTCCTTTTCGTAGATTCTCGTCTGCCACCCACCACTGGAGATCCGTCAGTTCCGCAGGTCCCATGGGGATCTGGATGTCCGGGGAGTTGTATGCTTGATTCCACCGGGACTTGAGTCGCCACTGGAGGGATCTCATCCTGAGGCGACCATTGGGAACTAGACGGGCCAGCGATGAAAGGTGACCGAGGAGACGTAACCACGATTGGGCGGAACTTCTTCTCGTCTGAGAAAAGGTCTTGCGACCTTCCTCAGCCTTGCCATCCTGTCGTCTGATGGGAAGGCTTTGTGGAGAGTGGAGTCTATAACCATGCCTAGCTACAGTATACCAGTCTTTGAGTGGGAAGCAGTGAAGACTTCTCGAGATTTACCATGATCACCAGATCTTGGCAAAGTCTCAGAAGTTTGTCTCGGTGTTGAAGAAGGGTTGACACCGAGTCTGCTAGGATTAACCAGTCGTCCAGATAACGGAGGAGACGGATGCCAATCCTGTGTGCCCAAGATGATACTAGGGTGAACACTCTGGTGAAGACTTGTGGTGCTGTGGAGAGACCGAAGCACAGCACCTTAAACTGGTACTTTCTGTTGTCTAGGCTGAATCTTAAGTACTTCCTTGAAGACGGATGGACTGGGATTTGGAAGTACGCATCCTTTAGGTCCAGTGTGCACATGAAGTCTTGCGGTCTTACTGCTAGTCTGACCATGTCCGCCGTCTCCATGCTGAACAGAGTTTGCTTGACAAACTTGTTCAGAGCTGAGAGGTCGATGACTGGTCTCCAGCCTTCAGACGCCTTTCTTACAAGAAAGAGTCAACTGAAGAAGCCTGGAGACCTGTCGAGGACCTCTTGGAGAATGCCCTTCTTCAACAGGGTCTGGACTTCTGCCCGAGGGGCTTGCCCCCTTGCCGATCCCATGGCAAGGGAGTTCAATGACACTGGATTCGTCGTCAGGGGAGGTAGAGATGTTATGAACGGGACGCGATATCCTAGACTGATTACGGAGATTGTCCAGGAATCGGCCCCGAGTTGCTTCCACCTGTTTGAGCTACTTTGTCGGCATCCCCCCACTGGTGGACATGCAGGGGGACTGCCTATTCTAGCGTTTGCAGCCTCAGCTGCTCCCTCTAGGATTCTTGCCTCCCCTGGAGGACTTTTTGCCTTTCCTTTCTTTGACAGGAAAGGGCTTAGACACCAAGGTCTTCGCTGCTGTTGTCGTCTCAGTGGTCTTGACTGGATGGGACTGCTGTGGTGCTGGAGGCTTATAGGGCTTGGATGTTAAAGCCCTATGAAGGAGGGAGTCTTGATGAGATTTCCTCCACCTCTCAGCGGCATGTTCCACATCCTTAGGCTCGAATAAGACGGATCCCTCTAGTGAGGAATGTCTGAGCCTATTGATCTCGGTGCTAGGGACCTTCTGATGGAATCTCTCAGCTACTGCATCCCAACGTTTCAGGATGGTATTTGCCCACAAGTTCGAGACTTGGTGGACCAGAAACTCGATCGTGCGAGTACCTGAGAGAAGGAAGGTTTCCATAGCTTTCCTGGTATGTTCTTTGGAGAAATTCTCAGAACGTTTCAGGATACCTAAGGTCCCCAACCAGATATCGAGCCACAAAGTGGCCTGCATAGCACACTTCGCAACTTTCTCCTGGCTGAGGATCTCGGCTGCCGAGAATGAAACCTGCCGGTTGGAGAGTCTCTCAAGAGGGACTCCCCTGGTTAGCTCTTCCAGCGAGTGGTGGAGAAGAGCTAAACAAGGCTCCTCAAGGATCTCGAAGTACCTCCTCTGCTGTAGGCGAGGAGGTGGGAGGAGCTTGTTGGTGGCACCGGAATGGTTGGAGAAGGACATCTCGGAGAGCTGTTGTGAGATCTTGTCCCTGGTACTCTTAACCCCTTGAGACCAGGGCAGTACTGCACTGGTCTTGGAGGGTTTCTGAGTACCAAAGACACGGTCTAAGACCATGTCCGATCTCTTGGTCGATAAACCCGTTGAGAGCCCTCATTAGAGTCAGAACTTGCCAAAACGCTTGTTCTGACTCTTGCTGGTCTCCTGCTGTAGGACTTGTAGCGAAGTCTCCTTCTATCCTCTACTCCTAGTAGAGGACTTCGGCAATATTTTGGAGTCTTTAGATCCCTTCCTGGGAAGAATGTAGGACTCCAACACTGACGAGGGTGGCATGTTCCTTTCAATCCCCGACTGAGTAGACTCCTTGGCGCGAGGAGAGGTTTCCCCCATTGGTGCGATGGGGGAAAGTCTCTCTTCGCGTGATTCCCTTGGGGACGGGAAATCTTCATCCGAAAGGGAAGGAGAGGCAGCCTGAGGAAAAGAAGGAACCTGCCTCGAAGGTCTGTGTGGAGTCAGTTTTGCCCTTGGGGAAGTGACCGTGTCTGGAACTCCTCTTTTTCTCTTCAAAGGGGTAGAAGAAGCCATGGTTCAGAGAAGAGAGGCTTGAAAGCTTGCGTTACAGCTCTGATCAGTGCATCGAACCAGGGTTGTTGGCTGACAGATGCGCTGTCAGACATACCCCTTGAAGGGACAGGGATTGAAGGATCCCTGGGAGGAGTCCCCATCATTGGTGGGTTCACCTGTGGTGGCTTTGAGATCCTGGACCCCTCTGGATGTTTCCCTTCTCCCCCAATGCGCGGTGGTATGCGCTTGCGGGGAGGGGAATGAGGCGATGGCGACCTTGTCGTGCGTGGTTCAGTAGTCTCGCGCACGGGAGGATATTGACGCTCGCGCGAGGGAGAATATCGGGGCTCGTGCGCGGGAGACAGTTGGCGCACGTGCGGGAGAGTATTCGCGCGCGTGGGCACGCAGGATTAATACGTTGAGTGTGCGGGGGCGTGGGAGAGTGTTTGCGTGCGTCTCTACCAGCCGCAGGGCCTCACACGCAGTTGAATCACGTGGGGCGCACGGGAGCTCGACAGAATGTTGGCGCGCATCCTTTGGAGAGGCTGGGCGAGCTTGCGCATGGCGAGTGTGCGCAGGGCGTGCGCGCGTATCCTTGTGGATGCGCGCGAGAGAAGACTGGCGCGCAGGTAAGCGCTGGCGCGATGGTACTGGTTGGCGCGTGGGAGAAGCCAGCATTGCTGACTTCCCAGAAGTACTACTTTCAGTAGATCGTTGGCGCGCAGATTTTTCCTGGCGCGTATGATGATGAGCAGCATGGCGCGCAGGAGAATTGGATGTTGGGCGCGTATACACAAGGGCAGGAGACTGCCATTTCGAAGGAGGTTGATGGCGCGCAGCTGGGCCCGGGCTCGTAGGAGAATGTTGGCGTGTAAGTGTAGGGCGCGCAGGCAAGACCTAGCGCGCAAGAGAACGTGCGCGCATAGGGCGTGATAGAGCTATGCTCCTATTGGAGCGTATGCACGTGTTGGCGCATACGCCCTTGATGCCTTGTGTTAGGGTTCAGTGATGGGGCCTGACGAGCTACTAAGGAGCGTTCGTCAAGTCTCGTTGGCGCGTAGAGCGTATGTGGTTGGCACGCAATAGCGTGCTTAGGTAGAGCCTTGTTAGGCCCATGTAGAAATGGTGACGGCAGGTCGGCAGGTCTGTCGGATGGAAGGTCGACGTGTCCTTTAAAAGGACGACCTTCCAACGAAGGAGATCGCGAACGATCTGCAGAAAGGTCCAGGACCAATGCAGGTGCAGAGACGGATGATTGGTCTAGAGGCTCCTCTGCGGTGGACTGCATCGAAGATGTTGAACCAAAGAGGTGCCTCCTCACCGCAGGTGAGGAAAGGCCTCCAAGGCGAAGAGGAAGGCGAGCCTTCCGACGAATGCGCCCTCTGGGGGCCGTTGGATCAGCAAGCTGACCTTCTGCAGTCCTCCGAAGAGGAGTTTCTGTAAGTGAACTCCCCGAGGGAGAGAAACACCAGCAGGAGAGACTGACGATGGACTTAGTTTCTCCCTCGTATGTTGAACAGGAACGGGAGAAACTAAGCCATCAGCTACCGTAGAGTTTGGAGTGGAAGAGGTGATGGGACTGTTGAAGGGACAGAAAGACAGCCTTCATCTCTAGGAGATTTATGTAGAGGTACTTTTCTGACTCTGACCAGAGGCCTGAGGTTGTGTGGTGCAGCACATGGGCCCCCCACCCTTTTTTTGAAGCGTCCGAAAACAGCATCAAATCCGGGGGGAGGACGAGAAGATCCACTCCTTTTGGTAGGTTCTCGTCTGCTACCCACCACTGGAGATCCGTCGGTTCCGCAGGTCCCATGGGGATCTGGATGCTTGATTCCACCGGGAGGGATCTCATCCTGAGGCAACCATTGGGAACTAGACGGGCCAGCGATGAAAGGTGACCGAGGAGACGTAACCACGATTGGGCTGGAAGTTCTTCTCTTCTGAGAAAAGGTTTTGCGACCTTCCTCAGCCTTGCTATCCTGTCGTCTGATGGGATATCTTTGTGGAGAGTGGTGTCTATAATCATGCCTAGGTATTAGAGTAAAGTAAATTTCTAAATTTTTTAAGTTAACCTTTGTCTAGTTTTAAGTGGTTTCCACTATAGCTTAAAGTAGTTTTAAAGTGGTGTGTTGTTGATTGTTTCTCGCCTACTCCCCGCTCAATTACCTTGTTTTAAACTATCGTGTTAACGATTGTATTTTGTTTGCCCGAGTGAGGATGTAAGCGAGTCGATGACGGAGGTGAGTGCTTGGACAGAAGACAGTTCGGGCTTGAGCACTCCCCCATCCACAAACCCTAAGCTGCATTGACCATTGAAAATTTTCCTGACGACCGCTTATCTGTTGATTGTGACCACGGCTCTGGAAAGTGATTGACGGATTCTCGTCTTGGTGTATCGTCTGCAGGTGCTCTTGTCACCTGCGACTCGAGTGTTGCCTTGCTTTTGGGACAGTGTATTCCAGAGACTGGCAGGTACTACTGTCACCTGCAACTGGAGTCTGGCCCGCCGTTTTCTGATGTGAGGGAGATCCCAGGGAGTTGGTCGAGTCTCTGGCTACCTGGTCCCAGCTAATTATTGCAGCTGCAGTGGTGTTGGGAGCTTGCATGCTCATCAGGTGGCCAGTAGGGAGGCCGTTGCCAGGTAAGGCAGAGTATCTGTTTGCTTGTTAGCGGATTATTGGACCTGGCATACTGTGGCTGCTCTACTTATTGGAAGGAAGAGAGGATAACGTCTTTTAGTTGTGCCTCTCCCTTCATTTATTCTTACTGAGTAGTGAGGAATCTTGTTTTCATTTTTGTAGTTAGATTAGTGTATTTATATACATATTTTGTGTCATATTTCTTTTGTCGTGGTAACCATAGGTACTGTTATCCCGGTGAAGATAGTTAAAGGCAAGCTTGCTTTGTTGTTTTATGATAGGGAAATTAATTATAATTATTTTCATGTGATTAGTAGCTACGACTTCTTTTAGTCTATTAATTAATTTAAGGTTAATGTCTGGTCTGGCCAGCTAAGTTTAAGGATCCTATAGGGTTAATTATTCATTTTTATTATACCTTTGTTTGAGCCTCAGCTCATTAATTATGGAATCCTGAGTGATTCAGGCTTATGTGTATTGTATATTTTTGATCGTATGGTTGTGGTATTTGCAATATCAGACAAGGTTGACTTGTATTTGGTGTTAGATTTAAGTATTAAATATTGTGAAGTTTATTGAGTGTTTTGTTTCCTCTGACCTTTAGCCCTGAGTTACATTTTTACTGACAACAATCATTGAAAGAACTTTAGTTACGTCTCCCAGAGGTCGTAACACTAGGTATACCAGTCTTTGAGTGGGAAGCAGTGAAGACTTCTCGAGATTTACCATGATCCCTAGATCTTGGCAAAGTCTCAGAAGTTTGTCTCGGTGTTGAAGAAGGGTTGACACCGACTCTGCTAGGATTAACCAGTCGTCCAGATAACGGAGGAGACAGATGCCAATCCTGTGTGCCCAAGATGATATTAGGGTGAAGACTTGTGGTGCTGTGGAGAGACCGAAGCACAGCACCTTGAACTGGTACTTTCTGTTGTCTAGGCTGAATCTTAAGTACTTCCTTGAAGACGGATGGACTGGGACCTGGAAGTACGCGTCCTTTAGGTCCAGTGTGCACATGAAGTCTTTGCGGTCTTACTGCTAGTCTGACCGTGTCCGCTGTCTCCATGCTGAACAGTTTGTTTGACAAACTTGTTCAGAGCTGAGAGGTCGATGACTGGTCTCCAGCCTCCAGACGCCTTCTTTACAAGATAGAGTCGACTGAAGAAGCCTGGAGACCCATCTAGGACCTCTTGGAGAGCACCCTTCTTCAACAGGGTCTAGACTTCTGCCCGAAGGGCTTGCCCCCTTGCCGATCCCATGGCAAGGGAGTTCAATGACACTGGATTCGTCGTCAGGGGAGGTAGAGATGTTATGAATGGGACGCGATATCCTAGGCTGATCACGGAGATTGTCCAGGAATCAGCCCCGAGTTGCTTCCACCTGTTTGAACAACTTTGTCGGCATCCCCTCACTGGTGGACATGCAGGGGGACTACCTATCCTAGCATTTGCAGCCTCGGCTGCTCCCTCTAGGATTCTTGCCTCCCCTGGAGGACTTTTTGCCTTTCCTTTCTTTGACAGGAAAGGGCTTAGACACCAAGGTCTTCGCTGCTGTTGTCGTCTTAGTGGTCTTGACTGGATGGGACTGCTGTGGTGCTGGAGGCTTATAGGGCTTGGATGTTAAAGCCCTATGAAGGAGGGAGTCTTGATGAGACTTCCTCCACCTCTCAGCGGAATGTTCCACATCCTTAGGCTCGAACAAGACGGATCCCTCTATGGAGGAATGTCTGAGCCTATTGATTTCGGTGCTAGGGACCTTCTGATAGAATCTCTCAGCTACTGCATCCCAACGTTTCAGGATGGTATTTGCCCACAAGTTCTAGACTTGGTGGGCCAGAAACTCGATTGTGCGAGTACCTGAGAGAAGGAAGGTTTCCATAGCTTTCCTGGTACGTTCTTTGGAGAAATTCTCAGAACGTTTCAGGATACCGGTCCCCAACCAGATATCGAGCCACGAAGTGGCTTGCATAGCACACTTCGCAACTTTCTCCTGGTTGAGGATCTCGGCTACCGAGAACGAGACCTGCCGGTTGGAGAGTCTCTCAAGAGGGAATCCCCTGGTTAGCTCTTCCAGCGAGTGGTGAAGAGAAGGGCTAAACAAGGCTCCTCAAGGATCTCGAAGTACCTCCTCTGCTGAAGGCGAGGAGGTGGGAGGAGCTTGTTGGTGGCACCGGAATGGTTGGAGAAGAACATCTCGGAGAGCTGTTGTGAGATCTTGTCCCTGGTACTCTTAACCCCTTGAGACCAGGGCAGTGCTGCACTGGTCTTGGAGGGTTTCTGTGTACCAAAGACACGGTCCAAGACCGTGCCCTTGCCCTCTCGAGGAGGGATCTCTGGGTCGGAAAACCCGTTGAGAGCCCTCATTAGAGTCAGAACTTGCCAAAACGCAAGTTCTGACGCTTGCTGGTCTCCTCCCGCTGTAGGACTTGCAGCGAAGTCTCCTTCTATCCCCAAAGGCTCTTCTTGGGAGAGTAGCGGACATTCCCTGAGTGGCTAGCTGGCTCCATCCTAGTCCTAGTAGAGGACTTCGGCAATATTTTGGAGTCCTTAGATCCCTTCCTGGGAAGGATGTAGGACTCCAACATTGACGAGGGTGGCATGTTCCTTTCAATCCCCGACTGAGTAGACCCCTTGGCGCAAGGAGAGGTTTCCCCCATTGGTGCGATGGGGGAAAGTCTCTCTTCGCGTGATTCCCTTGGGGACGGGAAATCTTCATCCGAAAGGGAAGGAGAGGCAGTCTGAGGAAAAGAAGGAACCTGCCTCGAAGGTCTGCGTGGAGTCAGTTTTGCCCTTGGGGAAGTGACCGTGTAAGGCACTCCTCTTTTTCTCTTCAAAGGGGTAGAAGAAGTCATGGTTCTGTGTCCCAATTCAGAGAAGACAGGCTTGAAAGCCTGCGTTATAACTCTGATCAGTGCACCGAACCAGGGTTGTTGGCTGACAGATGCACTGTCAGACATACCCCTTGAAGGGAGAGGGATTGAAGGATCCCTGGGAGGAGTCCCCATCATTGGTGGGTTCACCTGTGGTGACTTTGAGATCCTGGACCCCTCTGGATGTTTCCCTTCTCCCCCAATGCGCGATGGTATGCGCTTGCGGGGAGGGGAATGAGGCGATGGCGACCTTGCCGTGCGTAGTTCAGTAGTCTCACGCGCGAGAGGATATTGACGCTCACGCGAGGGAGAATATCGGGGCTCGCGTGCGGGAGAGTATTCACGCTCAGGATTAATACGTTGAGTGTGCGGGCGCGCAGGAGAGTTCGTGTGCGTCTATACCAGCCGCAGGGGGCGCTGGAGCGCGAGAGAATGTTGGCGTGCATCCTTTGGAGAGGATGGGCGAGCCTGCGCAGGGTGCGTGCGCGTATCCTTGTGGATGCGCGTGGGAGAAGGCTGGAGCGCAGGTAAGCGCTGACGCGTGGGAGAAGCCAGCATTGCTGACTTACCAGAAGTATTACTCTCAGTAGATCGTTGGCACGCAGGTTTTTCCTGGCGCGTATGATGATGAGCAGCATGGCACACAGCAGAATTAGATGTTGGGCTCTTATGCGCGCGGGCAGGAGACTGATGGCGCGTGGGAGAGCGCTGGCGCACAGGAGAGCGCCATTGCGCAAGTGAGTGTTGGCGTGCAGCTGAGCGCGGGCTAGCGGGAGAATGTTGGCGTGTAAGCGTAGGGCGCGCAGGCAAGACCTGGCGCACAGGAGAATGTGGGTGCATATGCGCATGAGGGCGCGCATAGCGCATGATAGAGCTATGCTTTTGTTGAAGCGTATGCGCGTGTTGGCGCATACGCCCTTGATGCCCTGTGTTAGGGTTTAGTGATGGGGCCTGACGAGCTACTAAGGAGAGTTCGTCAAGTCTCGTTGGCGCGTAGAGCGTATGTGGTTGGCACGCAATAGCGTGCTTAGGTGGAGCCTTGTTAAGCCCATGTAGAAATGGTGACAGCAGGACGGCAGGTCTGTCGGATGGAAGGTCGACGTGTCCTTTAAAAGGACGACCTTCCACCGAAGGAGATCGAGAACGATCTGCAAAAAGGTCCAGGACCAATGCAGGAGCAGTGATGGATGATTGGTCTAGAGGCTCCTCTGCGGTGGACTGCATCGAAGATGTTGAACCAAAGAGGCGCCTCCTCACCGTAGGTGAGGAAAGGCCTCTAAGGCGAAGAGGAGGGCGAGCCTTCCGACAAATGCGCCCTCTGGGGGCCATTGGATTAGCAAGCTAACCTTCTGCAGTTCTCCGAAGAGGAGTCTCTGTAAGTGAACTCCCCGAGGGAGAGAAACGCTAGCAGGAGAGACTGACGATGGACTTAGTTTCTCCCTCGTAGGTTGAACAGGAACGGGAGAAACTAAGCTGTCAGCTACCGAAGAGTTTGGAGTGGAAGAGGTGATGGGTGATACCGCATTGGATACCTCTGACACCACAACGTCGACAAGAGACAGAGGATCAACCTCTGACGGTGACGATGATTGCTTGACAGCGGCACCCAATCGGATGTAGTTAAGCAAAACCTCCTTGGAGGGCGAACCCGTAAGCCCCAAGGAGGACCAAAGCTGAAATAAGGAGGTTAATGACATATCCTCCCCCAGGGGGAGAGGTGGAGCTGCTTCGCTAGGGGAAGCAACGTCATCTCTCGAGTCCCGAGGTTGGCTACCACTCGACGGTCTCTCAAAAGAGACCGACCGAGTGGGAGCTTCAGAGGAGGTTTGGGCAATGGAAGAAGAGGCCTTGGGTTTTTTCCTTTCAAAGAAACCTTCGAAGGAGAAATATCCCGTTTGGTCTTCTTCCGTCGTCGCGAAAACCTCTCCCACTGGGAGGTAGACCACTCCCTACACTCATTACACCTGTTGTTGCTATCACACCGTTGGCCCCTACAAGAAGGACAAAGGGCGTGAGGACCAGTCTCGACCGCCGACATGAATGTTCCACAGGGGCGGTCGGGAAACCCAGGACAGGTGCACATGATCGCAGAGGCCAACTTCACATATTGTCACGTACACCCTGTTTGTGAATCTCTGTTTGAGGTCATGTGAATGACCTCTGGTCACCGGCTCGCTTGGGGGGAGTGTGACTTATCAGCATCCACTGGAAAAGAGGTTGTCTCCATGCCAAACTGCCAACGAATGGTTTTCTGCCTCCCTCCTTATCTTGCAGATTTTCTGGGGGAGTCGAAAGGCGGGACTTGAGGGAACAACGGCTCAGGAGGGCTTAGGCCTACCGGTTGTATCTGGATTACTGTGACGAAGGTGGCTATGATTGGTCATTCTCTTCTGACGTCATGAGGTCACACCCTACAATGCCGGTGAAGCCTTACGATGCCTAATGAATCATACTGATAAGTTGTAACAATTATTGCCCCTTTGCCATAACCAAAACCCTCATTTTTAGACTTAGAGATTATCTTTGACTTTTATGCTGCCTTTGAAAACTGTACTAACGTAAATGCGAAGTCTTCGTTCCCTGACCATTCTTCTCACAAGTTGTCCTTTGTGAATCGCTATCATGAAATGAAGAGCACGTATTTTATTTAAAAAACATTGCAAGATTGAAACTTATAGACTTAATCAAAAGTGCTCAGACCTGTGTATGATTTATTGTGAAAATATATTGCTCAATACAAATTCAACTTTGTTTGACCCACCTCTTGAATATTAATGTTTTAAATATTTGCCATTGTCGTGACACATATACAGAACTAGAAAAAGAAAAGACAAAAAGCATTAAATGGCTGCCAAATGACGGCGCAGATGAGAGCGGACACGTCCGACCACCATCCAAGCCGAGAGCAAAGTGAGCTCAAGCACAGGTGTATGAGAGGGAGGGGGGTAGCAAGCTACCCTTCCCTACCCCTGCTAACTAGCGGTGTGGGTAGTAAACCCTCGTTAAAAATTAATGGCTCATCATTTCAGCTACGCCGAAAGTAATACCCCTATTAAATAGTGTGGTTTGTATTCCAGTTACGGAACAAATATGGTTTGTATCACCTTAGGAACAATTAAAAATATTATAAAGTAATTTGTCTTTTTCCTAATTATACAAACCTGAATCCTTCAATGGATTTTAAAACTTGATGAGGTAGTTGACCTTCATCATCATAATCTTCGTCTCCTCCTACGTCTATTGACACAAAGGCCCTCGAGAGGATTCATTGGCTAAATTCATCAAAGGATAGCCAGTTCTTTGTGATGCGCAGTGCTTATCTAACTAAGGCAAGTGACCCCTGCCAGTCCATAATGATTCCAGTAAGATTGTCCACCAGGCCTTGAGTAGAAGCCGAAGAGACATCTTGTCTATCGCCTTAAACCCAATCCGTTACCCTGCTGCCAGTGACTTTCATCGAGATTTAGGGAGGCAGTTCCTCCACAGGCAAAGTTCTCGTTACTCCATGTTGCTCATCCACTTATACTCATAAAACCGTTGGCAAAGATATACCGCGTAGCACGATAAAGGCCAACATACCCACAAACCACATCATAGTCATATAATGTACCAGGATCCTTACCACGATTTACTTCTATTCAAACCAGATTTCTCCGCGTCATCTCATCCCTCAAACGTTCCAATCAAGACATTGCGATGGTTTGTCAAGACCCAAGGCTTGCAGAGTCACACTCTTCGGCAAGATGCCGTCCCGTCGACTCCTGATTATGAACCATTTCTTCTTGAGGACGTCCTCTTCAGCGTAAGGAGAAGCTTCTTTCATGTGTCACTTGTTTGGTTTTCTGCGAACAAGAAATGAATATTCATCAACTGAACAGAAATCTATTGTCAATAAAAACAAATGCAATTATCTAAAAGGTTCCTGAATCTTTTCAGTAATTTCTACATAAAATTATCATATTCATCTATGAATAATGTATTAATCCTTTTACCCCCATGCTATTTGGAAATTTCCAACCCTTAACCCCCAGGGGGTTATTTTTTTCCCAGCACATTTTGCAGTATATATTTTTTAAATTGCTCTAACAGCCTTAATTTTTGTCATAGAGAGGTCAGGTTGGTCTCATTCTCTTGGAAAATGCCTGAATTTTCTCAAAAATTTTTCAAAAATATGAAAAAATGTTATTTTTATTAATAAAATAAATTTTTGAATATACTTACCCGGTGATCATATAAGCTGCAACTCTGTTGCTCGACAGAAAAACCTACGGTCAAAATACGCCAGCGATCGCTATGCAGGTGGGGGTGTACATCAACAGCGCCATCTGTCGAGCAGGTACTTAGTACTCCAAGTAAACAAAGAACCAATTTTCTCCTCGGTCCACTGGGTCTCTATTGGGGAGGAAGGGAGGGTCCTTTAATATATGATCACCGGGTAAGTACAGTATATTCAAAAATTTATTTTATTAATAAAAATAACATTTTTCAATATTAAACTTAGCCGGTGATCATATAAGCTGATTCACACCCAGGGGGGTGGGTAGAGACCAGCATTACATGTTTACATTATTATGAGCTAAGTATTTTGTATTTCATTTTAGCAGTTATTCAAAATAACAAACATAAAATAAATAAGTACCTGGTAAGGAAGTCGACTTGAACAATTACTCTGCCTTTTTAAGTACGTCTTCCTTACGGAGCCTCGCGATCCTCTTAGGATGCTGAGCGACCCCTAGGATCTGAAGTATCAAGGGTTGCAACCCATACAACAGGACCTCATCAAAACCTCTAATCTAGGCGCTTCTCAAGAAATGACTTTGACCACCCGCCAAATCAAGTAGGATGCGAAAGGCTTCTTAGCCTTCCGGACAACCCAAAAACAATAATAAAACATTTCAAGAGAAAGATTAAAAAGGTTATGGAATTAGGGAATTGTAGTGGTTGAGCCCTCACCCACTACTGCACTCGTTGCTACGAATGGTCCCAGAGTGTAGCAGTTCTCGTAAAGAGACTGGACATTCTTAAGATAAAAAGACGCAAACACTGATTTGCTTTTCCAATAGGTTGCGTCGATTATACTTTGCAGAGATCTATTTTGTTTAAAGGCCACGGAAGTTGCGACAGCTCTAACTTCGTGTGTCCTTACCTTCAGCAAAGCTTGGTCTTCCTCATTCAGATGGGAATGATCTTCTCGTATTAACAGTCTGATAAAATAGGATAAAGCATTCTTTGACATAGGCAAAGATGGATTCTTAACTGAACACCATAAAGCTTCAGACGGGCCTCGTAAAGGTTTTTAAATAGAACTTAAGAGCTCTTACAGGACATAAGACTCTTTCTAGTTCATTTCCAACCATACGATAAGTTTGGAATATCGAACGATATTGGTCAAGGCCGAGAAGGCAGCTCGTGTTTGGCTAGAAAACCAAGTTGTAGAACATGTAGCCGTTTCGGATGAGAATCCGATGTTCTTGCTGAAGGCATGAATCTCACTGACTCTTTTAGCTGTGGTTAAGCATATCAGGAAAAGAGTCTTAAAGGTGAGATCTTTCAGGGAGGCTGATTGTAGCGGTTCGAACCTGTCTGACATAAGGAATCTTAGTACCACGTCTAAATTCCAACCAGGTGTAACCAAACGACGCTCCTTCGTGGTCTCAAAAGACTTAAGGAGGTCCTGTAGATCTTTATTGTTGGAAAGATCTAAGCCTCTGTGACGGAAGACTGATGCCAACATGCTTCTGTAACCCTTGATAGTGGGAGCTGAAAGAGATCGTTCTTTCCTCAGATATAAGAGAAAGTCAGCTATTTGAGTTACAGAGGTACTGGTCGAGGATACGGATACTGACTTGCACCAGTTTCGGAAGATTTCCCACTTCGATTGGTAGACTCTAAGGGTGGATGTTCTCCTTGCTCTAGCAATCGCTCTGGCTGCCTCCTTCGAAAAGCCTCTAGCTCTCGAGAGTCTTTCGATAGTCTGAAGGCAGTCAGACGAAGAGCGTGGAGGCCTTGGTGTACCTTCTTTACGCGTGGCTGACGTAGAAGGTCCACCCTTAGGGGAAGTGTTCTGGGAACGTCTACTAGCCATCGAAGTACCTCGGTGAGCCATTCTCTCGCGGGCCAGAGGGAAGCAACTAGCGTCAACCTTGTCCCTTCGTGAGAGGCGAACTTCTGCAGTACCTTGTTGACAATCTTGAACGGAGGGAATGCATATAGATCTAGATGTGACCAATCTAGTAGAAAGGCATCTATATGAACTGCTGCTGGGTCCGGGATTGGTGAGCAAAATATTGGGAGCCTCTTGGTCATCGAGGTTGCGAAGAGATCTATGGTTGGTTGGCCCCAGGTGGCCCAAAGTCTCTTGCATACATCCTTGTGGAGGGTCCATTCTGTTGGAATTATTTGTCCCTTCCGACTGAGACAATCTGCCATGACATTCAAGTTGCCTTGGATGAACCTCGTTACTAGTGATATGTCTAGACCTTTTGACCAGGTGAGGAGGTCCCTTGCGATCTTGTACAATGTCAGAGAGTAGGTCCCTCCTTGCTTGGAGATGTACGCCAAAGCCGTGGTGTTGTCCGAGTTCACCTCCACCACTTTGCCTTGAAGGAGAGACCTGAAGCTTTTCCAGGTCAGACGTACTGCCAGTAGCTCCTTGCAGTTGAAATGCATTGTCCTTTGACTCGAGTTCCATAATCCCGAGCATTCCCTACCGTCTAATGTCGCACCCCAGCCTACGTCCGATGCGTCCGAGAAGAGAACGTGGTTGGGAGTCTGAACAGTCAGGGGAAGACCCTCTCTAAGGTTGATATAGTCCTTTCACCAAGTCAGACAAGACTTTATCTTTCCGGAAACCGGGATCGAGACCGCTTCTAGCGTCTTGTCCTTTTTCCAATGAAAAGCTAGATGGTATAGAAGAGGACGGAGGTGTATTCTTCCTAGTGACACAAATTGATCCACGGATGACAGTGTCCCTACCAGACTCATCCACAGCCTGACTGGGCAGCGTTCCTTCTTCAGCATCTTCTGGATGGATAGCAGGGCTGGGGGCTGATCGTCTTGTTCAGCAACGTCCTCATCAGAGGGTTCCTCATCCGAAACTGATGAGGAAACGGCAACGGAGTGGGCAACGTCTGACTCGCTGAATCCGGTCGCACTGGTGGATGCGTGACGGAGCCGGACGCAATATCATGGCACTGCTGCACAGTCTGTGAACTGTCAACAACCATGGGTGCGCGAGGAAGTACAGGGTCAACCCGAAACTGTCTAGACTGCTGGGTTGTGCAGTCAACACCCTACCGGGTTGCTGAGGTTGACGCACTGCGTCACAACAAGTCACCTCTGCTGGTTGTTGAACGTCCTGAACGTCAACAACCACCTCCGAGCGTCGCTTAACGTCAACGTGCGACTGGCAACCCACACTGGGTCGCATCGGTGGAGGAACCACCTCAACTGGCAGACGCGAGTAGGTTACCTCAGCGTCAACAGGGCGCACAACCGACCGGTTGGAAGGTTGTTGGCCAGAAGGAGGAACCACCTCAACTGGCAGACGCGAGTAGGTTACCTCAGCGTCAACAGGGCGCACAACCAACCGGTTGGAAGGTTGTTGGCCAGAAGGTTCTTCTCCGCATTTAAGTCCTCTATCAAGGACGCAAGCTTGGACTGCATGTCTTGCAGCAAAGCCCATTTAGGGTCTACGGGAGCAGGTGTGGCAACAGACGGGGTTAGCGACTGAGGCGGAACCATTTACCATCCCTGAAAGCCTTGTTATGTGTGACATAATAGTACAGCAAAACTTCAAAGGCTCGACAAAAGTTGAGAAGTTGACCTGTAAACAACTTGGAGCGTCTCCTGGCTAGGCGCCAGGGCGAGTCTACCAGAATTGAGAAGTCTATCTGGGCAGAGGCATGAACTCCCAAGCCGAGAACTTCTCTCGTGTCCTATCAGACTCTCGCTCTATAAGCCAGTTTAAAAGAAGGGAAAGCAAAGGCTGTATCCCTAAAACTCCTCCTGGTGCAAAAACCAGTCGCCTAGCCAACGTAACGCTCTCTAGGAGAGCGAGAGAGCACTAGCTTAAAAACAACGGCTTCGAAGTAGCTAGGCCTAGTGTAAGTTCTGACGTTTAGGCGAACGAGGAGCAGCCGTTACAAGATCCGGACGAAGATCCTTAAAAAATCATCATGATTTAATTAAAGTCCATAGGAGGCTAAGCAGCTTAAGGCTCCTCTCCAAATGACAGAGTCCTCAAGGGAATATCAGTAGGAGGGAGAACAGCACTTTCTCATCTACAGGAACCTTGTCCGATAAAAGCTAGGTTATCTCAGTGAGTCTCTCACTGGTGCATTAGTAGCAGACCAGAAGGCAACGTCATGAAACTGCTTGACAGTCTGTGAACTGTCAACAACTGAACTGTCAACCACAACAGGTGCGTGAGGACATACAGCACTGGTGCATTAGTAGCAGACCAGAAGGCAACGTCATGTAACTGCTTGACAGTCTGTGAACTGTCAACAACTGAACTGTCAACCACAACAGGTGCGTGAGGACATACAGTGTTCACTCGAGACTGCTTTGACTGTCTATACTGAGCAGTCAAAACAACTCTAGAATGCGGAGGTTGACGCACTGCGTCAAAACAAAACAACTTAGACTGTTGTTGTACCTCGCGAACGTCAACGGAAGGTTCCGTGCGTTACTGAACGTCAACATGCGGCTGGCAGGGTACACTGGAACGCATGGGTGGCGGGACTCTCTCAGTTGGAGTGCGGCAGAAGGTCGCCTCAGCGTCCACAGGACGCACAACCGTGTTGGTTGTAGGCTAGAGGTTGGTGCAGTGTCAACCTACTCCGCACGAAAGTCCCGCATCAATGACGTTAACTGAGACTGCATGGTCTGCAGCAAAGACCACTTAGGGTCTACAGGAGCAGGTGCGGCAACAGACGGTGTGACTGCCTGATGCGGTACCGCTTTGCCTCTCTTAGGAGGTGAGCAGTCGTCGGAAGACTGCAGCGAGTCCGAACTGACCCAGTGGCTACAACTGGGCCGTTGGACTTGCGCGGAAGGGACCGACTTGCGCTTAATAAGCTGCGAGACCTTGGTCCATGGTTTCTTACGAGAAACCTCTTCCGCAGACGAGAAATAAATGGGCTCTCTCGTCTTAGTGTGGGTGGGGCGATCTTGGGTAGATACGCCCGAAACCACGGAGGGAAACGTCTGTTCGTTGATCACGGCCTGACGAACCCATAAGTCGTTCGACATTATTTCTCCCCTGGGCTTGGGAGCTTGCAAGAGGTCCCGGACTAGGTGAACGACAGGCACGAACAGACGAACCCTCGGACGCAACACTGTAACACTTTGCGCATATCACTTTATCACTTCGATTTTCTGTTTTGCACTGATTTCACTGAAATCGAAACTTTTACTGATTTCTACCTGAAACACGCAATTCTACCCTTCATTAAAAGGTAGTAATTGCGAAATCAGTCGTATAATGCAGCTCATTAATACTAGCAAAAAACAGAAAACATATATAAAGATAAAAAATTCAGTGGCTGGGAAAGAGACTAAACACTAGTTCAAATAAACTACGTTTACAATCTCTCACCGCACATAGCCTGGGGACAAGAATAAAACCCTAGAAACGTTTTACCTTCTTCCCCGTACAGCGACTAGGGCGGAGAGTAACACGAGAACAACGTTACCCGCTTGAACGGAACGTTTTCTCTAATCTCTCTCCCTCCGTCTCTATCTCTCTCTCTCTTTCTCTCTTGATTTCGCACCTAAGAGAAGAGCCCAATTATATATCGTCAAAAAAACATGTTATTTGACTAAAGGAAAAAACTGAAAGGTTTTCCAAATAAAAAGTTCCTTTAATTTAGAATTTAAAACATCTAAGCTAAGAAAGAATGAACGAAACGTCAGAATCGATTTACTCTTACTGCAAAGTGAAACCGTGATACACTCTCTCTCTATCGTAACGATAGAGCGCATGTTGAACGTCCTGAACGTCAACAACTGCGTAGTCTAAAAAAAAAAAAAAAAACTAAACGTTAGTTCATCTTTGAAAACAGTACGAAGACTATCAAAGAAATTCTTTCATAAAACATTAAATTTAAAAAGTTTTAAATTCTTTAAAGGCTAAATACGATATAACGGGCTCAACGTTGATTAACTTCGGTTCCAAGTTAGGACCGCCTACTATCAGGAAAGGTCGCATATAAACATAACATAAAAATTTATTTTTATATGTTTATAATAAATGGAAAGTTAATCGAAGAGGCCTAATAAAGGCGGAGAGATATAAAATATATAGATCTATAACGTGTTAAGCAAAATTACTAAAAACCTAAACACACTTCCGTCTAAGGGAAGGGTCGGCCATTTAAAAGTGAAAGAGAGTCCATACTCTCTTTGTCACCATAATTAAATCTATCCAAAACGAGTTCAAGTTTTGAGATGAAGATAAAACACCTGCATAGCGAAAGCTCAAAACTAGAATAGTGTACTTCACCAAATAGTTGTGAAAACAAATCCAGTTAGTAACAGCGTATTAGTAGGTCTTGCCGGTAGCCCGACAGAGAGAAAATTGGTTCTTTGTTTACTTGGAGTACTAAGTACCTGCTCGACAGATGGCGCTGTTGATGTACACCCCCACCTGCATAGCGATCGCTGGCGTATTTTGACCGTAGGTTTTTCTGTCGAGCAACAGAGTTGCAGCTTATATGATCACCGGCTAAGTTTAATATTGAAAAAATAATTTTTATAGCATTTTTTTGCAAGGACGTACGGGTACGTCCATGGGGGTAAAGGGATGGCTTTTGTGAAACGTACCAGTACGTCCTTTGGGAGTAAAAGGGTTAAATTATATATCAACAAACATGTTGAATAAGAGCCTTAGAAGTAATACTCACGACATATAGGAATTAAAATATCCTCAATAAGACCAAGGGAAAAATTTAGCCTCAAATAATATCTTCCGCTTCACCTCACAGGGAGTCAAACTTATCTTTTAATTCATCATATATAACCTGTAACGTAAAGAGTTGAATTATTACAAATTCAGAAAACATACTTCATTGGACATAGATTAAGACAGTCAAGAAATCTTTACACCATAAACATCTCCCTACTGATTCTTTTGGCAATCCCATAATTTTTCTTTAGGCTATTTCGATTTTAATATAGTTATAGATGGGACAAGATTTTCTACTAAAAATAGATATTTCCCATAGAAAACTGTCCATACCTATAATTTTGCCGTGATTTCCTGTTTTCTTTATTATTACTACTGGTAGCCATTTGCAATATCCAATCAGTGATGTATTACCGTCATGCGAGTTTTTCTTGGCCAATCTCCTACTTACACATTTCAGCCTCTGCATTTATTAACCCTTCTACCCCCAATGGCCGTACTGGTACGTTTCACAAAACACATCTCTTTACCCCCATGGACGTACTGGTACGTCCTTGCAAAAAACTGCTATCTACATTTTGGTTTGCATATTTTTGATAACTTTATGAGAAACTTCAGGCATTCTTCAAAAGAATGAGACCAACCTGACCTCTCTATGACAAAATTTAAGGCATTAAAAAAAAAAATTCTATTTGATCAGATATACATACTGTCTTTATCAAAATTATCCATAAGACAAGGCCATTTCCCTTATCAGAGGGAATAAGAACCGTTATCTGGTCTACTCATAAGTGTTTAGACATTTTTAGGATTGTCGAAAAAACATTTGTTCCGTAACCGAAATACAAACCACGCTATTTACAAAGGGTTATTACTTTTAGCGTAGCTGAAATGGCGAGCCATTAGAATTTAACGAGGGTGTATTACCCCCGCGCTAGTTAGCGGGGGGGTAGGGGAGTGGTAGCTAGCTACCCCTCCTCCCCCTCACACACAGGTGAATACTCACTTTCACTTTTGGCTCGGACTGTGACAGACGTCTCTGTCTTGGTCCTCGCTTGGCAGCCATTGTCTGTTTTGTCTTTACTTAATCGCTTACTTTTCTTTTACTCAATATATATGTAAACATGTTTTCATGTTTGTATATATATTTGAGTATAGAAATAAGTAAGTTTCCTTTTCAGATGTGTGTGTGTAGTGTACGATATCTACGTGGAGGCCTCGGCAGTTAGGCCACCACGGCCTAATTTTATGGGTTGCGATCGAGTTTGACTTCGGTCTTTCTCTCTCTCTCTCTCTTGAGGTCGTTCACCCTTTTACTATGTTTTACTACGCCCTTGTAGCTTCCTTCCCGTGTGGGTGGGGTTGCTACGCCGTACATTTTGTCTCAATTAGTTTATGAATCTAATTGTAGTTGTTAATTTTTCAGCTTGTAGAACGATTCCTTTCGGGGTTTTCGTTTTTTTCTTTAGTGTTCATTCATTTTTAAATTACATAATTACATAGTTACATAATTATAATTGTTATAATTCTGTTTTGGTTACAGCTCTCCTTCCGCGAGTGTAAGTGGTTGTGAGGGCACGTGCCTGTTGTGTAATTCTTGTTCCTTTTCCTCGGGATTCCTCTTCGGAGCCTTCCCGGGGGAATGAATGTGTACTAATATTATTTGTTTTATTTTTTTACAGTTACCGATCTAGTTCGTTTCTGTAATATAGCAACGGTGTGAGCTGTCTGGTTGAGTCCTGGGGATTCGGCTGTTGCTGCCTCCCCCCTTGTATTGTCGTCAGGGGCGTGTCTCCTTCTACTGGTAGTACTCCCGTGTCGACGGACAGCTCTCCAGTTCATTTTAGAACAGTCAGGAGGCTTGCCTCCTTGGGCGGATAACTTTCCTTCCGAGAGAAGTTTTTTCCTGTCCAGGCTTGAGCTTTTCCTCTTTTGGGGGGTTCTTCTCTTGCCTTTTTTTTTCGTGCGACTATGCTCTTGGTGCTGAGCGGTCGCACCTGCAGTTTCGCTCAAGGGGCTGGGCAACTGCAGGAGCTCCTCTTCGGAGGATTGCCCCTTTTAGGTCACTGGCTGACCAGTCTCTTCCACGAAGTGTTTCTCTTTCGTTCGCGAGAGAGTACACTCATAGAGACTCCTCTTCGGAGGTTTTCTTCTGTTGCTGTTGCTGTTGGCCTCCCTCGCCGTAAGGCCCTCCGTCCGCCTCGTCGTAAGGGCCTCTCATCTCCCTATAAGGGTGCTTGAGGCGCCTTTTTGATTCTCCGTTTGCAGCCTACAACTTCTTTTTCTCGATCTTCCGTCTTGGTGCAGATGGACAGCAGTCTAATCTCGTCTTCCGACGGGCAACGGTCTTCCCGACGGACAACGGTCTTCCCGACGGACAGCGGTCTTCCGACGGACATCAGTCTCCCGGCGGACAACGATCCCTTCGGGGCAAAGGGTTGCCCCCACGGGGGTTCTTCCCTTGCGTGTTAGGGTTTCCCTGCGCGCCCTTCTGTTCGTCAGCGCTCTCCTGTTCGTCAGCGCTTTCAAGATGATCTTCCCTGCGGTTCCTGTTACGTGCCCTGTGCGCCCACGTTCGCCCTCGCGATCTAGAACTTCGGTTCAGGTCGGGGTCAAGGACTCTTCTTCTTTGCGCAGGCTTCCACGCGTAGCCTTCTGCTCGTCAGCGATCATCAGCTCGTCAGCGATCATCAGCTCGCCAGCGATCGTCAGCTCGTCAGCGATCATCAGCTCGCCAGCGATCTCCGGATCGCCCACGTGTGTTACAGCTGGCACGCCAACGTTCTCCAACACTTCTGAAGGAACATGGTTTGCCAGCTACTAGCTCAACTGCGGATGCTGATCGCCATCGCGCGACCCTCAACTGCGGATGCTGATCGCCATCGCGCGACCCTCAACTGCGGATGCTGATCGCCATCGCGCGACCCTCAACTGCGGATGCTGATCGCCATCGCGCGACCCTCAACTGCGGATGCTGATCGCCATCGCGCGACCCTCAACTGCGGATGCTGATCGCCATCGCGCGACCCTCAACTGCGGATGCTGATCGCCATCGCGCGACCCTCAACTGCGGATGCTGATCGCCATCGCGCGACCCTCAACTGCGGATGCTGATCGCCATCGCGCGACCCTCAACTGCGGATGCTGATCGCCATCGCGCGACCCTCAACTGCGGATGCTGATCGCCATCGCGCGACCCTCAACTGCGGATGCTGATCGCCATCGCGCGACCCTCAACTGCGGATGCTGATCGCCATCGCGCGACCCTCAACTGCGGATGCTGATCGCCATCGCGCGACCCTCAACTGCGGATGCTGATCGCCATCGCGCGACCCTCAACTGCGGATGCTGATCGCCATCGCGCGACCCTCAACTCCTGAACGATCGCCCTCTTGCGGATGCTGATCACCATCGCACCCTTTCACGCGATCATTCACCTGCGCATGCTGCTCGCCATCGCACAACCCTGAACGATTGCCCGCTTACGCATGCTGCTCCTCATCGCACAACCCTGAACGATCGCCCTCTTGCGGATGCTGATCACCATCGCACCCTTTCACGCGATCATTCACCTGCGCATGCTGCTCGCCATCGCACAACCCTGAACGATTGCCCGCTTACGCATGCTGCTCCTCATCGCACCACCCTGAACGATCGCCCTCTTGCGGATGCTGATCACCATCGCACCCTTTCACGCGATCATTCACCTGCGCATGCTGCTCGCCATCGCACAACCCTGCACGATTGCCCGCTTACGCATGCTGCTCCTCATCGCACAACCCTGAACGCTCGCCCTCTTGCGGATGCTGATCACCATCGCACCCTATCACGCGATCATTCACCTACACATGCTGCTCGCCATCGCTTACCGCCAGCGATCTTCTTCACCTACGCGGCAGCACGATCCCTCGCCGTCACGCCCATTCGCCTGCGCGCCCGCGCGATCGCTCGCCTGCACGCCCGCGCGATCGCTCGCCTGCGCGCCCGCGCGATCGCTCGCCTGCGCGCCCGCGCGATCGCTCGCCTGCGCGCCCGCGCGATCGCTCGCCTGCGCGCCCTCGCGACCGCTCGCCTGCGCGCCCGCGCGACCACTCGCCTGTGCGCCCGCGCGACCATTCGCCTTTGCGCGACCGTTCGCCCTCGCGCGACCATAGTTCGCGGCGAATTCCACAGCCGGTGGTAGCAGCAGGGACGCGTGCTCCTAGGCGGCACTCGGGATCACCTCCATCCAAGCACAGGTTGGTAGTGCAGGACGAAGACAGGTCAGTACAGCATTCTTCCCACCTTCTTTTCAGGCAGGAACCGTCGTGTCCTCTCCAAAGGATCGCCCGATCCCTTTCACCTTAGCGAGGATTTCGGACTCTGTGTCCTTGGAGCAGCAGACATGGTTTGATCCGCTGGCACGGGCGTTAATGAGGTTTATGAAACCAGCACTCACCGGCCAGGGTAACAAACCAGCGGCTGTCTCTCCTACGCTGAAGAGAAAGAGAGGAGTGGACTTCGTGGTGACTTCCCCCAGGGCGAAGTTGGTTCCCAAGAGGTCGGTCTCGAGGGTCCCCTCTCCTGCACGAGTACTCTCTCCTTCTCCCGCCCTGGAAGGATTTTTGGCGGGGGGGCTTTCCGTTGAAGATTTCTCCATCGGACAAGGGGTGACGGCTTACCTCTTCCTCTGGGAGCTTACCAGGTTCTTTCCCTCCTCGGTTACGGCCCGAGGTTTGGTTCAAGGAAGCTACAGGAAGATCAAGGGTACTTTCCTCCTCTCGAGCTCAGGCACCTTGGCCTTTCGTCGTTAAGTATCTACTTGCGGACAAGCTCGATGTTGTACCATCTGGACGCACTGACTGAAGGCTTCCTTCGGGTGTCTCATCTGTGGAGGTCAACGACCTCAGACACCCTTCCATCCTTGAGAAGAGTTTTGTCTTTGCCCAAGGACAGAGACTTAAACATCTGCTGTGCGGAGTAAATCGACTTCCGGTTTCACTCCTCCAAGGCGCTTTCTTCCAGACTCTGCAGGGCTCCAGCTCCCTTTTCTTTCAACCACGTCGGCCTAAGTTATCGGCTACGACAACTGGGACAAGGTGTCCAATTGCAGTTTCCTCCTGTCAGGAACAGATGGCACGGGAGACTCCCCCGGGGGGGCATAGTCCTAAAAGGAGTTCACGAACTCTAGGATTGCAGGTTTTTTTTTCGCTGGGAGGATGCTTAAGGTTACTCATCCGAATGACAGCTTCCCGATGCCCATTCCCGCACAATCTCTGTGAGTAGCCAAGGATATCGCGCCTGCCGTCTCTGTCAGCGAATTCAGTGTCTCTGAACCTCTATGCCATAGCATCAGCAGAGTTGCCCGGTTGGGCAGAATGATCCATACCTTAGGCGAAGGTCTTCCTTAGGATCATCGACGGCTTCACCCCCGGCCCCCTCAGTCGATCCTTTCTTGTAAGGAAGGATCTGAGAGGGGATGTCCATAGTCGACCTCTCAGCCCTGATCAAGTTTGTCGAACAAACTTCGGCCAGCGTAGACCAGCAGAATCGATCAGACTGGTAACGAGGCGACAGGACTCCTTTAACCCTGGATCGGAAGGACGGGTACTTTCAGTTTCCATTCCATCCATCTTCCAGGGTGCTCGTCGAATTCAGCCTAAACTGCAAGTATTCCTGCTTATGATGCAGTGTGGCTATCCCGCCGTGGCATAGCAGGTTTGTTTCCCCAGAGAACTCTCCCTGCCTTCCTCTTGGCCGCTCAGGTGCAGACTTCCGCCTCCTCTGCTGTTTGGAGGGCTGGTCAACTCCGGTAGGCTCGGGTTTCGACCTTCTTCAGCGCCGGGAAAAGCTTCCGAATGCTGACCATGAGTGTGGGCTCATGGTATTTTGCTTGGAGCCTTCTCTTCCTCTGCCTCAACATCTGGAGTATCTGGCCATGATATTGAGTCAACCGCCTTACCACGTTGGAAACCCCGCTTCTTGTCCGTCCAGCGAGGTTAAGCAACGTCGGTACTTGGATGGGTGACCACCTGGGGACGCCAGATTCTGTTACCACATCCTCCGAGCCTTCCTTTCGGTTCACCGTGGCAAGACTGAGGAGAGTCGCAGTACCTGTTCTCAGTCAAGCAGAGTTTTCAGCCCTACCTTGGAACGTTTCCTAGTTCTTCTTTCCTCATTGACCCGTTTATAGTCCGAACGGTCGCCTCAGGATAAGTTCCATGTGGGGCGATCCAAGTTCCGGTGGCTTCAGGCAATGTTTAACCGGACTCCCTGGCCCTATGGGACCAGCGGAACTATTAAACCTGCAATGGGTGTTGACCTATGGAGCCTCTTGATGGTAGTGGATATTCTCGTCCTTTCCCCACATTCTTGATGCGGTTCTCGGACTCGTCAAAGGAAAGGGGGGGGGGGGCATGTTCCGGTCCAGGCCTATGGTCAAGACCTGAAGGATACCTCCATCATTCAGGCAGGCTTAAGGGCCTTAGTCTGGCCCCTCTTCAGATCCTACCGCTCCTGCCAAGTCGCCCCGTTGCGTGTCGACTTCATGCTAACCAGCAGGGGACGCATTTTCACACCTTCACATCTTGCAGTAGAGATATCGGGATGATTGAGATTCTCTCAATTCCACCATCGGCTCTCTCATTCCAGGCAGGGGAATGTTTTCTCTCAGACTATCCGAGCAGAGCCTCATAGAGAGAGTGTACCTAGGGGTCTTTGACCTTGGGTAACCAGCAAGTGCTGGTCTGGGGGACCTGATCGCGACAGCTTGGAACCTCAAGCTTCCGCTAGTTTTCCCCCCAGTCTCAGACCCCGAGACTCTGGCAAGATGCATTCCGGTGATGGTGGGACAACTTCGACGCCTGCGTCTTCCCTCCTTTTTGTCTGCGGACAATGGGTCTCAACAAAACCAGGTTGTCTGTCAACCTTTCAATGGGAGAGCTCCACTGGGACTATGTGCAGAACGGTTTCTGGACCCTCTGCTTCCCCTGACGGAACTCCCGGGAGAGCTTCTCCCACGGCGCAGACTACTCAAGCAACCACACTGCGACATCTCTCCCGAACCGGGGCGTCGCTTCGGCTTCATGCCTGGAGACACTACGCTTCCTCCTCTAGAAGAGACAACCCGCTACAGTCGCGGTACGGAGGTCGCGTCATCTGCGATAGTCATCCACAGGGGTCTCCCAGGCAAAGTGAAGAGTCTAAGGTGGTTGGTGCCGTGGGAGATATACCTCTTCCCGTGAGGCCTCTTCTCCAGCAATAACGGTCTTATTGCCTTTCGGCGGGAGGAAACTCCTTTCCGCTCTTGGCAATGAAGCCTGTCGCTCAGCCTTTCCCTGACCTTCAGGCTTAAAGGAATAACTTTTTCCTGCCCGCTGGATCTATCCTCGCTCATGCGAAGCTACGATCGTCCCTGCCCTAGTCGGAGGAAGACCTCCAACTTGGAGCATGGCTCGGACTTTTAGTCCTTTAAGAGATCTTCTCAAGACCCTTTTACGACAGGCCTCGGATTGTATTCCGCCCTGGGTCTTCTGCTCACTCTGGCCACGGCCAGTGTGTAAGCAATCTTCTTGGTCTCTTACTACTCCCCCCCTTTCTAAGGAAGAGGGGAAGGCAACATTCAGGCTCGCTCCTGAGTTGTTGGCTAGACTCAGAATCTGAGGGTCCCGACCCTTCGGTCCGATTCACTCAAGATTTTGAGTCTCCATTCTGTGTCTGATGTCCCAAGACCTTCTCTTTCTTGCCAGTACAGGAATCGAGAGGTTAGCGCTGGGAACAGCTGCAGTTTGGCCTCAGTTGCAGCCGATTTGGGAACACAAGGAGGACATGGGGGGAGAGTCACCAGTATACCTCTTCAGCCCGGACTCAAGGACATTCATCTCGACCTGTCTTCAGACCCTCCCCCGTCACGTCGCCCTACAGCACGATGTTGGATACATCGCAACGTCCCTCGCCTTCGAGTAATACTACTCTGTGACGCAGGTGCTACAAGCTGGAGTCTGGAAGCGTCTGATGACCTTCGCAGCCCGCTTCCTGCAGGGCGTGACCCACAGGAGTCTCGATAAGTTTTCTATCGCTCTGTGGTGGCTACACAACAGCTGGTCTAACCTCAGGCTCCTTTTTGGACAGGTAGCAGAAGGTTGAGGGCATTGTTATCAGGTTTTAGTCTGCATGAACGAAAGAAGTATGTCTGGCCCTTACTTCTTTCTTCATCATCCCCTCTACGGGGAAGCAGCATCCTGGTCTCTGCATAGCTGACCTCGAACCTCTGCAGGTAAACCATGCTTCCTTGTGTTCCGAGTATTGAGTCAATACTGTCGCGTCCCCCATACCCTGACGAGGTGGTATTGGGAACGTCTTAACCCAGAGTTCCTTCTGGAACTCCAGGTCAACTGCCTAAGACGGGTCACACTTCTTCCTTCACACACAAGCTTACGTAGGCCACATGGTTCCTTGCGGTGCAAGGAACTTGTGAAGTGCAGGGACTCCTTTTCTCGAGTGCGACTCACTCGGATTCTGAGTCCCCGGGTAAAGCCAAAGCCAGTATGGCTGGGGACTTTCCACCCTTCCTAAGGGATAAGTCACCCTTTGTAAATAGCGTGGTTTGTATTTCGGTTACGGAACAAATGACAAATTCGAAGATAATTTGTATTTTTCCTAACCATACAAACCTTAGCTATTTACACATATTTGCCCGCCAGCCCTGTCCCCCAAGACAAGTCCTACCTCTAAGTGAAAGTGAGTATTCACCTGTGTGTGAGGGGGAGGAGGGGTAGCTAGCTACCACTCCCCTACCCCCCCGCTAACTAGCGCGGGGGTAATACACCCTCGTTAAATTCTAATGGCTCGCCATTTCAGCTACGCTAAAAGTAATAACCCTTTGTAAATAGCTAAGGTTTGTATGGTTAGGAAAAATACAAATTATCTTCGAATTTGTCATATTTAACAAATTTCAAGGACAAATTAAACTAGGCTTCACATCCGGTATACTTATATATTTATTTTAATGTTGTTACTCTTCTTAAAAATTTAATTTTCCTTTTTTTTTCCTTTCCTCACTGAGCTATTTTCCCTGTTGGAGCCCCTGGGCTTATAGCATTGTGCTTTTCCAGCTAGGGTTGTAGCTTAGCAGTTAATAATAATAATAATACTCACAGGAAATAGACATAGGGTTACGACTTGTTTTATGGTAAGCCGAGTGAAAATTTCTATTATTTGAATAATTCGGGGTCTTTGCATATCAGCGGCCAGTTCCTCATGTGTTGATTAGAAATGGATATAAACTTTCCCCCCCTAACCTGACCTACAAGCTGTGTCCTTACCTACATGCTTAACGGGGGAGGGGGGGCTGACGCCACCCTGCGACCCCCTTACACTGCTGTATTCTAAGTTAGCAAAAATAATATGTACAGGTGGCCGGTGTGACGGTCTGAACGATTCCCCGGTCTCAGAATTCTCCTTGCCATTGTATAATGGTTCTTTTCCGCCATTAGCTCGCTTCGCTCGCATGGAAATAAAACATCAAGCTCGTATGTACTGGCAAGCGGTAATGTAGAGCTGCGCACGCTAACATTACCAACGTTAAATATAATGATGTTTTATTTTCCATTGATCGTAAGTGAGGAACAAGAACCATTATATTTAACGTTGGTAATGTTAGCGTGCGCAGCTCAACATTCCCGCTTGCCAGTACATACGAGCTTGATGTTTTATTTACATGCGAGCGAAGCGAGCTAATGGCGGAAAAAAAACCATTATACAATGGCAAGGAGAATTCTGAGACCGGGGGATCGTTCAAACCGTCACACCGGTATACTCACAGGAAACAGACATAGGGTTACGACTTGTTTTATGGTAAGCCAAGTGAAAATTTATATTATTTGAATAATTCGGGGTCTTTTCATATCAGCGGCCAGTTCCTTATGTGTTGATTAGAAATGGACCTAAACTTTCCCCCCATAACCTAACCTAAAAGCTGTGGCCTTACCAACAAGCGACCCCTCTTACACTGCTGTATTCTAAATTAGCAATAATATATATGTACAGGTGGCCGCTGTGACGGTCTGAACGATCCCCTGGTCTCAGAATTCTCCTTGCCATTGTATAATAGTTCTTTTCCGCCATTAGCTCGCTTCGCTCGCATGGAAATAAAACATCAAGCTCGTATGTACTGGCAAGCGGTAATGTTGAGCTGCGCACGCTAACATTACCAACGTTAAATATAATGATGTTTTATTTTCCTGTGATCGTAAGTGAGGAACAAGAACCATTATATTTAACGTTGGTAATGTTAGCGTGCGCAGCTCAACATTACCGCTTGCCAGTACATACGAGCTTGAAGTTTTATTTTCATGCAAGCGAAGCGAGCTAATGGCGGAAAAAAACCATTACACAATGTCAAGGAGAATTCTGAGACCGGGGGATCGTTCAGACCGTCACACCGCTACCATACATACAACCCAATAATTCAGTTTCCAGCAATGCTCATCCGAATATATTTTTTAAAAGTATACAGCAGTGTAAGGGGGGATCGCAGGGGGGCATTAGCCGGGCCACCTTCCCCTTGTTAGGTAAGGACATGGCTTGTAGGTTAGGTTAGGGGGAGAAATTTGTTAGTTGATATCAATTTTTAATTCAGGCAGTAGGAACTGGCCACGGTAAATGTGTAGGAGAGCTCCGCGGAAGATCTTGAAGAATTTAAACACCTACAATTCACTATTATATCATATAGAACGCTTATATAATAGTCAATATATGAGCAGCTTCTATTTAACGAAGATATTCGTGTGTATAGTTATGTTTCACTTGGATTTTTTCTAAGTGTTTGTTTTTGTTTACTGTGTGATGTCTTGGCTAAAATGAGCTGTTTCACCGCCTTACTGCGAATGGCAAACTAGTTCTCAATGCTATTCTAACCAATAACAGGTGTTTTCTTGACGTCACACTGTTTGAAAACCAATCATGGCGGTTTTTACAAATCTAGCCAATGCTGACACTTATTACTTCACTTATCCCTGCTATTTTTCCACCAGTTACCACAGTTTACGTGAAGTTCCGCGGAGGAATATTTTTGCACGTCTCGGATCTCCCTTCAAACTGAAAAGCTCATTTTGCCGGGAAATATGGAGCAATTAGCAGGACCTTCATCCCGTTTCGACTGTGTCACTTGTGACAATTGCTTTATTTCTTATGGGGATTTTTGTGTACATTATTCAGGGAAAGTTGATTTGCTAATTGCATTTGCTCAACGTCATGGTTTGATTTTGGCAGAGAGAAAGTGCCCTAATTGTGAAAATGTGTGCCGTATAGATTACAACAAATTAGCATTCCGGTGTGATCGTAGTGTGGTTACTCGTGGGAAAAGGAAGAGGAGGTGCAATTTTTTCTTGTTTCAAAGGTAAGTTAGATATTGAGACTAATTTGAAGTTTGTGTTCCTTTTTTTGCAAAAGGCGTTTTCATTTGAATTTGTTTCGTTTGAACTGAAACTCAATGTGGCCTTAAGGGGGGGTCGCAGGGGGGGCGGAGGCCCCCCCCCCCCCCCCCGGTAGGCCTAGGTAGGGGTACAGGGCCCCATAGGCTAGGTTAGGTGGGTGTCTTAGGTTCGGTGGTGCCCTGAAAATTACTGTGGCCTTAAGGGGGGGGTCACAGGGGGGGCGGAGCCCCCCCGGTAGGCCTAGGTAGGGGTACATGGCCCCCAGGGTAGGGTAGGTAGTTGTATTAGGTTTGGTAGTGCCCCGAAAAATCACTTTTCTCCTCCTCCCCCCACCCAAAAACCCGCTTCCCACTGGGGTCCCCCATAATTGTAGTAGTAGGTTTATGCTTACATTTTCTGTGTAAGAGTTAGGTGGTTGTAGGAGGATTATCTCACAGTTTCAAGGTAACTGTAGCTCTAATTTACTGTTTTCTTTCGTTTCCTAGGGCCAGGGGAATGGCGGTGTATATTAGGACCGAGTACCCTGCTTCTCATAAGTCCTGCTATCAATGTGGATGTCATGAGATTCAGGTAATAAAAGTTTGTGGCAGGCATAACAACTTTTATTTGTGTTCAATCTACCGGAATCCAGACATGGATGATTCTATCTTTGATTGTCTTCTTACCATTATGGCTAAGATACAAGAAGATGATAGAAAGGCTTCGTTTGTCTTTGTTGGTGATTTTAATGCTCACCATAGGGAGTGGTTGAGTTCTATCTCTCCTACCGATCGCCATGGCTTAAGAGCTTTAGACTTTGCCTCAGAATCAGGCTGTGAGCAAATCATAAATGAAGCTACTCACAGGTCTGGTAATTGCTTGGACCTCGTATACACTGACTCCCCTGGCGTTATAACTAGTAAGGTTGGTTCTCCAGTCGGGACTTCTGATCATGCCTTGATTTCATTATTAGTGAAGACTGAGCAGCCTGTCCCTGATATATCATATTCTTGTAAAATTTATATGAAATCCCAAGCAGACTGGAATGGGATTTTGCATGATCTTTTATGCTTGAATTGGTCACAATTATATAATAGTGTAGATCCTGTTGTCCCTTTGAATGAGAATCTAGTCAACATAATTGATAGGCGTATCCCTTCTCGTGTGCTAAGGTACCGAATGAAGGACAAACCGTGGTTCAATGATGATTGTAGACGTGCTTATTTGGAGAAGCAGGAGGCCTATCACCTTTGGGAGGGTAACAGATCAGATTTGACCTGGAATAACTATACTCAGCTTCGAGCTTTTGCTCAGAGAGTTTATGCCTCAACTGAAAAGGAGTACAATTTAATCATAAAAGAAACCCTCTCTGGTACAACTCAGGAACATAAATGGTGGTCTACCCTTAAATCTGCACTCTTTGGTGTAGATGCAACAGTTCCTCCTTTACTTAAACCAGATGGCTCAGTCACTCACTGTCCAAAGGAAAAGGCAACCCTTTTGGCTGATGTTTTTGACAGTAAACAGAGTAATGAAAAACTTGAACTTCCTCATTCCTGTTTTCCTGAGGCTAAACTAACTAGTTTAGCTTTTCGATCTCGTGAGATTAAAGCTCTGTTGATGGACCTTGATGCTTATGGAGGTGTAGACCCTAATGGTATTTTTCCTTTGTTTTTTATAAAGACAGCAGATTTCTTAGCTCCAAAGTTATCTGTTATTTTACGCAAGTTAGCAAGAAGAGGAGCTTTTAGCACTTGTTGGAGAATTGGTAATGTTACTCCTCTATGTAAATGTGTTTGTGGTAGCTCAAGTCCCACTGATTACCGCCCAATTTCCATAACTCCCATATTATCTAAAGTTTTTGAACGTCTTCTGGCAAAACGTCTTAATAGGTTTGCTGAAGGTAATCATCTATTCCCTAGTTTGCAATTTGGTTTTCGGAAAGGCCTTGGAGCATGTGATGCCCTTCTTACAATCTCCAATGCAGTACAGAAATCCCTTGATTGTGGTCGGGAAGTTCGTATGATTGGCCTTGATTTTAGTGCTGCCTTTGACCGCGTTAATCATGAGGCCCTTGTTTTCAAACTGAAACAGTTGGGAGTGGGTGGGTCGTTTCTTAGCATTATTATTGATTTTTTAAGTAGTAGATCTCAAAGAGTTGTTGTTGATGGGCACCATAGTGAGTATAGGAATGTGATATCCGGTGTTCCACAGGGTAGTGTTCTTGGCCCATTACTTTTCATACTATATACACATGACATGTGGTTTGGCCTAGAAAATAAGCTTGTTGCATATGCAGATGATGCTACTCTCTTTGCATCAATTCCATCACCTGAATGTAGATCTGGGGTTGGTGAATCCCTTAATAGAGATTTAGCTAAAATTAGTGCATGGTGCAAATTATGGGGTATGAAGTTGAATCCTAACAAAACTCAAAGTATGATTGTAAGTAGGTCAAGGACGGTGGCTCCTCAACATCCGGATCTCAGTATTGATAATGTTTCTTTAAATTTGTATGACTCTTTCAAAATTTTAGGCGTGATTCTTGACAGCAAATTTACTTTTGAGAAACATATAAGGTCTGTGTCTTCTTCAATTGCACAAAAAATTGGCTTATTGAGAAAGTCTTTTAAGATATTCGGTGATCAATCTATTCTGAAGAAGTGTTTTAATTCTTTTATTCTACCTTGTTTTGAGTATTGTTCTCCTGTCTGGTCTTCAGCTGCTGATTCTCATCTTAATTTGTTGGACAGAAACTTACGGTCTATCAAATTTCTTATTCCTGATCTAGATATTAATCTCTGGCACCGTCGATCAATTAGTTCATTATGCATGTTGCATAAGATTTTTCATAACTCTGACCATCCTTTACATTCAGATCTCCCTGGACAATTCTATCCTGTTCGTAATACTAGGCAGGCAGTTAATTCTAATAGCCAGGCCTTCTCCATCATAAGACTCAATACTACGCAGTACTCTAGAAGTTTTATTCCAGCTGTTACCAAGTTGTGGAATGATCTTCCTAATCGGGTTGTTGAATCAGTAGAACTTCAAAAGTTCAAAGTTGGAGCAAATGCTTTTTTGTTGACCAGACGGACATGAGTCTTTTTATAGTTTATATATGACATTTTTGTTGTTGACGTTGTTAATAGTTTATATATGATATATCTCTTTTGACATTACTTTTTTTAGAATGATTTATTGTTAATTTGTTCTCTTCAGTTATTTATTTCCTTATTTCCTTTCCTCACTGGGCTATTTTTCCCTATTGGAGCCCCTGGGCTTATAGCGTCTTGCTTTTCCAATTAGGGTTGTAGCTTGGATAGTAATAATAATAATAATAATTAGAAACTTTTAAATCGAGCGCGGAGCTCTCCTACACATTTACCCTGGCCACTGATATACAAAGGCTCCGTATATTTACTAAACTATAATTTTACTTACTACCCTAGCCTACCCTAGTTGTTGGGTAGAGATATTTGCTTTTTAATTGGCACAGTCTTAGTTTTCTTTTATTAATTTTACTTCTAAATTATCCATTTCCTTTTTTTCCAAACATTTTAGTTTATATATTCTTTATTTTTATCTATTCCTTCCACCTTACAAAGCTAGTGTACCTTAGGGAGTCCAAGACTGTAACAGTTCAAACTTAATATCACGGCTAAATAACAGTTAATTTGGAATATATTTAGCTAATTCAGATGAAAACTCACGGCTAAATAAGCGTGAAGATAAGTAAAGCTTATTCACGGTAAAATAAAAAAGATATACTTAATAAAACTTCAAGAGGAGGAGCTTCGAAGATCCAACGTTGGAGGCGACTCAAACAACAATGCAGGGTTGCCAGATTATTTCGACTGAATTATCGTACATGAGCCTTAAAATTGTCGTTTTTCAACCAAAATTGTCGTACACAGTTTCAGTATAATTATTAGGGTGTTACATGATTGACTTATTTCAAAAGATTTTAGTATAGTTGTTTAATTAAACCCACACACACCTACATTGTTTATACCTTAGGTATGTATCGTACATCGTACCGGACCCAAAATAATCGTACATGTACTATAATTATCGTACGAATGGCAACCCTGCAACAATGTCAACATTGCGTTCTTCTTCTCTACTTCTTCCAATGTGAATCTTCATCTTCTAAATATTATTTTTACTCTTTATTTCAGCATTTACAATATAAAATCAGCGTATTTTACATATTTAAGATTTTTAGATATATATTTTGGCTATTTATATAGTGTATTTTATCTTTAATTTAATACTAATCTATAAATTTTCAGGCCTTCGGTATAACAATTTCAACCCTTTTCAAGAAAAAAATTCTGTATTTTATACATATTCCAGTCTTTTAATTATAATTTCTGCCCATATATACATATTTCAGTCTTTTAATTATAGATTTCTGCCTATATATACATATTTCAGTCTTTTAATTATAGATTTCTGCCTATATATACATATTTCAGTCTTTTAATTATAGATTTTTGCCTATATATACATATTTCAGTCGTTTCAATCCTTATTTCTAGATTTATATACATATTTACAGCTTAATACATATGTATTTCATGTCTCAATAAAAAAAATTCTGCATTTTATACATATTCCAGTCTTTTAATTATAGATTTCTGCATATATATACATATTTCAGTCGTTTCAATCCTTATTTCTGTATTTATATACATATTTCCAGCTTAATACATATGAATTTCATATGTCTGCATTTTAAATATAGTAAAATGGGGGAAGAAAAAAATCTAGTGTTGTGGTTTTATCCCCATATATATATATATATATATATATATATATATAGAGAGAGAGAGAGAGAGAGAGAGAGAGAGAGAGAGAGAGAGAGAGAGAGAGAGAGAGAGAGAGAGAGAGAGAGAGAGTATTCTTTTGTACAGTTGACGTCATATATATTTTATAACATTCATATATATGTACTAACTATGCACAAAAGTCTGGGAAAAGTGGGAAAAAAAGTTTTTAAAAACTTTATAGTGAAGTGTAAACTTTGATTTCGTCTTCCCCCAGAGAAAGCAGCTCAGGTTGGGGTAAGAAAAAGTCAGGAAGACCCTCCTAGTCCTGTAGGAATCCATCCTCCTAGGACCGCCATCCTTGAGGGGTCCTGGGATGAGCGAGTGTCACAATGCCCAGGATATATAGAAATGTTGAAAAGTCATACAGGAAAACTATAATTGAATTGCTGTACAGGAAGTAAAAGATGGTATCTCCATTATAAAAATACAATTAAATTTTATTCATTTACATTGTGTAATTATTCTATTTACAAAAATATAACTAAAAATAACAAAATATATATAAAACAAAAATAACTCGAACACCAATGTCAACATTGCGTTCTTCTCCACTTCATTGGGATGAGACTGTTACTGAAAACGAGACTGAACTACAAGATAATGCTATGACAGATATTGAAAAACGAGGTGTTCTTTAATTAAACACTTAAGCTGAAGGACGCTTGTTCCTGGAATACAAGCCAGGGCTCCTACAGGAATGAAGTTCAACATCCTTTTGGTTGGAAATGAGAGAGAGAAACTACTTTTGAAGACGTTTTGCAGAGCAGAGGAAGAAGAAACTACTTTTGAAGACGTTTTGCAGAGCAGAGGAAGAAGAAACTACTTTTGAAGACGTTTTGCAGAGTAGAGGAAGAAGAAACTACTTTTGATGACGTTTTGCAGAGTAGAGAAAAGAAGAAACTACTTTTGAAGACGTTTTGCAGAGCAGAGGAAGAAACTACTTTTGAAGACGTCTTGCAGAGTAGAGAAAAGAAGAAACTACTTTTGAAGACGTTTTGCAGAGCAGAGGAAGAAGAAACTACTTTTGAAGACGTTTTGCAGAGTAGAGGAAGAAGAAACTACGTTTGAAGACGTTTTGCAGAGTAGAGGAAGAAGAAACTACTTTTGAAGACGTTTTGCAGAGTAGAGGAAGAAGAAACTACTTTTGAAGACGTTTTGCAGAGCAGAGGAAGAAGAAACTACTTTTGAAGACGTTTTGCAGAGTAGAGGAAGAAGAAACTACTTTTGAAGACGTTTTGCAGAGCAGAGGAAGAAGAAACTACTTTTGAAGACGTTTTGCAGAGTAGAGGAAGAAGAAACTACTTTTGAAGACGTTTTGCAGAGTAGAGGAAGAAGAAACTACTTTTGAAGACGTTTTGTAGAGTAGAGGAAGAAGAAACTACTTTTGAAGACGTTTTGCAGAGTAGAGGAAGAAGAAACTACTTTTGAAGACGTTTTGCAGAGTAGAGGATGAAGAAACTACTTTTGATGACGTTTTGCAGAGTAGAGGATGAAGAAACTACTTTTGAAGACGTTTTGCAGAGTAGAGGAAGAAGAAACTACTTTTGAAGACGTTTTGCAGAGTAGAGGAAGAAGAAACTACTTTTGAAGACGTTTTGCAGAGTAGAGGAAGAAGAAACTACTTTTGAAGACGTTTTGCACAGTAGAGGAAGAATTGGAAGACCACAAATTTCAAATAAAGTTAGTATGCACAGCCAAATCTTAACTCAAAAAGAATGTAGCAAAAAAAATGACAGAAGAAAAAGCTGATGAATCAGTAGGAAAATATTAAGTTTTTCAATATCTTTTTTTTATATATAAAACTTTTGTAAAATTTCAATCATTCATCTAATTCTATCCTGTTCGTAATACTAGGAATGCAGTTAATTCTAGTAGCCAGGCCTTCTCCATTATGAGGCTTAATACTACACAGTATTCTAGGAGTTTTATTCCAGCTGTGACCAGATTGTGGAATGATCTTCCTAATCGGGTAGTTGAATGGGTAGAATTTAAAAAGTTCAAAATTGCAGCAATTTTTTTATGTTGAACAGGATAACATGAGTCTTTTTACAGTTTATATATTAAAACTGTTTTAATGTTGTTAGTTTTTAAAATACTTTATTTTGATTGTTCATTATTTCTTATATTACTCATTTCCTTTCCTCGCTGGGATATTTTTCCCTGTTGGAGCCTTTGGGCTTATAGTATCTTGCTTTTCCTCATAGGGTTGTAGCTTGGCAAGTAATAATAATGATAATAGTAATGATAATAATAATAATAATAATAATAATAATAATAATGTCACAATTATAGGTAGTTAAAATCGTGGTACGATATTGGAAACATCCATGGCTGACTAGGATTTAAGGCTCACTCGAAACAGATAATTTCTGGTCGTGTCTGCAACCTCATCACCCCTTTGAGCTAAGGAAACTTGCAGGTCTACCTCCCGAGTCATTAACAGCAAATTGCCTGGCCTTCACTGGTCCATGCTTGGGTGCCAATCATATGGTTAGTTTCTGGGCCTTCTACCAAAAACTTGGAGTGACCGTGAAATATTGTTACTATTACTTTACTTCAACCATTCGAATGTTTTGCAGGAGCTTATTATATAGTCTCGGGGGCGCATATTTAAAAGCTCTAGAGCCTAAAGGAGACATATATCTAGGTTCCAATAGTTTGAAACCATCTGTAACTATTCTCGCGTCGACACGATTTGTTGGCTGTGCAATATGTAGCAATTCTATTAAGTATTTTGGACGACCAGTTCTGAAAAACTCTTCAATTAGAACTTTACAAATAATTATTTTCATTGATTTCTATATATAGAAGAACCAGGAATAAATTCTACCAGTTATTGTGTTTCAACCTTACATCTATATATACTCTGAGTTAATTTTTGATCGCCAGAATCATTTTGATTGATACAAGCCAATTCTATAATCAAACAAGATTTTCACATTCTAATCAAGGAAGGGGCAAGCTTGGGTCTCGCCTACTAGGGGCTTGCATGCCTCTCAAGCTGTTATTGGCATTAACCCTTTTACCCCCATGCTATTTGGAACTTTCAAACCCTTAACCCCTAGGGGTTATTTTTTTCCAAGCACATTTTGCAGTATATTTTTTTTAAATTGCTCTAACAACCTTAATTTTCGTCATAGAGAGGTCAGGTTGGTCTCATTCTCTTGGAAAATGCCTGAAGTTTCTCAAAAAATTATCAAAAATATGCACAAAAACAAATATAAATAGCAGTTTTTTGCAAGGACGTACCGGTACGTCCATGGGGGTAAAGGGATGAGTTTTGTGAAACGTACCAGTACGTCCATTGGGGTAAAAGGGTTAATTTCATTAGACAGCAGCTGCCACATCAGCATCATCGTGTTGGCAACACACCTGGGAAGCTCTACTGCTATCCCGAACAAGAGAACAACTCGGCGTTAATTAGAAAGTAAAGAACATCTAACACTCAAACATAATCAGGTATGAAAATAGAAACGTACATATACAATTGGAATATATTTATCAAGCGATGAAAAAGGAACTTACTACATTCATATTATGTATATACATATATATATATTCATATAAACATCTTTAATATAAATGAAATATACATCATTTAATATAAAAACCACTGACTGATTAAGACTTTCAAATAAGGAAAGAAAAAACTAATGCTATATTTATCTATGAAGAACCAGCAAGAATTATTTTCTCCGTAGACTTTAAAAAAAAAATAAAATATATAATACCGTACTTTAGGCATCATTCATTAGCCATTACAAGGGGGTGGGGACAATTGCCAAACCTTGGTTATTGTAACACTAAAAGAAATCTAAAGAAAGATCACAGCTTCAATAGGAGACATTGTACATCGGGAAGGCGCTTAATCTGATATCGTGAAGAATATCTTAATAACTGGGCTATAGGTTTAATATCAATGATATGTCTGCAGCTATGAAACACATAATGAGAATAGAAACTTTTAACAAATGCCACTGAAGAAAAATATAAGTTTGTATTTTCACTTTCCTGTAGGAAATACTCGATGGTGACGAGGGTCATACTGTGATTCAACATTTATAAATGGAAAAAGCTCTGAATAAAACACTGATAATTATGATAAAACATGATGGAAAGATCACCGAGAAAGTAATCATACGAACCACTGACAAGTACAACAACATTCGGGTTCCCCACGGCATAAAGTTTCGAAACTTCCTCTCTGTCACATTATTAACTTGTACTGAACACGAAGACTCAATAACGATGGAAATTGATAAGGACCAACGCACAACCATTAGTTGCGGTCGTAGTGAAAACAACTCTTCTCTTCTAGTTTGGGTAAAGGGTTGATTATTCTCCCTGAACTCAACGACTCGATGACGACGGCAATCGGTAACGACCAACATAAATGACCTTGAACGCTTGGTAAATTGTCGTAGATATTTACTTCGAAATGCTGTGAAGAACTCTAAACAATATCTTTTACGAAAGGTACACTTCCTCCTCTCCAGCTTCCAGCGGATGAAATTCCCTGCAGTAACATCATAACCTTCCGAATACGGCTCTCGTCGATACTCATCACTGAGTAACAGCGTTGCAACGCCGTCGTCTCATTCCTCCGAGGCATTCAAGATATCTGACTCGCCGGTGTTGGGAGCAGCACAGCTGCAACAGCAGGCCTGATGGCTCTCCACCCTACTTATGACTCTCGTGATAATCATCACGCGTTGTTAGAAGTAGTTTCACCGAAGAACTGCACCTGGGGTTAAAACCTGAGGCCGGGAAACAGGACGAGGTGTATTAACGGAAGGCGGATAAGGAGGAAGGTTATTGTCCAAATTAAGGGTGTGGTCACAACTACTTGTCATAGTGGAAACTACTCCTCTTCTTCTATTTTGGATAAACAGTCGAATATTCTCCCACAATTCAGTGACTCAATTATGGAACTTGATAAAGACCAACATAGACAACCATTGATTGTGCGCCACTTGTAGCGAAAACCAGTCTCTCTTCTTCATCGTCTTCTCCTCTTTATGGGTAAGCTCTTGATTAGTCTCCAGAGTTCCCCCTTGGGTGGCTATAGCCGTTCTGTCTTCATTTCTTGGACTCCATCTGCAAAATGTGTCATATTTTTAACAGACAAGTCTAGTTTGGTTCAACAGACATATACCAAGAATTCAAACATCAATCTGTATTGATTAGGATTGTCTCAATATTTATAATAATACTGTCATATCCTATTATTAATACAGTTTAACAAAATGTTACAGCTTAATCTCATCACTAAGAAAAGACAAATTAAAACTAATTATAGTTACAGAAATGAAATACAGTAGCTTCAAAGTGTCAGAGGTACATTTAATTATTTATTATTATTACTATTACTATTATTATTATTAATTAATAATAACATACACACATATACCAAGGCACCTCCCCCAATTTTGGGGGGCAGCTGACATCTTGGAGGAAAAATAACTGGAGATGCCCTGACCCGGATTAAGGGAAGCCAGGTTTTTACCCTTCAAACTGTCAGTTCTTGATCCTTCAAGTTAATCTCTGTCAATGTATTGGAGTTTATAGTCAGTTCTATTCAGACCTTTGGTTAGAGACGGTAACCCTTATTGTGCTTTCATTAGCGATGGCTCCTTCCTGTGCTGCTCTTGGTTGTACGAAAAAAATCAGTTGCCTGCCTTTAGGCAAAAATCAGTAACAACAATTGTGAGATTATCACAAGCTGTGTTCAATGTCATCCAAAGACGGCTATAAAGGACAACGACTTTACTGTAGTTCATTATTCCAAGGAGTTTGTAACTGATTCACCAATAAGTTGAGCAACAAGTTTAACATTATTTTTTTTTTTTAATAAAGTATTACAGGAAGGGACCATTGGTAATAAAATAGCACAAGTAAATAGTTATTAGCTATAAATAAAGGTCTGAGTAAAACAGACTAAGTACCAGTACGCTGTCGGAGGATTAACTTGGGATCGAGATTTGACAGTTTGAAGGGGTGAATCTGGCCAAACCCCTGGCCTCACAGGTTCAGGAAAGAATTCTGAGTCAGGGCATCTCCAGTAGTATTAATCCTCCTAGGCTGACATCAACAAATGAAACAAAACAAAAAAGGGGACCTCTGCTCTCTACGTTCCTCCCAGCCTGACAAGGGACTCAACCGAGTTCAGCTGGTACTGCTAGGGTGTGGGCTGTGGCACCCTAGCAGTACCAGCTGAACTTGGTTGAGTCCCTTGTTAGGCTGGGAGGAACGTAGAGAGTAGAGGTCCCCTTTTTTGTTTTAGTTTCATTTGTTGATATCAGCTGCCCCCAAAATTGGGGGAGGTGCCTTGGTATATGTATGTATGTTATTATTACTAGCTAAGCTAAAACCCAAATTGGAAGAGCAGGATACTACAAGCCCAAGGGCTCCATCAAGGGAAAAATAGCCCAGTGAGGAAAGGAAATATCAGTAGAAGTGATGAATTAGGATAGGTACAGTGATTACGGAGCTAGAGGGGGCCCCTAGGGGAAGTTCTTTCATTGCTCAGTTTTCAGGGAAAGTTATTAAGTTGTTCACATGTTGTAGGAAGGATTTTTACAACGGTGCTTCGACCATCCCTCTATAGCATCTGCTGAGAGGGGCTCCTCTTTCTGCAGACACGACCAGTATCTCTACTGAAAACTTTTAAGGGTTTTTCCATTTTAAGCTTCGAGAAGATTGAGTTAGAAGTAATTTTAATTTAGAGTAATAATAATCAAGGTTTATATTCAAATATCAAATGGCAAAAGAATGCATATCACCGACTATACAGCACCTTCTTATTTATGCTCCGTAGGCGACACTTCCTCCGCAGAGAAGGTCATGACGATTCCGTCGACACGGCCGCCAGGGCCTGCGCATGGATGGACTTCTCGTGTGATCGCAGATGGTGGGCGTGACTGAATTTCTTCGCACAGTACGAACAACTATACCGTCTCTCCACGCCGCACTCCAGGCGCATGTGTCTCGACAAGTTGGAGCGCAGAGTGTAAGACCGTCCGCACTTCGAACATGTGTGCGCGGCGCCATTGGTCAGATGTTTATCGTCTTCGTTCTTTTCGCCGTTTTGGACGCTGCCGTTGGGTTTGCGCTCGCCGTGCTGGTTGCTGCTGCTGCCGGTGCTCCCCCAGAAACCAGTTGCGAGCCAACGCTCGCACAGCACCCACCCTGAAATAACCGGAGTTCAGAGAGAAGACTAGGCGAGTGACATCGGCTCGTGCGAAGAAGAGTAAGTAATGGATTATACTAAAGAATTATAGTACATATAAATATAATTGAATTTATCCCCAAATGAAAGACCATCTATATTTTACTACTTTTACAGTACAATGTCTCTCCTTTTTAAAACAACACTACACATTTTAGCCCTTTTACCCCCAAAGCTATTTGGAACTTACAACCCTTAATCCCAGGCATTTCCTTTTTCAAGCACATTTTGCAATATATATTTTTTAAATTGCTCTAACAGCCTTAATTTTCATCATAGAGAGGTCAGGTTGGTCTCATTCTTATGGAAAATGCCTGAAGGTTCTCATAAAGTTATCAAAAATATGTAAAAAAAAAATTTAAAATAGCAGTTTTTTGCAAGGACGTACCGGTACGTCCATGGGGGTAAAGGGATGAGTTTTGTGAAACGTACCAGTACGTCCTTTAGGGGTAAAGGGACGAGTTTTTTTAAACGTACCAGTACGTCCTTTGGGGGTAAAATGATAGAGTTTTGTGAAACGTACCAGTACGTCCTTTGGGGGTAAAGGGATGAGTTTTGTGAAACTACCAGTACGTCCTTTGGGGGTAAAGGGATGAGTTTTGTGAAACTACCAGTACGTCCTTTGGGGGTAAAGGGATGAGTTTTGTGAAACTACCAGTACGTCCTTTGGGGGTAAAGGGATGAGTTTTGTGAAACGTACCAGTACGTCCTTTGGCGGTAAAGGAATGAGTTTTGTGAAACGTACCAGTACGTCCTTTGGGGGTAAAGGGATGAGTTTTGTGAAACGTACCAGTACGTCCATGGGGGTAAAGGGATGAGTTTTGTGAAACGTACCAGTACGTCCATTGGGGGTAAAGGGATGAGTTTTGTGAAACGTACCAGTACGTCTATGGGGGTAAAGGGATGAGTTTTGTGAAACGTACCAATACTTCCATTGGGGGTCAAGGAATGAGTTTTGTGAAACGTACCAGTACTTCCATTGGGGGTAAAGGGATGAGTTTTGTGAAACGTACCAGTACGTCCATGGGGGTAAAAAGATGAGTTTTGTGAAACGTACCAGTACGTCCTTTAGGAGTAAAGGGACGAGTTTTTTTAAACGTACCAGTACGTCCTTTGGGGGTAAAATGATAGAGTTTTGTGAAACGTACCAGTACGTCCTTTGGGGGTAAAGGGATGAGTTTTGTGAAACTACCAGTACGTCCATAGGGGTAAAGGGATGAGTTTTGTGAAACTACCAGTACGTCCTTTGGGGGTAAAGGGATGAGTTTTGTGAAACGTACCAGTACGTCCTTTGGCGGTAAAGGAATGAGTTTTGTGAAACGTACCAGTACGTCCTTTGGGGGTAAAGGGATGAGTTTTGTGAAACGTACCAGTACGTCCATGGGGGTAAAGGGATGAGTTTTGTGAAACGTACCAGTACGTCCATTGGGGGTAAAGGGATGAGTTTTGTGAAACGTACCAGTACGTCTATGGGGGTAAAGGGATGAGTTTTGTGAAACGTACCAATACTTCCATTGGGGGTCAAGGAATGAGTTTTGTGAAACGTACCAGTACTTCCATTGGGGGTAAAGGGATGAGTTTTGTGAAACGTACCAGTACGTCCATGGGGGTAAAAAGATGAGTTTTGTGAAACGTACCAGTACGTCCATTGGGGGTAAAAGGGTTAATCGCTTTCCCCGTTAAATTGATGGGCAGGACTAAGAATATGAGAAATGTCGACGTACTTACCTTTTACGTATTCCAAGAGTTCATAAGCAATGTCCAAGAACAGTAGATACACCTGCTTATGATAAAAACATTGAGAATAATATATTTAAAATAAAGAACTCGAAAGTAGGAAGACCATGCGCCGATGATGCTCTTGTGCAGTGGAAATAAAATAACATCTAAAATCAAAATCACATTCAGAATTGTATCCTTCCAAGAAGACGTTCCGTCTCATAATCCGTTACCTTATCGGGACTGAAGCCGAAGGAGAAACGAGTCGCTGTTACATACTCGTGCAATGCTGTAGTCTATTTGCGTCAACTCAAAATGAACAAGTCGATGCGAGACGCTTAACTGAGGGTAGATTTGTAAATAGTTTTTCATATCGTCACCGTCATAAACTAACTGCCCAAGTAATTTTCTCCACTTGTTGGGAAATAAAAAAAGCTCATTTCCTAATTCTTTATATCATTGTATTGAGCTTCAATTCACAAATTCTAATTCACAATTTCTTCTGTTAAGAATTTGTGAATTGAAGCTCAAGACAATGATATAAAAAATTAGGAAATGAGAAGGGTTTTTTTTGATTTCCCAACAAGTGGAGAAAATGACTTAGGCAGTTAGTTTATGAGGATGACGATATGTTCAAGTCAAGATTGGTTGAAGCTACACAGCTGCTCGTGTTTAAATTAGTTTGGAGTAATACAGGACCTAATTTTGACTATTTGATGAGATAAATTATATTGACAATTGTGGTGTAAATTGGTAACTGTGTCTGCTGTTGTTTGTACGCTTGCTTGGGGCCATTGAGTCTATAACACTGTACCAGCTTGGCCAACATCTTACCACATAATCAATTTGTACTTGTTCATGTTGGATATTAAGCCGGATAAATTGTGGAATACCAAACACAGTTCCTGGAACGTTGGCTTTATCCGGCTTAAAGTTGTGGCAAGATGTTGGCCAAGCCGGTCCGTTAAGAGACACGAGTGACAAACATAGGCTATCTGAACCTAGAACAAATAGTAAATGTGGTGAAAGGGCTTTTAGCTACTGTGCGCCTAGACATAATAATAAACTGCCAACTGAAATGAAGGACCTAAAGGGAGCAATTGAATTTAAGAAGAAACTAAAGACATTACTTTTCACAAGATCATATGATTTGGAAGATGCTACAATCAAAGAATTGAATAAGTTATAAGGAAAATGTTTCGTTAGATGATTGATATGGACCCGCCCGAGAAGTAGTTCACGCGACTTCAGTCGAGGGTTGGATTTAAACTCAAAACAACAACAACAAACGCCAGCAGTCATAGTTACCAATTCACACCACAACTACTTCATTTCATCTTTAACAATTTTTCATATAAAATTATCTAGAAGTTGGATTTCCGCAGCTTTCTAAGGATGTTATTGTAGAAATTTAAAAAATAGAGTCAACCTAACTATCGATTTCTATACATATTTTGGACATGTTTATCACAGCCGAAGCTACGAGAAGTAAAGCCGTCTTTTATCCCTCTTCTTCCACCTTCCTCCACATTCAGTTCGGCTTCTCCAAAAGCCCTCGTAATACAAAGCAGGTCTAAAGAGGTCGTTAATTTCAACTATAACCGAAAACTCAATCTTAAATTATAAAGAGAATTGTGAAAAGAATAGAATAGGCTCTGGTAAATCCATTTTATTAATATTTTTTGTTACAAATCTGAATTTTATTCTGTAATATGTCACAAAAACAGCCCTTAACCCTGAAAAAATTTCTGGAAAATAGACGATGCCCTTCCAAAGTTCTGAGATGTCAAATAATAGTCTATAAATTGACTATGCCAAATTGAACATGCAGTTTGCCAGGGAGAGAAAACAAAACAAAAATTGTTAGAGAGAAACATTACCAAAAGACTGTCATTGTTAAAGAGAGAAACAATACCGGATTACACGACATTGTCAACTGTTGAATTAAGAAACATTACCACATTATCCTTAAACTATAAATGCTACTTTCATTTAAAAAAAAAAGTTGACAGAAAAGACAAGATAAAATAAAATGCCAATGTTTAGATATATATAAAATTATCTTTCCATAACAAGTAGTCGCCTCCCTCCCTCTTGGAAACCACGCTGTTGCATTTTGGCATAGCCTATACATTGGTTTTATAAAGAACTTGCTGTATATCAAACATACGCACACATACACTCGACATGCGAGCACACATACACTCGACACGCGAGCACACACACACACACACACACACACACACACACACACACACACACACACGCCCAACATTTCTCTGGATTCAGATGATGTAAAGCTTCTTTCAAAGACGTTCACAGACGCAGCCATTCCTCCGAGCATCTAGTTTATAAAGATCTGTGTAGAAAATCAATAGTACCTCTAATTACATATTACATTATCAGGAACTTCTCTTTAAGGCATCTTTGATTGACTTAAATCAAAAAACAAAAATAGTTATGCTACAGATAAAGAAAATCTAGGAAAAACTAACTATAAAAAGTTGAGAAGGACAGAAAATGATATAAAGGGCAGTATAGGGTAGAAAGTTCACACAAAAAAATAATGGCGAAATGTTTCCCCCGAGAGGGGAAATCCGCACCTCTGCTGTAGTACCCGTAATCGTGAAAGGACGACAACATTCACAAACTAAAGCCGAGGAACATATCTTCGTTGTTGTTTAACTGATCGAGGAAAGTCCACGCTGATGACGGCTAGTTCTTCGCCGTCGTCTTATCAGCTAAATTACATAAAAACCTGCATTTCGGCGCAGAGCTTACAAATTCTGGACAAATAAATTATACACAACCTTGTCATGTGAGCTACAGTACTCTAGTACTCTACAGTAATACACCACAACTTTTACTTTATCACTGAAAATATATGTGGAAGTCTCGGAGAAGCAGCAGCTACGATCGTATAGAAAACTACGACCTAGGAATTTAACATACCACAATTAAAGTACAGTAGTCTTCCATACAATATTAGCTGCCTGCCCCCGCAAAGTAGCTTCCATCTAATATGTTATTATTGAAACTATTGCTGCTAGCTATTCTAATTCTGACCTAAACTATACCCAAAGTATTTCGTGATCAACACAGAGGTGATAACGGACATGCCGTACTGCTATCAAATATTAGAATGGTGCAAAATAGACATATTCTATATTCTGTTCACATAAATAAGAACATTTGACCTGGATCAATTTGAAATCATAATGTTTCTATCATCTACAACTGCTGAATTCGTACGGGATTCTGTCACAGAAGGAATGTCTTAAATTGATCTCGGCTCTATGCCAAGCAAAGTTCAAATCATATTTTGGGCACATGTAGTATAAAACCTAAAAAACAAATATATAAATTGGCTTCTTAAATATACCGTACATAAAACACACAACTACTCACACAGATGACCAAAATATGTTGAATAATATTAACATATAGAATTCACAAGAATATAGTATTGGCTTGGACACTGGTACAACCTCGAAGTTTATTATAAAAAAAAAAGCATCATAAGATTTCATCAGGTACAACAATATATTATTATATTGTACATAGCAGGAAAACCATCATAGACACAGATACAACCTGACTGCGCAGACGACGCAGTAGTGGAAAACATTCTCCCACAGACATAAATTGACTAGGAGCTTATAACACGTGCATTATTAGTCTAGAGGGTGAGGAAAATTGGGTTATACACGATGCTTGAATTCCCTGAGACAACACGTCTAAATACTGGCATCAATAATAGAAAATAGTTTTGTTTTTACGGCTAGAAAATATAGATTTAAAAATATGGCATACTGGCTTGGATCGAGTTGTACTTGAATTTTAAGTGATTAGAATAATACTTCCATGGTAACAGAAAGAGTGAAAATATTATATAATACTGGCACAAGTTTCACTGACTGACTATAGAAGTTATTACAATACATTAACACTGGCACAAACGACTATATATGATTCACTATAGAGAAATTATGACTATATCATCATCATCTCCTACAAAGGAATGGATTTGGCAAATGCCTTACTTTGTACTCTCACCCTGAGAAAGGATACAGACTAACCATACGTATGGCGAGCACCCTTGAAAAAGATATGGGGGGGGAAATATATGTATATGAGGTTATCTACGAGCCACAAGTTCAGCTCTCGATATGCGTACTACGATAAGGTTAAACTTTAATTCGGTCCCTAGTCTGGGAAGCATTTGCCGAGGCTGACTCGTACCCCACTATATGATAATTATCGATTATAATTTTATAATTTTAACGTATTACAAAGATCCTCGCTGTCGTGGTTACTACTGTACGTACCACAATTTAACAACAAAAGATATTAATGACAACGATAAGGGGAATTGAATTAGCTAAATGATAGGACTGCAATAAGTTTATAAACCTGTCAATATTTCAACCCTCAATGCGAAACATATATTTATTGAATTACCAACAACCCGTACAATGATTTACAATGACTTTAAGCCAGACTAGGGATTAGAGCTAACTCCGTGGCTCGTACATTGGCAAACACTCGCGGAAGAGCCTGAATCGGGAGACCGGTGATAAAGATAAAGTCCCCCCTGCCGGACGGTTCACATACCACGGTGTATGCCGACAGTAGCAAAGTTACAATGCAACAAATTAAACTATCATCTCCACGTAAGCATTGACCTTCTACATGTACTCATAAGGTGTTATAAATTCTTCATATACAATTAATAATGTGTAACAAGTGACAAATGGAGAAATAACTACGCACAACCAAAAAGGAACATTATTTGCTGTATTTAACATCAAACCATCAAAAAGAAAGTAAGTTTGTTACATATCTACTGCCTAAACTAAACTAAATTGATTTACTAATCAGCTGAAAAAAACATTCCTACCTAACACCGCCCGTTAACAATAGTCTTATAATCCACTTATTTCCATAAGTAAAGCATAGAAAATGGGATGATATCAAAGCCCGCAGGGATTTACTCCTTCCCAACGTTGCATGGAAACTTGCATGCTCAAAATTTCTAAACCCGTCGGGTCTTAAATACCCGTCTAACGTTAAGAGCACAAACAAAGGGTCCGAAGGACTGGGAATACACAAACTAACAAAAACCACAATACTGCTTCGGCAATTAACTATAAAATACATACGAAAGACAAATCGCCTGGGGGCTCCGACATCCCGCAGGGAAGACGCTCGGCGCGTCGACCCCAAAAAAAATCCTTAACACTACCATTAGGACAACAATAAAAAAAATATTCAATATTATAAAGTACTTCTATATAAATACAATGCACTATTAATAGGAACTTAGGTATAATTCTCATGATTTTCTTTCCTTCCTATTGTGAAGGGTATACCCAAACCGTGCATCGACGGTTTATGCCTCACACAGCCCTCGCTGCACCGACACAATCGCCCTCCGTGCCCTTCGACAGAGGAGCAACACGGGCCGTCGTTACTCTCTCGGCGATCACTTTACGTGTAACATACGATCAACTGTGTCAAATCTTAACGTCCGATGAAGCGATCAAGTTATGTACAGAATTGAAAAGGGCCCTCGCTATTCCCACCCCGGGAAGGGCACGAGGGACGTCAGCGACCACACAAGGATGAAATATGAAACCTCATAACTATTTACAGAAAACACTCCACCGACAGTCCGCCTCCTTTCCGTGCCGCTAGTCAAAGCACGATAACCTCGTTATAACAACCACATACGTACGTACCTACTACTGTATAATTCATTGCTCTAGATTACTGGATACAATTCACGGCGTCAATAGCCGTCTTTCGTGGATACATATTTCTTACAATAGGATGAGCCTCTGTAACACAAGTTAGGAATAAAAATTACCCCAAAATTAATGCCAATAATTCTAATAAAAACATAAATAAAAATAATCTTCTAACAATATTAATTAGGCACAGGTATTGTACATCTGCCGTACAGCCGGAAACATGTTTTGAAAGCCACACAAGTGCCGATATCATAAGGCCAGTGTAAAGTGGCAGCTATATTATCCCAATGCATCTTGATTCTGAGGAGCTGGGGCATTTGCTTCCTGGGGAAGGGGGAAGAACTCGTCCTTGCAGGGAACGGGGCCCACGGCAGCAGCCATCCCTTCCGATGTGGGGAAGAGCGGCACCTGGGGGTCCCTGGTGGGATCCGAGAGGCCTCCTCCGCCCCCAACTTCCCCGGATTCGTTGCGGTGGGTGGAGAAGACGTGGATCTTGACGCTGTGGCGGTGCTGAAACTTCTTCTTACAGATTGGACATGAAAACTGGGGCTCGACGCCGCACTCGTACTTTTTGTGCCTTTTCAAGTTGCCCGTCGAGGCGTACGTGCGGCCACACTTTTCGCACGCGAACTGTTTGGGAGATTCTGTGAAGGGATAGCCCAGCATTGACTTGGGACTAATTTTCTCACGTTTGAGGAGCAGAGGAAGGCCAATAGGGGGGGTGCGGGTCAGGATATCCGTGGACATCCGCGAGGGCAACAGGCCGGGGAAACCAGCTCGCATTAGATTATAAGCACGCAAGTAATCTGTAAGAGAGTACAAGGGTTAGCAGGGGGGGAATAGGGCGAGAGGTTCCAGTGCTTCTTCAAATCCTACAGCGGTATTATTCTCTGGCTTAAGATACCAAAGGCCGTGGAGGCACAACAACAAACTTTCAAGTTATGAAGACGACCTTCTTCACATGATATTCAAAGAAAATGATGACATTACTAATTTCAGTAGAGTAATATTGTACTTTGAAATACATTGCGGCTCCACAACCGTGAAAAAATAAAAGGGGGACCGTTGGAAAGAATCCTCAAGCCTAGACTACAGAGGCACTTTACAACTGGGAAAAGTAAGCAGGGATCCTCCTCGTTCCTTCGCAAGCGCGGAACGGTACGCGCCGGGGAAGGAACGGGTGGTTGACATGCAAATATAAGTGATAGAGGAAAAGGGGTCAGGACAAAGCTGTAGGGAGAGAGAGCTAGTTATTGGAGAGAGCCTGAAGACTTATCAACCAAGATTCCTAAGGATTAGAAAGAGTAGGCCATGCAAATACTACCTACGGCAGCAGGATGCATCCTGCTGGAGACGTTAGCTTATTGCAAACTCACCATAAATATCTCGTAACCCCCTTTTTTTTTCTTTTTTTTTTTTTAGGTTACCAAGTTACCTCTCTATATATATCTATAACCTTTCTACCTTTCTTATAATGCTAAAGCATTAGTATCTTTCCATCTGACAAAAGCAATAAATCTAATACATACATCAAATATAATCATATTCATTATTTGGACCACAAATTGCACAATCACTTCCACTATTTTGAGATCAGGACATTGCACACTGAAGAACACTTCGAATGAGACCCGTAACTTAAGCTTAATGAGATCCTAATGTCACGTTCCATAAACCACTAGCATTTTGAGATCAATAATTCTTGGCACCCATGAAGTTAGTATAAAATATTGTTAGTATATGAAAAGGTGGTAGTAGTAGTAGTAGTAGTAGTACATCCTTCAATAAACTGTATAAATACCGTAGCAATTCAAAAGTTAAACGTACGCACCAATTCACAAGTTATATGTGCGTAACAATTCACAAGTTATGCGTACGTACCAATTTACATGTTATTCGTACGTAGCAATTCATAAGTTATATGTGCGTAACAATTTACATGTTAAACAAACGCACCAATTCACAAGTTTTATGTGCGTAACAATTCACTAGTTATGCGTACGTAACAATTTACTTGTTAAACGTACGTAGCAATTCATAAGTTATATGTGCGTAACAATTTACATGTTAAACGTACGCACCAATTCACAAGTTATATGTGCGTAACAATTCACTAGTTATGCGTACGTACCAATTTACACGTTATACGTACAGTACAGTAATACATACAGTAATTTTGTGTTTGCAATATGAAAAAAATCAAACAGGTTCTATCAGTACTGGCATACATACTACTACTACTACTACTATTACTACTATTTTTTAGTTCACTATAACCCAAACATTCACAAAACCAAATACTATGAAATACTGAAAGATCAATTCGTTAATACATGCTGCTGAATGTGCAAATTGAACATGATTTTTGGGAACAAGATGTATACTCTTTGTCCCGGTAATTCAAAAATGAAATGTGGTAAGCTATCAAAATTTCTTTAAGTTACAAAATGGCCCTTAAGACATTACAGATGTTACAATCCAAAAAAAAAAAAAAAAAAGATACCACTGTACAATATATGACAATATCTTGAGGGATCTTTCATATAGAGAAAAACACGAAACTTCTAGGGAGTCGCTGCCACGTGTTTGTGGTGCGACATTATATGCTGCTTCAGGTTAAATTTGTGCGAGCATTTCTTGTCGCAAACGGGGCATGGGAATTTAGGCTCCACGCCGCACTCGAACTTCTGGTGGCGGTACAAGGAGCGGCGGACGCCATAGGCCTTTCCGCATCGGTTACATGTGTACACTTCGTTGCCGTGTGCGATGCCACTTGCCGGGGAGCCATTGTTGTGACCGATGTTGCTGCCATCCCTTGCACTGGCATCCATATATAAATACCGATGGTTATTTCCTTTCGAGTCGACCCCCTCACTGCCGTAAGGCAGCTTCTCCCTGGGTGGAAATGTAGTGCTCTTAGATTGCAAAGACATCACAACTGCCCTCTGGGTCAGAAATTTCAGAACCTCCAAGTTATTTACAGCCAAACCGTATGGATCTGCCCCTGCGGAACCTTTCAAGTTCTGTAGTATGGAGAACTCCGCCAAGGACTGAGTGCTGTTGTACGAATGGGCAGCAAGCAGCCCCAGAGCCGAGGAGGTGGAGGAGGTCGTCGTCTGCCGATGGAAGGAGGACAGGGCTGGGGGAGGTGATTGTGTAGTGTAACTATATAAAGGATTGCTCGAGCTGGTCGAGCGTTCCTTACAGTTGTACCAGGGGTTAACCTGGGAGTAATCGTTGCCTGAAATAGAGATAGAAATGACACCAAAGGACTCCCGCGGCAGAGTGAAAAAACCGCCACCGACTGATGCCCGAGTACTTCAAATATAAAAAAAAAGCTACAGCTACGCATGTCCCGAGTACTTCAAAGGTTTTAAGAAAGCTACAGCTATGCCCAGAGTACTTTGTTAGAAAAAGCTAAGAAGCTACGTCTAAGTAGTGTACAGTAGTGTGCAGTGGACAGCCAATTCCGAGAGATGTCCGAAGGACCTAGTTGAGGTTAGAAGTTGCAGGGAGCGCTGATAATAGGATTAAATCTACGAGTTTACTACAGGGAGCTGGCTTGCTCTATACAAGAGTACATAGCAGCAATGCGATTAGTCTCAAACTCGCAGGAAAAGAATGCAAAACTAATAATGTCGATCTATAAGTCTTCCTACAGATCTACAAGTCACGAGCACCAAGCACATGCACTATAGTTGCCCAAACTATAATTCTCCATCTACTTAAAGCACATGAACCTTTTACTCAAAGATTGCTGCCACAAAATCCTGTACTATCACATTGTCTTGCTGTCAGTTGTTAGTGCGGAGTCTTCAAAAGCAAATCAGCTTTTGATTTCAGTTTAAGAAAATACGAGTGACATTTTGGGAGAGCTTATAGTTCAAGCAAGAAATTAGACCGTGCAGAACACAGCCAACCAATCGACAAACATCTCAAGCAACCAATAAATGCAACACATCGTTCAAGCAACTAATTAACATGGCAAACAACTTGGGTAACATTGCAATCAACACATCTCACAACTTGGATAACATTGCAATCAACAAACATCTCACAACTTGGATAACATTGCAATCAACACACATCTCGCAACTTGGGTCAACACACATCTCACAACTTGGGTCAACACACATCTCACAACTTGGGTAACATTGCAATCAACACACATCTCACAACTTGGGTCAACACACATCTCACAACTTGGATAACATTGCAATCAACACACATCTCACAACTTGGGTCAACACACATCTCACAACTTGGATAACATTGCAATCAACACAGATCTCACATCTTGGGTCAACACACATCTCACAACTTGGATAACATTGCACTCAACACACATCTCACAACTTGGATAACATTGCAATCAACACACATCTCGCAACTTGGGTCAACACACATCTCACAACTTGGATAACATTGCAATCAACACACATCTCACAACTTGGATAACATTGCAATCAACACATCAACACGCATCTCACACCTGTGACAACCAGTCAAAAACTAGCACACACAAATACTTAGAATAGACTATCGTCAGAAAGCAAGAGGAAAAGCCATGTCCGATTATTGCATATATCTGTGTGATATACATAGATTCAAGATAAATACTCAGTTGAGATCGGCTGACGACATTAACCTAGGACTCCAAAACTAAACAAAGGAGTCCGTACATAAGCTGTCTACATATTTTGAAAGGATAAGTCAAGCTAATCAGCGCAACTCTTTATAGAGTCGCTTAGCCATGCAAAGCGTACGAAATGAGAGTAAGCGTAAGCAACAGATATCTTTAAAATGTATATATAAATAAAATAGGACGGCAACAGTCAGAAAAGTTTCGCCTAAGATATATTAGCTCAGGCAACAGACAAAATACCACGATACTTACTACTATAGGAAATAGCGGAGCGAGTGGTAAAAGTAATGCAATGTTGACTTCTTTCAGCTATTAAAAGACAACAGTATGGTTGCCCTTAATAGTTAATAACATTTCATTCATAAATACAAAACTACAACAGCATATTTTATTAGTAATACATCAGTGAAAACACCAGGGGACCCAAAATACTGGATCGAGTTAGATCCAAAACTTTACAGTTATTTCCTGAAATGTAAAACACGTTCCTGTCTCTTCGCTGCGTACTAAAGGCTTCTGCTATATCTCCGTTCTCGTCTTTTTTTTCATTCTTCCACGGGGCTGTTAGACTTTTGTTTCATATTGTAACCAACTTCATATGGGCGTTGCATGGCTCCAAGGACCCAGTATTGGACGTTAGCCCAAATTTTAATGTATACAGTACATCGTGAATATAATCACAGTTTTTAGAAAACTTATTGAACTATGTTCACACACTAAAAACACTAAAATTAAACTTCTTTTACAAAATACGATTTAGAGCTATTTTACACTTAGTATAATTTAAATTGGACATCTCTGAATAGTTTATTATAATTGAGGAGTTTCAGCGATTGATGATAGAAATTTGATTGAAAGTTTCTCAAACCAAACAAGTTGATCTCTTCAACCAATTTGAAATCCTGTAACGTACAGTCTTCTATCCTACTAACTTACAAGCGATTCTACAACGCTCCACACCTTCTCTTTCATGCAATTCTTTGTACGCATAAAAAAACTAAATCCTAAAGAGAATTATAAAGATCTTCAATTTACAAACATTTAGATACAAACACAAAATGGATTTTGAACGAAGCGAACAATCTATTTTTGGGTGAGATAGCCATGTCGTCCTGAAGGGAGGTTCCTTCAGTAGCTTCCTAAGGGGTATAAATATACCCTTAGGAAGCTACTGAAAGAACCTTCCTTCAGGACGACATGGCTTGAGCCCAAAAATCTAACTGTAATGAGATAAAGAAATACTGTACTGTAACAAAATATTACATGATCCAATACAGTAAAACAAAATTTGCAATAGATATATTTATTTCTTATGCAACATGACTATTTATTGACCTTTGTCGCTGGAAACCATAGGCACGGGAGTAGATTAGGCTTAGGCCTAGGTCAAAATTGAACATAATTCGACTTTCAAACAACTTTTAGGGCTCAAGCCATGTCGTCCTAATGGAAGTTCCTTAAAGTAGCTTCCTAAGGGATATATGAATTTACTTTAAGGAACTTCCATCAGGACGACATGGCCATCTTACCCAAAAGTAGATTTTTCGCTTCGCTTCAAAATCCATTTTTTTGGAACTTATTGTTTGTAAATTGAGGCCATTCTGTACTATTAATAAGGTTAAACTAGCATGCAATTTGATAAGTTAAAATCTATCGCTGTCTACGCTGTTTCCGTAAAACTGCATCGCTAAGAATGCCTAGATGATGTTATGGACCACCAGAGTGGATAAAACTAGTGGAGAAGATCGAGGAACCCACCTAAACATAAACAAAACAATCTATTTGATAATGAAAGTCATAACGTAACAAGTTTTAAATCGCCCTAAAGATCAGATATCAGATTTTAAAAACACTAGATCTGAAAGGAAAACCGATAATTCAAGTAGGCGAGACCTACGTCTTGCTAAATAACAGAAGCGATTATGACAGCTTCTTTAATTCAACTACCGATATCTACAATAAGAAGTTTGACGGTTAGATATTAACGTTGAATCTTAAGTCTTAATCGTGTTTACAGCTTTTAAAATACCAAATATTTTTAATAACTTTGACGGCCAGATATTAACGTTAAATATTAGTCAATCATTTTTACAGCTTTCAAAATATCAGACAATTATAACTTTGACGGCCAGATATTAGCGTTAAATCTTAATCTTAATCTTTTTTACAGCTTTTAAAATACCAAATATTTTTAATAACTTTAACGGCCAGATATTAACGTTAAATATTAGTCAATCATTTTTACAGCTTTCAAAATATCAGACAATTATAACTTTGACGGCCAGATATTAGCGTTAAATCTTAATCTTAATCTTTTTTACAGATTTCAAAATATCAGACATTTATAACTTCGACGGCTAGATATTAACGTTAATTCTTAATATTAATCGTTTTTACAGCTTTCAAAATATCAGACATTTATAACTTCGACGGCTAGATATTAACGTTAAATCTTAATATTAATCGTTTTTACAGACTTCAAAATATCAGACATTTATAATAACTTTGACGGCTAGATATTAACGTTAAATATTAGTCTTAATCATTTTTACAGATTTCAAAATATTAACATTTATAATAACTTTGACGGCTAGATATTAACGTTAAATATTAGTCTTATCATTTTTACAGATTTCAAAATATCAGACATTTATAATAACTTTGACGGCTAGATATTAACGTTAAATATTAGTCTTAATCATTTTTACAGATTTCAAAATACCAGATATTTTTAATAACTTTGACGGCTAGATATTAATGTTAAATCTTAATCTTAATCAATTTTACAGCTTTCAAAATATCAGACATTTATAATAACTTTGATGGCCAGATATTAACGTTAAATCTTAAGTCTTAATAGTTTTTACAGCTTTCCTAATACCAGATATTTTTAATAACTTTGATGGCTAGATATCAATGTCAAATACTTGTCTTATATCTTTTTTTTACAGCTTTTAAGCCTACTATGTCTATGAAGAAATTTTATATGAATTATGCTACATAAGGAAAAAGGTATAGCAATATTTATTATTAAGATAGGTTGTGCATGCAAACAGATTTTCTCGTTCCCTAACTCTTGCCAACGATACGAGCCAACTGTACACAAGTCATCGTTACAAGACACCACGACGGGCAGCCGAACCTTTTCCCAACACTTTGTAACTAATTTCAATGCAGGGAAAAAAAATACAAAATACATGATTATCCTTTAATAAAAAAAAATGACTGATTCAACAATAATCTTTAAGAAAATAAACCATGTTATGGAACAATTACCTTGGAACGAGCAGTTAGTGAGTCGCGGAATGGAAATCACTCTAAGGTGATTAGCATTCTCTTTCAAAGAGGGGGGAGGGAGTGGACAGTGCGACGAACTTCCAGTCAGCCTTACAAATAGGAAAAAGGCAACTTACAACCATGCGAGTCCAATACTACGTATTAACGAGGCTTTACATGCTGTTGTTTACGTATTTGAAGAAGGAAAGTTGAAAGTGTAATTAACCGTAACACTTAAGAAATACATTAGCAGTTAAGACTACAACAATAAACGTAGGTCTGCTATGAAATACTACATCTAAAACTTAAA